>NC_029775.3:61692437-61697576 GCF_000817695.3 Arachis duranensis | reverse complement strand
ACCCGGTACACTTGCCGGTGAGTTTTGTGTTGGATCGTTTTCCACACATCAAGTTTTTGGCGTCGTTGCCG
This sequence comes from Arachis duranensis, assembly GCF_000817695.3. Classification (NCBI taxonomy): domain Eukaryota; kingdom Viridiplantae; phylum Streptophyta; class Magnoliopsida; order Fabales; family Fabaceae; genus Arachis; species Arachis duranensis. The sequence goes on along the minus strand of NC_029775.3, from coordinate 61,697,505 downwards.
GGGATTGAAACAGATTGACAATGATTAAGTGAAGTGGAGATCTAGATCAAGCCCTTTTTCTTTTCTGTTATTTTAATTTTGACTAACACACTAACTGTTTGAATTTTTGCTTAAACTAACTAAAACTTCATTCTAGCTATAGATTGAAGTTTCATTGGTTTTCTGGATCTGTGTGTTTATTGTTGTGTGTTTGTATGTCAGGTACAGGAAGATCTTCCCCTGTCCGCTCTGAAATTGACCAAAGAACTCTTCGAAGAATAAGAAGAGCTGAAAGAGGGAAGAACGTTATTGGAGAGGAAGAATCTGAGGAGGAATTCCAAGAAATGGAAGGAGATCCATCAAATCTCAATCAACCAGGAGGAGGGGCCAACAATAACCAACAACAAAAAAGAGTCCTGGCTTCATATACATTTGCAAATGCTAGACACTGTGGAAGTAGCATTCTTACTCCTAATGTCAATGCAAACAATTTTGAACTAAAGCCACAACTCATCACTTTGGTTCAAAACAACTATTCGTTTGGAGGAGGACCTTTGGAGGACCCAAATCAACATTTATCTACCTTCTTGAGAATCTGTGACACGGTGAAAACCAATGGTGTACCTCCTGATAGCTACAAGTTGTTGCTCTTCCCATTTTCTCTCAGAGACAAAGCTACTCAATGGCTAGAGACCTTTCCAAAAGAAAGCATCAACACCTGGGATGACTTGGTAAGCAAGTTCCTTGCCAAATTTTATCCCCCTCAAAGAATCCTAAGATTGAAGACTGAGGTGCAGACATTCACTCAAATGGAAGCTAAAAATTTATATGAAGCATGGAAAAGATATAAGGCACTATTGAGGAAATGTCCACCAGAGATGTTCACAGAGTGGGACAAGTTGCAGAACTTCTATGAGGGGCTCACTCTTAAGGCTCAAAAAGCACTTGATCATTCAGCTGGAGGCTCTTTGCAACTCATGAAAACTACAGAGGAAGCTCAAAACCTCATTGATATGGTGACCAATAACCAATATTTCTTTGCTCATCAAAGACAACGCCAACCATCACAAAGAAGGAAGAAATTCAAGAGGAGCAACAGCAAGAGCAAGTCCAATACATGCACAACCAAAATCCTGGAACTAATGAAGTCTATGGAGATACTTACAATCCTTCTTGGAAGAACCATCCCAATCTCAGATGGGGAGATAACCACAATCAAATTCAGCAGCCATGGCAAAGAAACTCAACTCAAAACAATTAGAAAAACACAAACAACAATCAGCCAAATACTAACCAAAACACATACAGAAAACCACAAAACACTTATCCCAACTCTAACCATTATCCACCCAGTAACCACCCAACTAACCAAAACACCTATCATTATCCATCAACACCCCAAAACCAACTAATCTCACAAGACTCTCAAAGGATCACTAATCTAGAGATGCTCATGGAGAAAATGATGAAGAACCAAGAATTGACAACAAAGAACCAAGAAGCTTCCATGAAGAACTTAGAAAGGAAAATTGGGCAAATCTCCAAACAGATTTCTGTTGAAAAACCATCAAGCTTACTACCAAGTGACACCATTCCCAACCCAAAGGAAGAATGCAAGGTCGTGCAACTAAGAAGTGGAAAAATGTTAGTGGATGGTAACCAAGGGGCAACCAAGAATAATGACAATGAGCCAACAAAGAATAATGAAGCTATCAACAAGGGCATGATAAGCAAGAATGACCAAGAAAAACTCACAGAGGAAAACAACAAACCACAGAATCTAAAGAAAGGAAAGCAGATTAGGGAAGAACCAAATCCAAAACAACATCAAGTGTAGAAGAGCTCAACACCACCACTGCCTTATCCACAGAGATTTCACAAAGAGACAAAGGATCAGCATTTCCACAAATTTCTTGAGACTTTCAAGAAGCTGGAAATCAACATACCTTTAGCTGAGGCATTGGAGCAAATGCCTCTGTATGCCAAGTTTTTGAAGGAGCTCATCAATAAGAAAAGAAGTTGGAATGAGAAGGAGACTGTAATGCTCAGTGAAGAATGTAGTGCACTAATCAAAAAAGGGCTCCCTCCCAAGGTTGAAGATCCTGGAGGCTTCTTCCTACTCTGCACTATTGGAAGCCTATTCATCAAAAAGGGGATGTGTGACTTAGGAGCAAGCATAAATCTAATCCCATCATCCTTAGTGAAAAAGCTTGGCATAGAAGAGGTGAAACCAATACAGATGTCCTTGGAACTGGTGGACCAATCAGTAGTACATCCTAAAGGATTGATTGAGAACCTTTTAGTTAAGGTTGACAAGTTCATCTATCCGGCATATTTTGTGATCCTGGATTCATCAGAAAATGGAAATGACTCCATAATACTTGGTCGACCATTTTTGGCCACTGCTAGAGCCATTGTGGATATAGAGCAGGGAGAGTTAACCCTCAGGATGCATGAGGAGAGCATCATCTTGAAAGTCTTTCCAGAATTACAAAGGGATGAAGAAACAAGCAAAATGAGTGATGATCTCCTTCCAAAGCAAGCAACCGACAAGGCAGTAGAACAGAAAAACAAGCAGCTGCAAGAAGAAAAAGGAATTCAAAAGGAAGCAGAGGTGATAAACAAGAAGGAAGGTATCACAACCCAAGTCACTGTCAAGAAAGAAAGATCAACAAGAAAGAAAAAGATGAAGAGCAAGAATAAGGCTCACAAAGGGTGGAAGAACAAGAAAATCCTAACTGAAGGATTTTCTAAAGGTGATAAGGTGCAACTAGTATATCAACAGCTGGAAACAGAAGATTATTACACTGTCAACCAAGTACTTTCTCTTGAGCATATGGAAATTGAGCATCAAGGCACACAGAGAAAGCTGACAGTAAGAGGTGACAAGTTGAGACATCACCGACATCAACCACCCTAAAGGGAGTTCAATGTCAAGCTAGTGACAATAAAAGAGCGCTTCATGGGAGGCAACCCATGATTTATGATTTCTGTCCTCTCTTTCATTTAATAAGCTATGATTCCTCTGAGTATGATTTTGAACTTTCATGCCTGATAAATGCATACAGTGTCTTAGAGCATAAGTCAAACTTTTAAGTTTGGTGTTCCTTAAGGCACACTCAACTTTTGCTTTTCAAAAAGAAAGGGGGCTATTCTTAGAACATATGAAATGTCATCTTGCTAAAGCATACGACCAAACACTAAGTTTGGTGTCTACATATGTAATATTGTTCTACAGATTAGTTCCCTATTTACGGAATCAAAACCATACAGAAAGGGATCATGCATCAAGTTTTTATCATAAAATACATCAATTGTGAAGAATGGTTTGCATTGATAAGCCGTCCCCTCAACAAGAGATAAGTTTGGTGTTCACCAACTTTTATCATTTTTTATTTAGGGACACAATTGATCACAAAAAAATCAAATAACAATTAAACAAAACAGAACAATTTTTTTTTTATTTACAAGTCAATGGCTAACGTTTATATTAATATCTAAGGCTAGCTGTTTTGGTTTATGTAGATCTAGACAAAAGCAAAGAGGGGCCATGGCTAGGACAAGCTAAGAGAGGAATGGTCACATGTGCCTAGGGAGATGTGCCCCTTAGGAAGCAGAACATGCATGCATGCATCATTGAACTCCTAAATGCATGCAGCCAATGGGAGGTGGATCCTCGTCAAAGCCTCAACACTGCATGCAGACCGTCCATTCCATGAACCCCTTAGATGAACAACTCAATCTCAACCCTTCATGAGCACCAACGAGCTCCTTCTTCATTCATTGTGGTTTTGTTGAAAAGCTTGAAGAATTTGCCTATTAAATAGCCGTAGCACTAAACGGTTCACACACTCATTCAAGCTACCTTCATATGAAAACCATAATCCCCTCTACTCCCAAAACCAACATAATTCCCTTATCTCACACAACAGAACCGAACCAAAGCTCATCCCAAACACAACACATACTTCTTCTATTCTCAGTTTTCCTTTCTTCTCACCTCAAATCCAATACCACTTGTCCCTTCTTCTTACCTCAAAATCTAATGGCTTCTTCAAGTTCAAAAAGAAGGCCGGGAAAGGAACCAATGATGACCGAATCTCCATCCTATGATGCAAGAAAATTTAGATCCCAATTCTATGAAGGGAGATATCATAGGTTCATGAAGACAAAGAATGTAATCTATGAGAAAGGCCTTGAGTTGAGAGACGGGGAATACCCCATCATGAGGCAAATCACTAAAGAAAGAAGGTGGGAACTTTTATGTGCTCCTCTTGTTGACATCAGTGCAGTCATAATCAGGGAGTTCTATGCAAATGCTGTAAAAGAAAACAAAGATAGTACCCTTACACAAGTTATGTCAGAGGAGTTGAAGTGAGTTTTAGCCCAGCTGCCATCATAAGGGCCCTCAAGTTGAGAACCATAACTTATGCAGAGCCCAGTTATGAAACCAGATTGCAGATGGAAAACAATCCTGATGAGATCTTGCAAGGGTTATGTGTGGAGAATACAGATTGGGAAAGAGATTCAAAGGGAGTTCCAAGTCACTTGAGAAGGATAAATCTTACTCCTGTGGCCAAGGGATGGTATGAAATAGTGAGGAGATCTATTCTTCCTACTGGAAACGCCTCTTGGATCACAATCAAATGAGCACTCTTGACATACTGCATCTTACATGGAGGTGAAATCAACCTCGCACAACTTATAGCCAACAGTATTCAAGAGATGGCCAATAGCACAAGCAAATCAAGTGGTCTTGGACATCCAAGTATCATCCTCAGGCTATGTGACAAAGCTGGAGTAATCTTTGAAGATGAGGACACAGAAAAAGTGAAAAAGGGAAAAGGGATCACTAAGAAGAGTATGGAAGGAATAAATGAAGAAGATGATCCAAAAGGGGTGGTAGCTCCCAGACAAAGGAGATCACAAAGAGAGGAAGGACGAAATCAAGCTCATGATGCCATAGACATGAGCCAGTTACAAAGATCAATAGAAGAACTATCTCAGCAACTCATACAGGCTCAACAAGGTCAAAATCAGGGGGGCCAAGAGAAATATCTAGAGCCCCATCCAGAATTTATAGAGCAAC
>NC_029775.3:61686013-61691045 GCF_000817695.3 Arachis duranensis | reverse complement strand
GAATTTTAATTGATTTATAAGCCTTGTGAATTTAGTGATACTTGGAGTGGTTGTTTTGGTTTATTGTAGGTGAAGAAAAGAATAAAAGAGAAAAGCGTGGCCTAAGAAAGTGTGGCCAAAGGAGAAAAAGGCGTGGCTTATGAAGGAGGGAAGCAAGCATTGCCCTCCACAAGGGCACACTGCCCTCTAGGAGGGCAACATAAGGGAACAAAGCATGAAAGGCAACTCTGCCCTGCCCATTACAAGGGCAGAGCACAAATCTGTGCCTTGGAATCAAGAAGAACAAAACCTTGCCCTGCCCTCCACAAGGGCAGTATCGGGCTCACCAAGGGAAGAAAATCAAAGGAAAATGCCTACAATGCTTGCCACAAGAGTTGAACACGGGACCATGAGGAAGCAAGGAATTAAGCCTCACTTTGGTACCAAGAAAGCCAAGGAAAATGGGTAGCGTGTGTAGCATCCAAGTTTCGAACGTGGGACTTCATGTTGGAAACACTGCCCTGCCCTCCGCGAGGGCAGGGCAGCATTTTGTTGTGGCACGGCCAGCACACAAATTTGGCGCACCAAAGCAACATTCGGCAGCACCAGCAGCGCACCAAGGCACCAATCTGGCGCACCAAATTTTTCTGCCCTGCCCTCCGCGAGGGCAGGGCAGCGTTCTGCGCACCAAGACCGCACCAGCCGCACCACGCACGCACCACACATCAATTTTCTGCCCTGCCCTCCACAAGGGCAGGGCAGCCTCCTGGAAGCTATTATTTTTGGGCTAAAATTGGATTAAAAATCCAATAAAATTCATTTCTTCACCAAATCAAAAGCCCATCCAAATCCCAAGATCCAAGAATAGAAAGTGTATAAATAGGAGCTAGTTTGATGTAATTAGGACTTTTTGCTTGACCTTTGAATTTTGCACTTTCTTTGAGCTTTGAATTTTTGCAACTTTTCTTGAGAGACTGAACCGAGATTTCAGAGAATTGGGGAGGAGAATTGATCTCTCTTCTTCCTCGTTCTTGCTTGGGCATTTTTAATTTCCTTGTTTTGAGTTTTGGGTGTGAAGAATTGAGGAAATTCTGTCTCAATCTCCATTCAAAATCTCTTTAAACATTTTTCTGCATAATTGAGTTCAATTTACATTCCATTTACTGCTTCTTCTTCAATTTCTTGTCAATCGCTTTGAGAACTTGGATCTAGGAAGGCAATTGAGATCTAGGCTCTGCTACCTAGTCTCTGGAGTCCTGAGATCCCAATTTCCTTTTGGTTCTTCTATGAACCTTTGCTGCACTTAATTTCTTTACTGTTTGAGTTCTAATTGCTTCTAATTCAATTTCAACTCTATTAACTGTGGCAATTCAATTTCTCTTTGTTTAGATTCTGCAATCCCAGTCCTCAAATCCCTTTTATATTCAAGCAATTTACATTTCTTGCCATTTAAGTTACTGCAATTTACATTTCTTGCACTTTAAGTTTCAGTCATTTAATTTCTTGTCCTTTAAGATTCAGTCTATTTTACTTTCCTGTCCTTTAATTTACTGCAATTCTTCCCTCTCCCTTTACATTCCAAGCAATTTAGCTTCTGTTAAATACAACCCACTCAACCAAAACTTAATTCGCTTGACTAAATCAACTACTAAACTAAAATTGCTCAATCATTCAATCCCTGTGGGATCGACCTCACTCATGTGAGTTATTATTACTTGATGTGATCCGGTACACTTGCCGGTGAGTTTTGTGTTGGATCGTTTTCCACATATCACATGGCACGCCAAGCCTAAGAGACCCACAATTGAATGGGCGTGCCACTTGAGCTACATAGCGTAGCACGCTGGTACAAGAAGCCCAATGACGTCTGGGCGTGCCACTTGAGCAACCAGGCGTGGCACGCCAATGAACAAGAAGGCAAAGCAAAAAGCTAGGCGTGCCACTTGGTGTCGAAGGCGTGCCACGCCAGCTCAAGACGCCTCACTACGACGTGCCACATGAATGATCAGGCGTGGCACGCCAGCACTGAAGGAGGCTAAACAAAGCTGGGCATGCCACTCGGTATCGAAGGCGTGGCACGCCAGCTCAATTGTCCTACTTTGGCATACCACTTGAACGTCCAGGCGTGGCACGCCAACCTTTGGAACCAAGGCAAGTGAAGGGCGTGGCACGCCAGTCTCATGGCGTGGCACGCTGGTAGTGTTTTCCAGAGGAGGAGATAAAGGGCCAAATGAACTGGGCGTGCTACTTGGATGATTAAGCGTGGCACGCCAGCAAGAAGATGAAGCATTTAGAGGGGCGTGGGATGCCAGACCTTGCGCGTGCCATGCTGGTACATGTTTCCAAAAGCATGAAGATGTGAAAAATAGCCTGGGCGTGCCACTTGGTGTCGAAGGCGTGGCACGCCAAGGTACTTGGGTCATTTAAAATGGCCTGGACGTGCCACTTTGGCTCGAAGACATGGCACGCCAGGGTACTTGGGTCAATTAAAATGCCCTGGGCATGCCACTTTGTCTCGAAGGCGTGGCACGCCAGGGATGTGATGGAGGAAGGTGTGCCACTTGGAGGGTGAGGCGTGGCACGCCAAGCTTGAAACGAAGAAAGCGTGACGCGCCAGGGGAACGCCAGTCACATGCCAGCTGGAAGATCATGTTTGTTGAGCTTCTTTTTCCTCCAAATTGTAATTTTCTTTTCACTTTTGTTATTTCCTTTATTTTTAGATCTAGGAGTAGTATAAATACCCTTGGAAGTATTAGATACACACACAGATATGCAGATCACCATCTCAAGGGGATTGTAGAGTTTGAGTTTTTCACTTTTGACACTTCATCTCTTCCATCTTTTGTACTTTCTTTCTGAGCTATGAGTAGCTAAATTATCTCTCATTGAAAGAGGGAGCTCTATTGTACTTGATGGATTAATGATAGTGAATTTCTTCTTCTCTTCATCTTCTCTTCATCTTCTCTTTGATTTGCCTGAAGGGATTTCGATTTTCATGCTTAGTGTTCAATTATATTGGAAAAGAGATTGAATGCAAAATGGATTTCATGGGAACCTTGGAAAAGGAAACATGAAGCTATGCTAGAAATCTCTTCTCATACTTGAGTAGAATCTGGGTTTTGGTGTTTGGATATGGTGACATATAATCCTCCCTCTACCTGGACTTACAAGGATGTGTGGTAAAATCAGGGACCAAGCATGTCTCTATTCATGAGCAATTAGGCCAAAGAATTGGCTATTGATCAAGATCTGAGAGATTGAGTCACCAAGGGATTGGGGCTCAATCAATCATGATTGCCAAGAGGTCAGTGAGTTGCATGATTGAAGAGGATATAAGCTGGATTTAATCCAAAGAGACAATATCTTCTGATCTCAATGAATTCCCTCATTCTTATCTCTCCCATTCTTTTATAGCTTTCATGTACATTCTGCAAATTCCCACTCCCTTTTACATTCTTGCCATTTTTATTTCTGCACTTTATTGCTTTCCTTTATTCTTTTGCCATTTATGTTTCTGCCATTTATGATTCTGCACTTACAACTTTTTCTGTCTAAGCTTAACTAATTCACCCATTAATTAAAATTGTTCAAATATACCAATCTCCGTGGATACGATCCCACTCCACTGTGGGTTATTACTTGACGATAATTTTTGTGCACTTGCCAAAGAGCGGACTCATCAATTTTATTGGGAGGGGAGTGAATCCGAACTCATCAAGTTTTATGGCGCCGTTGCCGGGGATTGGTTTGAATTTGACAATGATTAAATTAATTGGAGAGCTAGATTAAGCACTTTCATCTACCTTGTTGTTTTCTTTTCCTTTTTTTGTAATCTTTAGATTCCCTTCTAATCTCTGTTTTTCTTTCTCTTTTTTTGGGATCATTTTAACTATTCAAGTTTTATATTTTCATGCATCTAAATGTTTGATTAATTGCATCAACCAAGCTAACCACTAATCTTAACTACGGAGATTCTTTCACTTGTCCTCTACTTGCTGTGCATTGAGTGTATGACAGGCAGAAGAGGAGAACCTTCATCCTTTTTTGATAATGAACCTGAGAGAACCTTCCTTTGATTGAGGAGGGAGGCTAGAGGCAAAGGCATAGTTGGAGAAGAACCAATGGAAGAAGATCTAACAACCACCATGGAAGACGAAGTGCATGACAATGTTGGAGGAGGTGCTGGAAATCAAGCTGGGTAAGAGAGGATAGTCTTAGGCTCCTACATCAACCCAAATCCAGGAAACTATGGCAGCAGCATCCTCAAGCCAATAATTCATGCTAACAACTTTGAGTTGAAACCTCAACTTATCACCCTAGTCCAGAATAATTGTTCATATGGAGGAAGTGCCCAAGAAGATTCAAATCAACATCTCAGCATATTCTTGAGTATATGTGATACTGTAAAGTCCAATGGAGTACACCCTGACACCTACAAATTACTTTTGTTCCCTTTCTCACTCAAAGATAAGGTAACAAAGTGGTTGGAAGCATTTCCCAAGGAGAGCCTAACCACATGGGAAGATGTTGTGAACAAATTTCTAGCAAGATTTTACCCTCTACAGAGGATCAACAGGCTAAGAGCTGAGGTGCAAACCTTCAGACAACTAGATGGCGAAACACTCTATGAGGCCTGGGAGAGGTTCAAGGATCTAACAAGAAAATGCCCACCAGATATGTTTAATGAATGGGTGCAGCTCCACATTTTCTATGAAGGACTAACCTATGAATCAAAGAAGGCTGTGGACCACTCTTCAGGGGGTTCACACAACAACAAGAAGACTATTGAGGAAGCTATAGATGTCATTGAATCTGTAGCTGAGAATGACTAATTCTATGCTTCAGAAAGGGGCCAAAAGAAGGGGATGATAGAACTCAACTCTGTAGATGCCCTGTTGGCACAAAACAAGGCAATTGTAGCATAACTAGCCGCCTTGACTAAGAAGATGGAGAACAATTGATGAGCGGATAATTTATACGCTTTTTGGCATTGTTTTTAGCATGTTTTTAGTATGTTTTAGTTAGTTTTTATTATATTTTTATTAGTTTTTAT
>NC_029775.3:61685571-61685923 GCF_000817695.3 Arachis duranensis | reverse complement strand
AAATCTGATTCAGAGGCTGAAAAGGACTGCAGATGCTGTTGGATTCTGACTTCCCTGCACTCGAAGTAAATTTTCTGGAGCTACAGAAGCCCAATTGGCGAGCTCTCAATTGCATTGGAAAGTAGACATCCTGGGCTTTCCAGAAATATATAATAGTTCATACTTTGCCCGAGATTTGATGGCCCAAACTGGCATTCCAAATCAGCTCAAGACTGCCCGGCGTTTAAAGCCAGAACTGGCACAGAAGTGGGAGTTAAACTCCCAAACTGGCACAAAAGCTGGCGTTTAACTCCAAGAAAAGTCTCTACACATAGAAGCTTCAATGCTCAGCCCAAGCACACACCAAGTGGGC
>NC_029775.3:61685055-61685371 GCF_000817695.3 Arachis duranensis | reverse complement strand
ACCTTGTTCTTATGTATTTTCAACGGTAGAGTTTCTACACACCATAGATTAAGGTGTGGAGCTCTGCTGTACCTCGAGTATGAATGCAATTACTACTATTTTCCATTCAATTCAACTTATTCTTGTTCTAAGATATTCATTTGCACTCAAGAACTTGATGAATGTGATGATTATGTGATGCTCATCATCATTCTCACTTATGAATGCGTGCCTGACAACCACTTCCGTTCTACATGCAAACAAGGCTTGAATTGATGGCAACATTCTTGAGAATCTGGAAGGTCTAAACCTTGTCTGTGGTATTCTGAGTAGGATT
>NC_029775.3:61684241-61684911 GCF_000817695.3 Arachis duranensis | reverse complement strand
ATACCAACAATCTCCGTGGGATCGACCCTTACTCGCGTAAGGTTTATTACTTGGATGACCCAGTGCACTTGCTGGTTAGTTGTGCGAAGTTGTGATAAAGAGTTGAGATTGCAATTGAGCGTACCATGTTCATGGCGCCATTGATGATCACAATTTCGTGCACCACATTTTTGGCGCCGTTGCCGGGGATTGTTTGAGTTTGAACAACTGACGGTTCATCTTGTTGCTTTGATTAGGTAATTCTATTTTATTTTGTTCTTCAAAGTTCTTAAGAATGAATTCTAGAGTTTCAGATGATGTTTGTACACTTGCTGGTTAGTTGAACGGAGTTGTGAACTATGGTATTGGCATCATGTTTTTGGCGCCATTACCAGGGAATGAAAAGCAATGAATTTTGCAAAATGGAATAACAATTGAATCACAATTTCGTCCACCAGCTATAGACTAACATTGCATGATTCCTGGAAATTCTTATTAAGAATTTTGATATCCTTATTTTCTTTTCCACTCAATTTTCGAAAAATCCAAAAAAAAAATATAAAATCTTAAAACCAAAAATAATTTTATGTTTCTTGTTTGAGTCTAGTGTCGAATTTTAAATTTGGTGTCCATTGCATGTTTTTAGTCTTCTAATTTTCGAAAATTACATGCATTATGTTCTTCATTGATG
>NC_029775.3:61682394-61684127 GCF_000817695.3 Arachis duranensis | reverse complement strand
TCATATGCATTCTCAATTTGTTAGTGTCAATAGTATACAAACTTCTAAGTTTGGTGTCTTGCATGCATTGTTTATTTGATTTTAGTTGCATTTTGATTATTCCTCATCATTAAAAATTCAAAAAAAATTCTTAATTTGTGTCTTTTCAAGTCAAATAATACAGAGAATTGAAGATTCAGAACATACAGCAGAGGAATCACATAGAAAAAGCTGGGCGTTCAAAACGCCCAGTGAAGAAGGAAAACTGGCGTTTAAACGCCAGCCAAGGCACCTGGCTGGGCATTTAACGCCCAAAAGGGTAGCATTTTGGGCGTTAAACGCCCAGAATGGATACCATTCTGGGCGTTTAATGCCAGGATGGCACAAGAGGGAAGATTTTGTTTTTAATTCAATTTTTTTTCAAGTTTTTTAATTTTTCAAAATCAAATATTTTTAAAATCATATCTTTTCAATCATATATTTTCAAAATCAATTTCTTTCCATTTTTCAAAAATACATGCTAACAATTAATGATTTGATTCAACATTTCAAGTATGTTGCCTTTTCTGTTGAGAAAGGTTTAATGTCTGAATCATATCTTTTAAATTTCTTGTTAGCCAAGTCATTAATTTTAAAAATCAAATCTTTTTTCAAAATAGTTTTCAATAATATCTTTTTGATTTCTAATTTCAAAATCTTTTTCAAAAATCACTTTATTTCTTTCTCAATCTTAGTTTTCGAAAATCATCAATCAAATTTTCAAAATTTCTTTTAACTGTTTCAAAATCTTTTACTTTATTGTCGAAAATTCTTCCCCTCTTCTCACATCCTTCTATTTGTGGACTAACACTCCTCCTTAATGCACAATTCAAACTCTATCCCTCTTGATAAGTTCGAATTCTTCTACCTCCTCCTTCTATTCTTCTTTTCCTCTGACACCTCAAGGAATCTCTATACTGTGACATAGAGGATTCCATATTTTCTTGTTCTCTTCTCTTTCATATGAGCAGGAGCAAAGATAAAAGTATTCTTGTTGAGGCTGACCCTGAACCTAAAAGGACTTTGAAGCGAAAGCTAAGAGAAGCTAAAGCACTACTCTCTGTAGAGGACCTAACAGAAATCTTCAAACAAGAAGAAGACATGGCAGCCGAAAACAACAACAATGCCAACAATGCAAGGAAGGTGCTGGATGACTTTACTACACCTACTCCCGACTTCTATGGGAGAAGCATCTCTATCCCTGCCATTGGAGCAAACAACTTTGAGCTTAAGCCTCAATTAGTTTCTCTAATGCAATAGAATTGCAAGTTCCATGGACTTCCATTGGAAGATCTTCATCAGTTTTTAGCTGAATTCTTACAAATCTGTGATACTGTCAAGACCAATGGGGTTGACCTTGAGGTCTACAGACTTATGCTATTCCCTTTTGCTGTAAGAGACAGAGCTAGGATATGGTTGGACTCACAACCTAAAGAAAGCCTGAACTCTTGGGAAAAGCTAGTCAATGCCTTCTTGGCAAAGTTCTTTTCCACCTAAAAAATTGAGTAAGCTTAGAGTGGAAGTCCAAACTTTCAGATAGAAGAAAGGTGAATCCCTTTATGAAGCTTGGGAAAGATACAAAAAATTGATCAGAAAGTGTCCTTCTGACATGCTTTCTGAATGGAGCATCATAGGTATCTTCTATGATGGTCTGTCTGAACTGTCCAAAATGTCATTGGACAACTCTGCTGGAGGATCTCTTCATCTGAAGAAGA
>NC_029775.3:61681734-61682268 GCF_000817695.3 Arachis duranensis | reverse complement strand
AATCAGAAGAAAGGAGTTCTTGAGATTGATACTCTGAATGCCATATTGGCTTAGAACAAAATATTGACTCAGCAAGTCAATATGATTTCTTAAAGTCTGTCTGGAATGCAAGCTTCACCAGGCAGTACTAAGGACGCTTCATCTGAAAAAGAAGCTTATGATCCTGAGAACCCTTCAATGGAAGAGGTGAATTACATGGGAGAACCCTATGGAAACACCTATAATCCTTCATGGAGAAATCATCCAAATCTCTCATGGAAGGATCAACAGAGACCTCAACAAGGTTTCAACAATAATAATGGTGGAAGAAATAGGTTTAGCAATGGCAAGCCTTTTCCATCATCTTCTTAGCAACAGACAGAGAATTCTAAGCAGAGCCACTCTGACTTAGCAACCATGGTCTCTGATCTAATCAAAACCACTCAAAGTTTCATGACTGAAACAAGGTCCTCCATTAGAAACTTGGAGGCACAAGTGGGTCAGCTGAGTAAGAAAGTTACTGAATTCTCTCCTAGTACTCTTCCAAGCAATACA
>NC_029775.3:61659570-61681480 GCF_000817695.3 Arachis duranensis | reverse complement strand
TCTGAAGAGGACGAAGATGTCACTGAAGAGCAAGTTGCTAAGTACCTTAGAGCAATCATGAAGCTAAATGACAAGTTATTTAGTAATGAGACTTGGGAGGACGAACCCCCTTTGCTCACCAAAGAATTGGATGACTTGACTAGGCAGAGATTACCTCAAAAGAGATAGGACCCTGGGAAGTTCTCAATACCTTGTACATTAGGCCCCATGACCTTCGAGAAGGCTCTGTGTGACCTAGTTAACCATGGAGAGGAAGCATGAAGAGCTTCTCTCAAAACAGAGTCAAATAGAGCCCCTACAGTCAAACTCTAAGTTTGGTGTTGGGAGGCCACAACCAAATTCTAAGTTTGGTGTTGAACCCCCACATTCAAACTCTAAGTTTGGTGTTGGGAGGTTCCAACATTGCTCTGAACATCTGTGAGGCTCTATGAGAGCCCACTGTCAAGCTACTGACATTAAAGAAGCGCTTGTGGGGAGCCAACCCAATGTTATATTTATCTATTTTCCATTGTTATTTTATGTTTTCTATAGGTTGATGATCATGTGAAGTCACAAAAACAATTGAAAAAGCAAAAATAGAATGAAAAATAGAAAGAAAAATAGCACACCCTGGAGGAAAAGCTTGCTGGCGTTTAAACGCCAGTAAGGGCAGCAAATGGGCATTTAACGCCAGAAATGGGCATTTTACCTCTACCATTAGCCCCAGTACAATCTTGAAAATATCTCATGATGATTGTACATATGCATTAATATTTGTTGATTGTTAGATGATTAATAAATCTTAGAAAGCATGATTAGAGGAAAATTGAAAGAATCAACCCTACACACTTGAGCAATTTGAGCGTATACACATCCGATGAGGGGTTCGATTGCTCAATTCTATATTTCTGCCTATGATTATTTCTTATCTTGCAAGTTTGTAAATTCTTTATGATTTATCTTATGTTGAATTGAGTAGATTTTATCAATTTTTTCTATGTTTATTCATTGAATTAGTGTGGTTTTGTGGATTTCTCCTAAATTGTGATTAAGATTGAAAACATGCTTTTTAGGCCTTTAGTTTGCTAAATTTAAATCACTTTAATCCCATTCGATGCCTTAAAGTGATTTCAGGCTTAGAAGGCAAGGATGGATTGAAGAAGTGAAGAAAAAAGCATGCAAAAGTGGAGAATTCATGAAGAAATGGAGTTTGGAGCATTTCATGGTCATGTGTATGTATGCCTTGTGCGTTAATAACGGGAAATGCATCCACACAAACTACCGACAAGTATACTGGGTCACATCAAGTAGTAAAACTCACAAGAGTGAGGTCGATCCCACAGGGATTGATAGATCAAGCAATTTTAGTTGGGTGATGAGTCTAGTCAAGCTAATATTGAAGGGAGTTTGGTGAAATTGATTTAACAGAATATAAATTGCAAGAAAATAAATGCTGGAAATTAAATGACAAGAACTTAAATAGCATAAAATGTAAAGTACTAGAGAAATAAATGCTGAAGAGTAAATGACAAAAAACTTAAATGGCGGGAAATGTAAATGAGCTGAATCTTAAATTGCAAGAATTATAAATGATTTGAATCTTAAATTACAAGAAAGTAAAGACACAAATGTAAATGGCTATAGAAACGTAAAGTGCATGAAAAATAAAGGGAATTGGGTGCTGGGAATCAAGAAAGCAGTAAACAATTGCAACTAAAGTAAATTCAGGGAAATCTAAATTGAAGAAAATCACAAAGAAAGATTCATTAGGGATTGGAGATATCGTAATCCATCATGAATCAAATGGGTCTCAACTTCCTTCTCAATCATATGAGTATATCTATGGCAGATTGCAATTGATTAGATCCCAATTCCTTAGCAATCCAATCTCTCTAATCACAATCAATCTTGCCAATTCCTTTATCTAATTGTTATGAGAAGAGGTTAAGCATGTTCTCATATCCATAAGCCACACAAATTCTCAAGAACTCAATTCCTCCCGAATATTGTTGGTCAAGAGAATTGTGAAGGACAGAGCTCCAATTATAATGCTCATGATTCCCCTTCAGAGCTTCACACAAGCATTCAATTGATTCAAACCCCCTTCCGGAGTGAGTGAATCTAAATCAAAACAGAGGATATCCTATAGCTACACAAGCAGATTGAGAAGAAGAAGAATTTCATTCAATCATTAGGATTACAATAGAGCTCCTCCCACTAATGAAATGGGGGTTTAGTTCATCATTGCTCAATCAAAACAAAAAGAAAAATAAAGTACGTAAAAGAAAGAAAAGTACAAAAAATAATATTCTCAGGGTTTCCCAATTAGGGTCCCTTGCTTCCCAGCCTTTTTTTCTAACTCAAATTCAATCCTAAGTATACACTTTTCCCATTTAGTCTTCAAGTCTTTGGATGTAGGCTTTGGCCTTTGTTGAAGCAAGTTAGGAATGGCTCTTAGTAATGCTGACAAGGACATTAACTCACAAATGTTCATGGGCTTGCATGGGTGTCAATTTGAATGGGAGTTAGTGCTAGCATTGGTGACTAACATTTGTGTAAAAATGTTCAGTCAAACGTTGCACGCAAAAACTCCTTTGGGTTGCCATTAACGTTTAACTCAATGTTGGTGCACCAACGTTGCTTTGTTCTCCTTTATCAACATTTGAGGCAACGCGGGTGAGCCCACTTTGGCCACCAACATTGCTTCCTTCTTCTCTAGCAACGTTTGAGGTAACATTGGTGAGCCAACTTTGGCCACCAACGTTGCCATCTCTGCTTCTTCCTTGCCCTTCCTCTGCTTCTCCTCACCTATCATCAACCAAACAAATGCATAAAAGTCTTACCATAATCAAAAGATTTTGCCTCATTCATAGCATCAAGTAAATCTTGCATAAATCTCATGAAAATGCACATAATTAACTATGTTTGATTGAATCAAGATATGCATGAAATTCTCATTCAAATACTTACTTATTGCTTAAGCAAGTGCATGAAACCAAATGAAAACAAACGAAAAAGGCTTGTGAAACTAGCCTAAGATGCCTAGGCATCATGCGTACGCATGAATTTCATGTTGCATCTACGCATGCCTCATGCATACACATATTTTGGGAATTCACAAATTTGCACATATGCATGCCTCGTGCGTACGTATTACTAAAGGCACGTGATTTCAATTAAGTGAAGACGTGAATCACGATTTCAGGTCTTCACAAGCCCAATTATACTCAATTTTGAAGTATTTAAAGCCAAATTCAGGAAGGATCAAGGGGGATTAATTAGGGTAGCTTAAAAACATGTTTTAGGGTAGTTTTCTAGAGAGAGAAGCTCCCTCTTCTATCTAGAATTTAGAGTTCTTAGTTTAAATTCCTGTTAAATTTAGGTTTTGATACTTGTTTTAATTTAGTTTCCTTTACTTTTCCATTTTCAATTGCCTTAATTCTCTTAGTTTATCTTGTTAATTTCTCATTTGTGCCACTTTTTATTTTATGAACACTCTTGTTAATTTTGATTTCTTTTAATGCAATTTGATGTTTTTGTGTTTATTGTTGCTTAATTGAGTTGTTATTATTATTACTTTCTTGTAATTGATAGTTTAAATTTTATTATTCTTGCAATTTAATGTGTTTTTCTTTTGTGCCTTCCAATTGTTTGATAAAATGCCTCTTTTAGTTATAGAGTAGATTTTTGCACTCTTGGCTTGGGATTGAGGACTTAAGTGATATTGAGTCATTGATGTCCAATATTAATTGGTGATTTAGGGTTGTTAGTTGATTTTGTCTCCACTAATGCTAGTCCTTCACTAAGCTAATTAGTGAGTTGGCTAGGATTTGTGGATTAAGATCAATTATGCCTATTTGACTTACCCTCAATGTTAGTGTTGACTCAGTGGGATTAACTCTTTATAATTGTCATGTTTGTGGTCAATGACTAGGATAGAAAACCTTGACTTTCAGTCCTTGCCAAGATTCTTTTTAGCATTTGAATCTCCTTTCCTTTATTAGTTAATTACCTTTATTGCTTCTTCATTTTCTTGCTATTTAATTTGGTGTCAATTACTATCTCACCCCTGATTCTCATAACCGATAACAAACATACCTCACTGCAACTCCTTTAAAAAATGACCAGAGAACTAATACTCTCAGTTTATATTAATTTGTGTTGTGACCAAAATTAAACTTTGATTGAAAATTATTTGTTAGTTTGGACTATACTTGCAACGGAATTATTTCGTAAAACTTTGAACCGATAATAATCCTTTGCATCGGCCATCTCACCTTTCATCCGAGAGAATGTGGGCGGGATAAAACTAACATCCCCATATCACTCCGCAACTACGAACAAGCGAGATGGAACCATCGTCCTTGCCCGGTGTAGGTGCCAACTCAATAACACGAGCGGGACTATGCCACCATCCTCGCTGTGGGTGGGACGAACCACCATCGCCACAATATCAATAATACAAACCAGACAAAACCCATATTCTTGCGAATCAATAATCATCATTCATCGCAACACACTAGGAAGACAAAATCTCTGTCTTTGCCAATTCATAATCACATTTCAGTAATCATGACAATCAATGATACTCATAATCATAGTCAAACTCAATCATAATCATAATCCTAATCATAATTATGTTTTTATATTCACATTTATTATAGGGATAATTATACTCAAGTTGTGAGCAGGATATAACCATCGTCATCACCATAACCACCATCCTGACAAAATAATAATGCTTTGAGCAAGCGGGATGACACCACTGTCCTTACCAGGCAATCTATTAATGTATAATTTAATTCACTTATTTTAATCACAACTATTATCCACAGTAATCAGCCACACATAATTATACTTGGCCCATTTACTTTCAATAATAACATATTTGGTCTATATCATGCCAAGAATCCTACTCATTACTCTTTTATCTTTAAATTCACAATCACATTCTCATACCCTTCAAAACTCAATTTAATGTCATACTCTATTGTCGAATAATTGAATATATCGTTTCCTTCTAAACTTACTCAGATTTTCCCAACTGATGCTCAAGTTCATCGTGAGACTTAAATTATACTTTAGGGCCTTATTACATTTTTAGATTTAAATCAAAATTGCATTCCTCAAAATTAATCCAAATATTGGAAATCATAAACTGCAAAGGCCTTAACACCTTGACCAACCTAAGGAAAATTCACAATTAATATTCACATCAATCAATTACACATAATTGATCATGACTTTGCATTTTAATTTTCAACCTCAACAGAAATCCTTAATTATCAATTCTCATTAAAATTCTCAATATCAATAATCATATTATAATGAGGACCTCAATTAAAGTCATAACCCTCAGCATCAATCAAGATATCTACTAAAGTTCTTCATCTTCAAACACTAAACCATAAATTCGACATAATACACACCCAATAAATTCCATTCATCATAACCAAAATCAAATACCAATTAATATCAAACCCAACCAGATTTAAGTGTAAGCTATACTCATTTGTTTCACCATTAGCCCCATCTAGTTTTTCGATTAAAAACTCACCATTCAATTTCACCAAATCAATCCCAAACTAACTTCAAATTATCCATTACTTTAAATTCAATATAAATCCTCTATTCTCGTGGACATATCCGATCCATTACTAAGGTAACTCAACATAATAATCTATCCCGCAATGTTAACAAAATTCATCTTTTATTAATCACCATCAAAACCTACATTTAAGTTAACCCTTTTTTGACATAAACCCCATACTCGCGCTTCCTACTTCCAAAACCTTTAAATTAATAATTAAATACCCTGTTTAATTCTTTAATCAACAATGTTTCTTTTTCATGTTAACTTTAATTACTTATATATATTCTTTTTTTTATTAACTCAATCAAGTCAGTTAATCCATCGAACAACTTCACAATTCAACTCAACCAACTAATGAATCATTACTTTAAATTCATTCATAACCCTCAAAAACATAACCCTTTAATTGGAATTAATCAAATTAAACTCCACAACATATATAGTCAAAATCGTCCCTGAAAGATATCCCGATATCCATTTTGGTCCTCGAACGAAAAAAATATACCGAAATTGTCCCCGAAAGATACACAACTTGGTCATATTAGTCTTTCCGTCAGTTGGATGATGACGTGTCACGTTAAGTTCCACGTGGCATGATGACGTGCTGGGTTAATGCTATGTGTCACAAGATGATTGGTTGAGGTATCAGATAAGTGACACCTAGCACACCATGTGTCAGATCAGTGACATGTGGCATATGTAAAAAAGTTATTTATAAACAAAATAGTCCTTGAAAGTTTAAACGTAATTCATTTTCATCCCTAAAATTTAAAAATTAATCAAATTAGTCCTTATATAATTTTTTTATTTTTTTTTGATAATATTAAATTTGAAATATTTTTTGATACTACTAATTTTAATAGAAATGTAATTGACAAATAAAAAATTAGTAATTGTATCTTTTCTTCCTAAATTTTTTTTAATAAAATTATCTCTTATATGTATATATATACTCAAAATTAAAATGTATATATTTGTTAACCTAAACAAAGTTATACCACTATTTTTTTCTACTACATCTTTTTTTTTTCATTACGGTATTACATACATATAGGATGTAATGGTAGTGATATTAAAAGAAAAATTATATAATCTATCTCAAAAATATGAAACAAAAAAAATTTATTATGATATTTGCATGTAGTACGCGTAAGAAGCAATTCGTTTAGCATATATAATAATAATAACAATTAAGCAACAAATTTTTCAATATTTTGTAAAGCTTGAAATTGAAGAAAAATTTGTGGATCTTCTTGAATTTTGACTTTTAATATCACTACCATTATATCCTATATGTAAGTAATACCATAATGAAAAAAAAAGATGTAGTAGAAAAAAAATAGTGGTATGACTTTGTTTAGGTTAACATACATAAATTTTAATTTTGAGCATATAACTTTGTTTAGGTTAACAAATACATATATTTTATTTTTGAGTATATATTGATGCACAAAAATCTGTATCGCTACAAATTTTTCTCGACAAGTATACCGAATTATCATCAGGTAAAAACTCACAGTAGAGTGAGGTCGTATCACATAAGAATTGGTTGGTTGAGCAACTTTAATTAGAGGAGTGTTCTAGTTAAACTAAGCAGAATTGCATTTGGATTGAGAATTGTAGAAAATTAAATGGCGGGAAACGTAAATAGCAAGAAATGTAAATGGCTAAAATTAAATTACAGAATGTAAAGAGCAGAAGTTAAATTGTAGAAACTTAAATGGGAATGGGGATGATTGAGCATAAATGTAAATAGCAGAAATTAATGAATGGGAAAGATCAGAAATGGGGAATTCATTGGGCTTAGGAGATATTGTACCCTTCGGATCAAGTTCATTCTCATCTCTTCCTCAATCAATGCATTCATTGATCTCTTGGCAATCTTAGGTGATTGAATCCTAATTCCTTGGAAATTCAATCTCTCTAAGCTTTAACAATTGCCCAATTCCTTGATCTAATTGCTCATAAAAAGAGATGAAGTACGATCACTTATTATACCACATGTTTTTCTAGATCAAAGTATTGGTAGGATTATATGTCACTATATCCATCCAACCCCCAACCCAGTCCAACATGAGAAAGCATTTCTAGCATGATTTCCTCATTCCTCTTCTAAGGTTCAGTGGAAATCCAAGTCTAAGCAATTTCTCTTCTGAGATAATTGTTCAATTGGATGAAGATCGAAAGCTTTCAAGCAAATCAAGAGAAAAGAAAGAGGAAGAAGAATGAAAACTATTATTGATCCATTGAATTACAACAGTGTTCCCTAACCCAATGAAATGAGTTAGTAATTCATAACAAAAATATTTAGAAGTAAGAAAGTGAAAGATGAGAGAAGTGTGGGTGAGAAGGGACTCCGAAGACCCCTTCCTGGCAGTATGATCCTCCTGTGTACTTTCTAATGCCTATATATAGGCTTACAACTCAAATGAAAAATACCAATCACAAATGAAAATTCCTAATCTAGATGCTTCTTGTGCCATGGATTGAGTGATGTTGATGGGCTCTGCTTGCTTAAAAAGTGAATGCATGATCAGGGCCTTTAGTGGTGTTGCCAATGTTAACAATTGCTCCCAGGCCCTCTTCAGTGTTTGAATCAATGTTGGCCTACAAACATTATCACCAACATTTTCCCGGTCACGCGTACGCGTGACCCTTGTCACTAGCGTTTGTATAGAGCGTTGGAGACATCGTTGGTGCGTCAACGTTCTTCCCACGCGTACGTGTGGGCGACGCATATGCGTGGCTTGTCAATTTTTCACTTCTCACGCTTACGCTTGGCTTCCGAATTTTCCATGCATTTTGTCGAGCACGTTGGTGTGCATTCGTTGGTTCACCAACGTTCCCACTGATGTTAGTTCATCCTTTTTCC
Source organism: Arachis duranensis (assembly GCF_000817695.3). NCBI lineage: Eukaryota > Viridiplantae > Streptophyta > Magnoliopsida > Fabales > Fabaceae > Arachis > Arachis duranensis. Next base: position 61,673,036 of record NC_029775.3, on the reverse strand, counting down.
ACACCAACGTTGGTATATCACCAACTTTGCTAACATTTCCCCCAACGTTGTTTCTTTAATATTTATATACCAACGTTGGTTCTCGAACATTGCCAACAACGTTGGTTCTTCCTCCTTGCTTTCCTCTGCTTCTACTTTGCCTATCATCAAACAAATAAGTATATCAAAGTAATATAAAAGATGATCTTTACTACACTAAGTGTGCTAATAATACTCAAAATCACAACTTCACTTAGTGTGATCTATTTCATCAAATTTACCCTGTATATTAGCTAAAATTCACTTATGCTTGCGATTTTTCTCAATGCAGAGATATTTTATGCCATTACTCCTTTATTAACAAAATTTGTATGAAAACTAATCTAAAATCTACTAAATTAACCACTAAAAATAGGCAATGATGCACCCGCATCACAACACCAAACTTAAACTTTGCTTGTCCCCAAGTAAGAAAAGAACTATACAGAGAATTCTCTTTGTGGGAATGTGTTAAGTGATAAGTGATAATGGAGGCTAAATTGTGTGCTTATGAAAGGATTTCAGTGCTCATTAGTCCTTACATCTCTTTATAGATCTTAGGAGTGTCATTCAGATGGTATTATGGAATCCTCTTTATAGATCATCACCTTGAAGCAACACTTATTCATCATGGCCTTGACTCTAGGTGTGATGTCTCAAAGCGGCCCTTTATGATAAATTTTCAATCAATACCCCCAACCTAGTTGGGTTAAGGTATTAGGTGATGAAGCACCCCTTAGGATTTACTCGCTCAGGCCTCTCTCTTTGACACAAATCCACCACAAGCATATAACTAAGATAATAACTCTTTTGAGTTTTTGTATCTTTCTTTTTCTTCCTAGTAATTGATGCTCAGAGCCTTGGGCTTATTCTTTGTTTTTTTTCTTTTGTTTTCTTTTGTTACTGCTTCTTGGATGAATAGATTTTTGAGAATTTCCACGACACTTCTCCAAATTTCAATTCCTGTCTATGAGCTCCCATGCAAGTTTTCACAAACATGAAACCTCAATGCTCAATCACACAATTAAGATCATTTCTCTTAATCTTTAGCTTGCCTCAAAATTGATAAAATTCTTCAACACTTTCCTTTCAAAAGAATGATTTGCATTTTAAGTGTAATGGGTGCAAGCAAATGCAAAAGCATGGTGCTATGAGAAGGAGTGAATCGTGCTTATTACTTAGAAAAAACCTAACAGAACAGAAAACAGAATAGAGAACTTCAAAGCAAAGGACATTCATGATTGCATTTAAATATACTGGGAGTAAATGAGAAGAAGAGGAACTTTACAACCCTTTCTTGTAGACTTTCTCCCTCCAATCACCATCTTAGAATAAATGCTTTGTCGGCAAGCAACAAGTAGCAATAGTGGTTTTGGGGTTTATGATGGATCATGAGTCTCAAACAAGGAAATGTGAGTAATGCATGTACTTAAGTGATGAGCAGAATTTTGATGGTGAAGAATTTCACTAATGAAATCTCGTTGCAAGTATAGTTTCTAAACCAACAAAGAATCCTCTCATACAAAAACTTAGTTGTCACAAGTAACAAACCCCTAATAAAACTAATAACCAAAGTATTCAAACCTCAGGTCATCTCTCAAAGGAATTGCAGGGAAGTGTTTTTGTTATTGGTTATGAGATGTATATTTTGGGGTTTTGGATAAAGGACAAGAAAAGTAAATTGCAAGAAGTAAACTATTAGCTAAGAAAGCTCTTGGCAAGGAACGATAACTAGAAGTCTTATCCTCATTATCGTCATCAATTTTGACAAGAATTGTCCATTTCTCCACTTAGTTGACCTCTAACTATGAAAGAGAGTAAAGTGGAAGTAATCAATTTGATTCTTCAAATCCTACTCAACTTCTAAGGAAAGACCAGCTTTAGTGGAATCCAAATCAATTAGCAACTTCTAATTATCAATCAATAAAAGACTTTGACAACTCAAGAGTCACTAATTACTCAACTCAAGCCAAGAGGGAAAAAATCTACTCTAACTTCCTTCCAAGCATTTTTCAAACACTTGGAAGGCATAAAAAAAGCATGGTAAAATGACAACAAAAAATGAAATCTAACAACTACTAATTGCAAGGAATTAATAACAACAATTAAAGAAAGCACAATTAACTTAAATTACTTCAAATTGCATTAAAAGAATGTAAAAGGAATGATGAGCGGATAATTTATACGCTTTTTGGCATTGTTTTTAGGTAGTTTTTAGTAGGATCTAGCTACTTTTTAGTATATTTTTATTAGTTTTTAAGCAAAATTCACATTTCTGGACCTTACTATGAGTTTGTGTGTTTTTCTGTGATTTCAGGTATTTTCTGGCTGAAATCGAGGGACTTGAGCAAAAATCTGATTCAGAAGCTGAAAAAGAACTGTAGATGCTATTAGATTCTGACCTCCCCGCACTCGAAATAGCCTTTCTAGAGCTACAGAAGCCCAATTGGTGCGCTCTCAGTTGCGTTGGAAAGTAGACATTCTGTGCTTTCCAGTAATATATAATATTCCATACTTTGCCCGAGTTTTGATGATGCAAACTGCCGTTCAAACGCCAATTTCCTACCCTATTCTGTCGTTAAACGCCAAAAATAGGATAAAAGCTGGAGTTAAATGCCTAAACTAGCATAAGAGCTGGCATTTAACTCCAAAAAAAGTCTCTACACATGAAAACTTCAATGCTCAGCCCAAGAACACACCAAGTGGGCCCGGAAGTGGATTTCTACATCATTTACTTATTTCTGTAACCCTAATAACTAGTTTAGTATAAATAGGACTTTTTACTATTGTACTGACAATCTTTGGAAAAAGTTTTGGATGTTTAGTCCTTAGAACTAGGTCTTGGTTATTCTGGTTCCCTCTATGGGGCTGAAACCAATGAACACCATTATCACTTTTGTATTTTCAACGGTGTAGTTTCTACACCTCATAGATTAAGGTGTGGAGCTCTGCTGTTCCTCGAGTCTTAATGCAAAGTACTATTGTTATTCTATTCAATTCAAGCTTATTCTTATTCCAAGATATTCATTCACATACAAGAACATGATGAATGTGATGATCAAGTGACACTCATCACCATTCTCACTTATGAACGCGTGCCTGACAAACACTTCCATTCTACATGAAAACAAGCTTGAATGCATATCTCTTGGGACTCTAATCAACGATTCACATCATTTCCCCTCTGAAAATGGGGCATCTGATTTTGAGATTAGAACCTTCGTGGTATAGGCTAGAAACAATTGACAGCATTCTTGAGATTCGGAAAGTCTAAACCTTGTCTTTGGTATTCCGAGTAGGATTTGGGAAGGGATGACTGTGACGAGCTTCAAACTCGCAACTGTGGGGCGTAGTGACAGTGTGCAAAAGGATCATTGGATCTTATTCCGACACGATTGAGAACTGACAGCTGATTAGCCATGCGGTAGCTGTGCCTGGTATTTTTCATCCGAGATGAGAAATCTGACAGTTGATTAGCCGTACAGATCGTAGAGGACTATTTTCACTGAGAGGACGGGAGGTATCCATTGACAATGGTGATCCCCAACATACAGCTTTCCATGGAAAGGAGTATGAATGATTGAATGAAGGTAGTAGAAAAGCAGAGATTTAGAAGGAATAACGCATCTCCATATGCTTATCTGAAATTCCCACCAATGAATTACATAAGTATCTCTATCTTTATTTTATGTTTATTTATCTTTTAATTATCAAAGCTTCATAACCATTTAAATCCTCCTGACTAAGATTTACAAGATGACCATAGCATGCTTCAAGCCGACAATCTCCGTGGGATCGACCCTTACTCACGTAAGGTATTACTTGGACGACCCAGTGCACTTGCTGGTCAGCTACACGAAGTTGTGTATCACGATCTCGTGTACCATGTTTTTGGCGTCGTTACCGGGGGATTGTTCGAGTTTGGACAACTGACGGTTCATCTTGTTGCTTAGATTATGTATTTTTCTTTTTACTTTGTTATTCAGAATTTTTAAGAATGAATTCTAGAGTTTCAGAGGATGCCTTTATCATTACAGGAGCTAGTTGATTCCCATCAATTTGGCTGTTGTATGTAGTGTCTTGCTGAAGCTTGGCTAGCCATGTCTAATCTTTTTAGACTGATGCTGTAGACTAACAATTCATGATTCTTGGAATTCTTATTAAAAATTTTGAGTTTCTTATTTTCTTTTCCAAAAATAATTTTTGAAAAAGTACAAAAAAATTATAAAATCAAAACAAAAATATATTTTGTGTTTCTTGTTTGAGTCTAGAGTCAATTTAAAGTTTGGTGTCAATTGCATTGTTTTCTTTTTTTCTTGCATTTTTCGAAATTTTATGCATTATGTTCTTTATTGATCTTCAAGTTGTTCTTAAAGATTTTCTGTGTTCTGATCTTTAAATGCTATTGTTTTGTATGATTTGTTGTTTTTCATATGCATTCTCAATTTGTTAATGTCCATAGTATACAAACTTCTAAGTTTGGTGTCTTGCATGTATTTCTTTTCTAAAAATATTTCAAAAATATGTTATTGATGATCATCATGATCTTCAAAGTGTTCTTGGTGTTAATCTTAACATTCAAAGTGTCCTTGCATGCATTATTTGTTTTGATCTTGCATTCTTATGTTTTGATTCATTTTGTTGTTTGTCTCTCTCATCGTTAAAAATTCAAAAATTCAAAAATATATCTTTTCAAGTCAATAATACAGGGAATTGAAGATTCAGAACATTCAGTAGAGGAATCAAAGAGAAAAAGCTGGGCGTTCAGAAAAATGGCCAATAAGGAAGTATTTCTAGTGTTCAACACCAGCCAGGGTACCTGGCTGGGCATTAAACGCCCAAAAAGAGTAGTATTTTGGGCGTTAAACGCCAGAATGGATACCATTTTGGGCGTTTAACGCCAGGATGGCACAGGAGAGGAGATTTTGTTTTCAATTCAAATCTTTTTCAAATTTTCATGTTTTAATTCTCATTTTTGAAATCATATATTTCAAAATCAAATCTTTTCAATCATATCTTTTTCAAAAATCAAATATTTTTCCTTTTTCTTTTAATATTTTCGAAAATACTTGCTAACAATTAATGTTGTGATTCAAAAATTTTAAGTTTGTTACTTTCTTGTTAAGAAAGGTTCAATATTTGAATTTTAGAATCATATCTTTTAATTTCTTGTTAGTCAAGTCATCAATTTTAAAAATCAAATATTTTTCAACCGTATCTTTTCAATCATATCTTTGTTTTAAAAAAAATCAAATTTTCTTTAATCATATCTTTTCAATCATATCTTTTTAAAATCATATCTTTTTCAATCAAATCTTTTTCTCAATCACATCTTTATTTAAAATTCTAATTTCAAAATCTCTTTCTAACTTCTTATCTTTTCAAATTTATTATTTCTTATCTTTTTCAAAACCACCTATCCACTTTCTCACTTTTGATTTTTGAAAACCATTAACCACTTTTCAAAATTCTTTTAAGTTAACTAATTGTTTTAGATTTTGATTTAATTTTTGAAAATTACTTCTCTCTCATTTCTTTCTATTTAATCACTAACACTCCTCCTCTACTAGCAATTCGGGCTCTCTCATTCCTTACATGTTTGAATTTGCCTCTATCTACCTCACCCTTCTATTCTTATTTTCCTCTGACACACTACAAGAAAAATACCCATTCAGCCACACTTTTTTTAAGCTACATTTAAAAAGCGTAGCCTATTCTATGAATAGGCTACGCTTTTCTCCGTGTTGCCTATTTATAAGAGAAAAGGATACACAATTGTGGCATCATTTAAAAAGTGTAGCCTTAAGTATTATAGAAATCACTTATAAAGCGTAGCCGTAGATTGATATCTATAACTTCACTTTTCGTATCAAGAAGACGCTTTTAAAGGGTAGCCTATTTGTTAAGTTTTGGGTGCGTTTTAAAAGTGATGCCTAATGTATCTGGAGTCAAATACACCTAAAACACTTGGTAATTTTTTTCAACTTATCACTAAATCACATTCACGTTCACGTTCGAGCACCCTCACTTTTGCCATCAGATCAGAGAAAAATTTCACCACCTGACCTTCACAACTCACCTTCCAATTAATTGTTCAAAACCCTAACACTAACTCACCTTCGCCACGCACCCTTTCACACACACACACACCCAGATCCGAGAGAATGAGTGAACCAGAGGGAGGAGAGGAGGAAGCCAGAGATGAGAGCGCGAGCGAGAGACCAGAGAGTGAGAGGGGGTCACCGCCGCAACGCCGCTGCAGCCGCCGCCGCCATCGCCGTCGTGGAGGAGGGAGTCCGAAGGAGAGAGAGAAAGAAGATTCGCAGACGAGATGGAGAGAGAGGACGAAGACGCGACGCGAGAGAGAAGGAGGCTGTTCCGCCGTGCACTGTTGTCGCTCCTGGGGTCAATTGAAGCCGCCGCCGCTACTGCTAGGGCTTGCCGTGCTCCTGTCCTCACTTTCGGCTTCTACAATTACTTTCTGTTCGTACTCCTAACCTCTCTCTCTCTCTCCAACTTTCATTTCATTCTCATTTCAATTTCAATTTCAATTTCGATGTCTCTGCAGGCGTTTCATCGGTGCCGTTTTCGACGCCAAGGGTGCGGATGCAATTCTCTCCTTTGAAAAGTTCTGCTGCAATTTCCCCAGACCTCTTCTTCAGGTTCCGATTTCTATTTGGATTAGTTTTCTCAATTCGATTTTGATCCATCTGCTAATTAATTAGGCTGATTAATACTAGATCATATATCTTGCCATAATCAGTTCAACATATTATTTCATTGTAAAATCGTGTTTAACAGATCATATATGATTAATGTGAATGAAGAACACTAGGTTGAGTTGAATTGAATTGAATCATGGATAAGAGCATGTTAGCTGGTTTGGAATCACTTCCAGAAGCTTATCAGCAAAGAATGGCGTCCATGATGGAACAAGTTCAAATCTGTGACAGGTACCTCCTCTTCACTCTATCTGTTAACCAATTCCATGTGTTTTGAGTTGAGCTTCATGTTCCTAAATATTCCTATAATTGAATTCAGCATTTCAAAGTTTGGTCTTTCTCTGAGACTGTGCCAACTGGAGTTAAAATTTGAGTGAAGCAAAAGGAACATATTTTTAAGTGCTTATTCATCTCCTTCACGTCAATTTCTCAGAATTTTCATGTATTACACTGATCTAATGATCTGCATTTGCTTTTGCTAACTTTGCCAATCCACTATGCTTTCTTTACTCTCTTGATTTATTTTTCTTTTGTTGGGTGTTTTTGATTAATTTTTGCAAGATCTATTCATCCAATTTTGCTTGTCTCTTTAGATTTAACTAGATTGTAAAAAAGTGTTCAATTTTTCTTGATACCTTTCAATAATCACAGCATGAAGGGGATTTTTATTGCATTGTTAGTTTTGGCTTGCATGGCCTTCCTGCAGCTCGAGAGGTCCAACCAATCAAAGGTAAGATAGAGTACTCAGCTTCTTCAATATGGTTTGTATATCATGTCATCCATCCCATGTTTAATTTGTGTTCTAATAAGTTCTAATTTGTGTTGTAACAAATAATTCTTTAATCTGAGTTCTACCTCCATGACCTCCAGCTCCACATCCTAGTAGTGATGTTAATAATGAAATTAATCCAAGCTTGCAAAAACTCCTTCTTCTGCTTTATTATGGGTGTTATTTACTATAGCTAGTAATAATAAAGATGTATCATCGCTTGTTAGTTTTCACTTTTTAATGGTGTTTGTGACTGCCTTTTTATACTTCTTCTTTTACTAAACTTTTATGCATTAATGCTGCTGTTCTGTATCATCATCTATTATAAAAAAGTGAACAACTGAAAAAATAATAATATATTCTTGCTTGATTCATTTTAAGGACATGTTAATTTGTACATCTACAACATGGTTTAAACAAAAATCAGTTTTATTTCCAATTTTGTTCTCAATGTTCTGTATATTCTATGAAATTTAGCATGAGTAGTTTTTGCGATTTCATCTTTGCTTATTTTGACTTTTATTTCTATCATTTCTCTCTAACTGGAACATGAAAGAGATTGAATGGTGGATTATCAAAGTATACTTTGGACTAGTGAGAATTGAGAAATGCATTTTGATTTAATCTTTTATTTGGTGTGATTGGCAGTCTTGGAAAATGTAGTATTTGATGAGCATTCCCGAGAGGTTGATTGCTCAGACAAATCAGTTATAGGTACATAAAATTTATTTTTAAGATGAATTTGGCTTATACTAATCCAGTGTTTTAGTTTTGACTTAATTGTTTTGACTTAATTGTTTATATGATTTTAAAATAAGTTCTTGATAACTTAAATTAAAAACTAATATATAAAAGTGCAAGGTCAACTCGTATAAAATAACCTCAATATTGCTGACATAAACCTCCTGTTATCTGGTAAGTATAAGGATAGTATTGAATAGAGACCCAAATGTTTGTCCAAGAATAATGTTGATGTCTACAAAGGAATTGAATAAAGACAAACATTCTTACTGCAAACTATTTTATAGATGAATTTGAACATATGAAGAACTTATTTATTTATTTTTATTTTTACTTCTTTCAGTCATCTGATTATAGAAACATCTTATTTTTACTTCTATCTACTTCTCGCTGCTCACCCAGCACCACCAGTCTACCAGCGTCTGCTATCTTCGCCACCGGTCTTCTGTTTCGCAGCCGTTGAGCTGTGAACTCCATCGCCGCTTCCTTCTTCACCTGGCCCATGAACACCCTTAACTTACACCACGAGGACCACGACTCACCTTTTGCCTTCTTCGATTCTTCCTGCTGCTCGTCTGCCCTGTGCTATCCGGTTCTGCCTTAATTTCCACCTTCTTCTAAGTTGTCTTTTTTTTTTTCTACCCCATTTTGTTGTTTTGCCCTTGTCTCTTGAATGATTTAATTGTTGCTGCTGCTAGGTCCTAATTCCGTTTGATTATATCAATTTAATTCTTGCTAAATGATGATTGTGCTGAATTTGTGGTTAAATGGTTGCATATGGCAATTACAATTTTTTTGTCTATAATTTTTACAGTTATTTTGCTTCTGTTAGCTTATTTGGTTTAGTTGTTTGAGCTAGCTGTTGAGAATGCTTTTGTTCACCAGATGTTTGATGAAATGTGTCAGTATTATTTAAGTAAATGGATGTGAATTTGATGAGCTACTCTGTGTAACCTTTTGTACTGTAAAGTAAGAAAAATGATTAAATAGGAAAATTCAAATTCAAAGGCTTGGTAATATTTTCCTAGACTTTGATTATATTTTGTGTTTTATTGTTAATGATTCATTAATCATGCTGTAAATAAATAGGAGGAAGAAGAGTTAAAAAATTAAATAAGAAGTGTTAAATTAGTCTTTTGATCGGATATCTTGATTGATATTACTGTGAGATTAACACTAGGGGAATTTTCATGATTGGCCTCCTATTAACAATTTGATTTCCAATTAAGGCTATGTTTAGAAAGGAGAGTTTTAGAGGGACAAGGGTTTTCATCTTCAATATAATATATATATGTTGGCACTTGCTCAAGTGGTTGGTTTACATTACGTTACACTTTGTTAATTCAAGTGGTTCAACATTTATTTACCTTAAACAAAATCCCATGTATGAGTGTGACAAATTGTTTTATTATTTATTATTATTAAAAAAACACCTGGTATTTTGGGAGCTTTCCCCTGTAGTAAAGCCAGACTCGACTCAAACAGCATTCTAGAGACTAATGGCTTATATTATAACTTTCTAACTTCAAAAACAAGAACTATGTACATTCCCTTCAAAGCCTACCATTCAAACATAAGTAGTTCTTGCATGATGAAATTCTAAATTATAGTTTTAAATTGCTACAATCACACAATTGCAATTGCTACCATAATATTACAGTTTTAACAACCATAGCAAATCATATAGATAGATAGATAGATGGATGAACAGGATTAGGCAGTATACCAGAGGGGCATAGTAACTGGCAGACAAGGGAGGGCACTGTATGCAATCACATGGAACCCATAATCTGATTTTGTGCAATTCTTATCGCAATCATAGGTTATGCTTTTTTTATTTTTGAATTCTAAATTTAGATTTGTGAAACACTACTATGCATTGGTGAAACTTGTACACTATACAGAAAGAATTAATGATATTAGTCATTGATTGTTTTGAGTTTGATTTTTTAATTTTTATAATTACGAATGTCATTATGAATATTTTTCTAACTATTTTTCTATATAATTATGCAGGATAATAACGAAGATTAAGTTGATTATTATTGTCGTTTATTGGCTAAGATAGAGTAGTGTTGGGAATGGATACATGTATGGTTGACTAATGACTTTTATTAGAAGATATTTATGTAGGATCTTTTTTGTAGAGCATTAGTAGTAAATTCTAAGTGGTATTATGGTTATTTTGATATGGCTATGCTTACTTTAGTGTGAGATGTATGAATTTTTACAATTAACTTCATTCTAGTACTTTTGGATCATTATTATAATATAAATATATTTTGGTTAGAGATAATTTTTATTATTTAAAGAAATTATTTAGTATAATTATGTATAAAAAAAAAGAGGGACCTAAGGCTACGCTTATAAAAAGAAGCTATGGTATACAATGGGGCTACGCTTTACAAGTGATACAGTAGCGTTGAAAAGCGTAGCCTATTCTGGAAGAATGAAAGCTGAAAAGCGTAGCCTTTGATCCTGAACAGCATCACTTGAAAAGCGTAGCCTATTCTCAAACGCCAAAAGCGTAGCCCTTGGTGCAGAAAAGCGTAGCCTTTGAGAATAGGCAACGGCCGAATAGGAATCACCCCAAAAAGCGTAGCCGTAGCCCAAAAAGCGTAGCCGTAGCCTAAGGCATCATTTTTTTTTACTTTTAGCTACACTTTTCAAGTGTACCTGAATGGGTGTTTTTCTTGTAGTGACACCTTAAGGAATCTCTATACTGTGACATAGAGGATTCCTCTTTCTTTCTGTTCTCTTCTTTTTCATATGAGCAGGAGCAAGGACAAGAACATTCTTGTTGAAGATGACCCTGAACCTGAAAGGACTCTGAAGAAGAAGCTCAGAGAAGCTAAAGCACAAAAATCCAGAGAAAACTTTACAGAGAATTTCGGAAAAGAAGTAATGGCCGAACCCAACAACAATAACAATGCAAGGAAGATGCTTGGTGACTACACTGCACCAACTTCCAACTTCCATGGAAGAAGCATCTCAATCCCTGCCATTGGAGCAAACAATTTTGAGCTAAAGCCTCAATTAGTTTCTCTGATACAACAGAATTGCAAGTTTTATGGACTTTTATCAGAAGATCCTTATCAGTTCTTAACTGAATTCTTGCAGATCTGTGATACTGTTAAGACCAATGGAGTTGATCCCAAGGTCTACAAGCTTATGCTTTCCCCTTTTGCTGTAAGAGACAGAGCTAGAATATGGTTGGACTCTCAACCTAGAGATAGCCTGGACTCTTGGGATAAGCTGGTCATGACTTTCTTAGCTAAATTCTTTCCTCCTCAAAGGCTGAGCAAGCTTAGAATGGATGTTCAAACCTTCAGGCAAAAAGAAGGTGAATCCCTCTATGAAGCTTGGGAAAGATACAAGCAACTGACCAAAAAGTGTCCTTTTGACATGCTCTCAGAATGGACTATCCTGGATATATTCTATGATGGTCTGTCTAAATTGTCTAAGATGCCATTGGACCATTCTGCAGGTGGATCTATTCACCTGAAGAAAATGCCCGTAGAAGCTCAAGAACTCATTGAAATGGTTGCAAATAACTAGTTTATGTACACCTCTGAAAGGAATCCGATAAATAATAGGACGCCTCAGAGGAAGGGAGTTCTTGAAATTGATGCTCTGAATGCCATATTGGCTTAGAACAAAATGTTGACTCAACAAGTCAATATGATTTCTCAGAGTCTGAATGGATTGCAAGCTATATCCAACAGTACTAAAGAAGCATCTTCTGAAGAAGAAGCTTATGATCCTGAGAACCCTGCAATGGCAGAGGTGAATTACATGGGTGAAGCCTATGGAAACACCTAGAATCCGTCATGGAGAAATCATCCAAATTTCTCATGGAAGGATCAACAAAAGCCTCAACAAGGCTTTAACAACAATAATAGTGGAAGAAACAGGTTTAGCAATGGCAAGCCTTTTCCATCATCCTCCCAGCAACAGACAGAGAATTCTGAGCAGAATCCATCTAGCTTAGCAAATATAGTCTCTGATCTATCTAAGGCCACTCTCAGTTTCATGAATGAAACAAGGTCCTCCATCAGAAACTTGGAGGCACAAGTAGGTCAGTTGAGTAAAAGGGTTACTAAAATTCCTCCTAGCACTCTCCCTAGCAATACAGAAGAGAATCCCAAAACTGAATGCCAAGCTATTTGGTAATGAGACTTAGGAGGATGAACCTCCATTGCTCATTAATGAACTGAATACCTGGGTCCAGCAAACTTTACCTCAAAAGAAACAAGATCATGGTAAATTCTTAATACCTTGTACCATAGGCACCATGACCTTTGAGAAGGCTCTGTGTGACCTAGGGTCAGGTATTAACCTCATGCCACTCTATGTAATAGAGAAACTAGGAATCTTTGAGGTACAAGCTACAAGAATCTCACTAGAGATGGCAGTCAAATCAATGGAACAGGCTCATAGACTAGTAGAGGACGTGCTAATGAGGGTTGAAGGCCTTTACATCCCTGCTGATTTCATAATCCTAGACACTGGGAAGGATGAGGATGAATCCATCATCCTTGGCAGACCTTTCCTAGCCACAGCAAAAGCTATGATTAATGTTGATAGAGGAGAGTTAGTCCTTCAATTAAATGAGGACTACCTTGTATTCAAGACTCAAGGTTCTCCTTCTGTACACATGGAGAAGCATGAAAAGCTTCTCTCAATACAGAGTCAAACAAAGCCCCCACATTCAAACTCTAAGTTTGGTGTTGGGAGACCACAACTAAACTCTATGTTTGGTGTTGAGAGGCTGATGCAATTGCATATTTGTTATATTAGCTAGTTAGTTTAGTTGGTTTTAGCTTAATTTCACTCATTTTCTCTAAATAAACAAGTCCTTTTATGAGTTTTATCTTCATGCATGAGAACACCAAGGAACATGTTGATGCTAGCCAAATTCATGCAAATGATTTAAAGAATACATACATGAATGAGTATGAATGAATCTCATGAAATTTATTGCATGAATTGGTAAGACTTTGAAGCTATTTCCTTTGTTGATGATAGGTGATGAAACAAGGAAGCATGGAAGCAAGAATGATGCAAGCTGGGCAAGAAGAAAAAAAAAGTTGTTGGCGTTGCCAACTTGGGAAAAGGGGGCGTTATTGAAGGCAACGCCAGGCAGCCTTGCAAGAAGTTGGCGTTGCCAACTTGGGAAAAGGGGGCGTTGTTGAAGGCAACGCCAGGCAGCCCTG
>NC_029775.3:61659157-61659360 GCF_000817695.3 Arachis duranensis | reverse complement strand
GCCAGAATGTGCTGCCAGCCAAGTTGCCAACGCCAGAATGTGCTGCCAGCCAAGTTGCCAACGCCAGAATGTGCTGCCAGCAAAGTTGCCAACGCCAGAATGTGCTGCCAGCCAAGTCTTGGTGCCAATCAAGTTGCCAACGCCAAGTCTTGGTGCCAACCACGTTGCCAACGCCAGGAAGCCTTGCCAACCACGTTGCCAAT
>NC_029775.3:61655502-61656994 GCF_000817695.3 Arachis duranensis | reverse complement strand
AATTTACCTGAAATCACAGAAAAACACACAAACTCATAGTAAAGTCCAGAAATGTGAATTTAACATAAAAACTAATGAAAACATCCCTAAAAGTAGCTTAAACTTACTAAAAACTATATGAAAACAATGCCAAAAAGCGTATAAATTATCCGCTCATCAGGGCACGAGCACGTTGCCAACGTGCTAGCAAGGGGGCGTGTTTTGCAGCAACGCCAGCCCTAAGTCCCTGCCTTGGGAGGTTAGGCACGGGCATGTAACAACCCTGATTTTCGAGTACGCGAGATCTTTTCTGAAGGCACGGATTTCTCCGGTAGATCAGTAAAGGGAACACCTCTTCTATATCAACAAGTATCTCAATCCTCATTATCATTATGTCATCCTTAAGCTAGAACCTCCTTTGAGGCAAGCTTGATAATGCAATCGCGAAGAACCTAGTTTTTGAACTGTATCGGTTGGCAGTTTTGATTCTGACTTTCATAAATAGTCTCTGTTTGACGAACCGGACTCGATTCATGAGAGGAGAGAGATAATAGTATAATATTATCATTATACTATTATTAGAAAATGATTGAATGATATTATAAGGTTACCTGGTCTGTTTTAGTTAAAAACAGAAAATCGGTTTAACCGGGTTTACGGTTTACTGGTGCAGCTTAGCACCAGCACTCTCTGATGACTTTAGCAATGCTAAGGCCTCATTATTCATGTTTTATTCTCATAATAAATATGTTACTAGTGTCATTTATGCTAGTAGCTCATAAAATAATTTTTAGAGATGTTTTTGCAAGTGTCCCGATACACCTAGTTTTAGTAGTTATACACCTGATATATTTTAATATTATTTTAATCCACCTCCAAGCCAACCAATCACAATTCACCCTACACCCCCAAAACCCCCAAGGCTGCCTCATTTGCTCATTGTGGTCGAAAATCACCAAGAGAAAAAGGAGAGAAAGTTCTTGGTTCATAAATCTTCAAAGCTTGATTTCTTCTGAACTAAAACTCAAATCAAAACTCCGATTTCACCAAAATGATCCTCTCTTCTTCCTCTACATAACCATGTGACTTATCAAGGCTGGAAATAAGGTGAGATGGCTGTCTCCCTCCCTCTTCAATTCGGTTTTCAAGGAAAACCATGCTAAACATGTATTTTCTGGATGTTCTTCCTTAGATCTCTTGCTTAGCCTGACTTATGAGCCAAGAATCTTATATTCCCAGCATGTTTAAGGTGATAAATCCCTTCCTAACATGTTGATTAAGGTTTGGTCAATTGAGGTTTTATGGATTCAAAGTTGTTCTTGATGTGTTTTAGTAGGAAAAAGTGCAAAAAGAACACCTAAAATCATAACCGGATTTGAGGCAGCAAATCAAGGTAGAGTTTGGTAAAATTAATCTTGATTAATTATGTTTGAGTTGTATGATTATAATATGATTTGGTTATGCTTGAAATTGATTGTTTATATGAGTGATTCTTGTTGAAATTTTGGTGAAA
>NC_029775.3:61651631-61652795 GCF_000817695.3 Arachis duranensis | reverse complement strand
TTGTACGTGAACTTTAACCTAAATCCTGTGTACGAGACTCCTGTTGTGTGGCTACTTGATGAGGTACCAGAGAGACGTCATATGGCAATGATTGATCGTGCAGAGAAGTAGTAGATGATGTTCCACTTTTTGATGACATTCCACCTGACTTGAGTTTTAAAGACTTAGAACGTGCTTTCCCTCGCTTTAGTAGTTTAGAGGGACTAGGTGAGTATAGAGTCTAGGCTAGCCTGGGCGCCAGCTTAGGGACTTCTTGAACAGGTCAGGGCCTAGGATGTTGTATGTATATATATGTATATAGTTATTATTTAGCTATATCTAGGGGTGTTTTAACTAACAGTCGATGTTCTAATAAAGGCTGAATCACCGAATGTTGTCAACTACTTGTGATGTGTTTATGTGTGGTTGTTTGTAACTGTTTTATATATTACTAGTTGTGAATTGATTATGAATGATACTGTTTGTTAATCCAAATGTTTTCAAAAAAAAAAAATAAATAAAAAAATACCTCGTAAAATAACTACGCTTTTAACAACGAATCAGGCTCATATGATAAATAATAGATAATAATTAGGAAGACAAGTTGGTAGCGCTCAGTTTCTAGTATGATCATGACGTACAAGAAATTGGGTCGTTACAATTTGGTATCAGAGCAGTTCGTTCCCAGTAGAGCCTGGGGAGTGGACTGACTATGCTTCATTGCATACTCTGCTTGTGTGTCTCATGCTGTTAGGGTATCTTTAAGATACATTGGGCATGAATGTCTATGAGTGCTCATTTTGGGAATGTTCGTACCTAACTTGAGATATTAAGACTGATCACCTTAATATTGATTGTTTGGTACGGATAAGACCTCAATGACTGTGAATAGGCATGGTTTAATTGAGCTCCGAACGATGAATCGACGTAAGCCACAGCTATCTTCATAGCTGTTATGATCTTCATGGCTATGGCTGCATGAGATTTGGATGCTGTAAGGAATGGACTGATCTCTTCGTCAGGATGGATTGAAGGAAATAGACCGCTTAAAGATGGATTTCTTGCATGCGGCTGAAATTTTGAGGGCAAAATTTTCTTTTAGGTGGGTAGAATGTAACAACCCTGATTTTCGAGTACGCGAGATCTTTTCTGAAGGCACGGATTTCTCCGGTAGATCAGTAAAGG
>NC_029775.3:61650522-61651531 GCF_000817695.3 Arachis duranensis | reverse complement strand
CAATACAGAAGAAAATCCAAAAGGAGAGTGCAAGGCCATTGATTTGATCAAAGTGGCCGAATGCACTAGGGAGGAGGAGGATGAAATTCCTAGTGAGGAAGACCTCCTGGGACGCCCTTCAAGCAAGAAGGAGTTTCCTATTAAGGATCCAGAGGAATCTGAGGCTCATCTAGAGACCATAGAGATTCCATTAAATCTCCTTCTACCATTCATGAGCTCTGAAGAATATTCATCCTCTGAAGAGAATGAAGATATGACTGGAGAGCAAGTTGCTCAATACTTAGGAGCTATCATGAAGCTGAATGCCAAGCTGTTTGGTAATGAGACTTTGGAAAGTGAACCTCCCTTGCTCATTAGTGAACTGGATACTTGGATTCAGAAAACTCTACCTCAAAAGAAACAAGATCCTGGCAAGTTCTCAATACCTTGCACCATTGGCACCATGAGCTTTGAAAAAGCTCTATGTGATATTGGGTCAGGGATAAATCTGATGCCACTCTCTGTAATGGAGAAGCTGGGAATCATTGAGGTACAACCTGCCTTGTTCTCATTACAATTGGCAGATAAGTCTTTGAGACAAACTTATGGAATAGTAGAGGACGTTTTAGTAAAGGTTGAAGGCCTTTACATCCCTGCTGATTTCATAATCCTAGACACTAGGAAGGAAGATGATGAATGCATCATCCTAGGAAGACCTTTCCTAGCCACAGCAGAAGCTGTGATAGATGTCAATAGAGGTGAGTTAGTCCTTCAATTAAATGGGGACTACCTTGTGTTTAAGGCACATGGCCATCCCTCTGTGACAAAAGAGAGTAAGCATGAAGAGCTTCTCACAGTTCAGAGTCAGGAAGAGCTCACACAGTCAAACTCTAAGTTTGGTGTTGTGAGGCCACAACCAAACTCTAAGTTTGGTGTTCAAACTCCATATCCAAACTCTAAGTTTGGTGTTGGCAACTATACAACATTGACCTGATCACCTTGTGGCTCCATGAGAGCCATTGTCAAGCTA
>NC_029775.3:61645788-61646448 GCF_000817695.3 Arachis duranensis | reverse complement strand
TGACGGTTCATCTTGTTGCTCAGATTAGGTAATTTTCTTTTCAAAAATCTTTTTCAAAAATTTTTCTTTTATTTTTCGTTTTTGCAAACTTTATTTTCGAAAAAATAAAATAAAAATACAAAAAAATAGAAAATCAAAAAAATCAAAAATATTTTGTGTTTCCTGTTTGAGCCTTGTGTTAATTTTTAAGTTTGGTGTCAATTGCATGTTTTTAAAATTTTTCTTGCATTTTTCGAAAATCCCATGCATTCATAGTGTTCTTCATGATCTTCAAGTTGTTCTTGACAAGTCTTCTTGTTTGATCTTGATGATTTCTTGTTTTGTGTCTTTTGTTGTTTTTCATGTGCATCTTTGCATTCATATTTTCCATGCATTAAAGATTTCTAAGTTTGGTGTCTTGCATGTTTTCTTTGCATCAAAAAATTTTTTTTTTCAAAATTATGTTCTTGATGTTCATCATGATCTTCAAGGTGTTCTTGGTGTTCATCTTGACATTCATAGCATTCTTGCATGCATTCATTGTTTTGATCTAAAAATTTCATGCATTGAATATTTTTGTTGTTTTTCTCTCTCATAATTAAAAATTCAAAAAAATCAAAAAAATATCTTTTCCTTATTTTCCTCCAAATTTTCGAAATTTTGGGTTGACTTGGTCAAAAA
>NC_029775.3:61642786-61643601 GCF_000817695.3 Arachis duranensis | reverse complement strand
TACTTAGGAGCTATCATGAAGCTGAATGCCAAGTTGTTTGGTAATGAGACTTTGGAAAGTGAACCTCCATTGCTCATTAGTGAACTGGATACTTGGATTCAGAAAACTCTACCTCAAAAGAAACAAGATCCTGGCAAGTTCTCAATACCTTGCACCATTGGCACCATGAGATTTGAAAAAGCTCTATGTGATATTGGGTCAGGGATAAATCTGATGCCACTCTCTGTAATGGAGAAGCTGGGAATCATTGAGGTACAACCTGCCTTGTTCTCATTACAATTGGCAGATAAGTCTTTGAGACAAACTTATGGAATAGTAGAGGATGTTTTAGTAAAGGTTGAAGGCCTTTACATCCCTACTGATTTCATAATCCTAGACACTAGGAAGGAAGATGATGAATGCATCATCCTAGGAAGACCTTTCCTAGCCACAGTAGAAGCTGTGATAGATGTCAATAGAGGAGAGTTAGTCCTTCAATTAAATGAGGACTACCTTGTGTTTAAGGCACATGGCCATCCCTCTGTGACAAAAGAGAGTAAGCATGAAGAGCTTCTCACAGTTCAGAGTCAGGAAGAGCTCACACAGTCAAACTCTAAGTCTGGTGTTGTGAGGCCACAACCAAACTCTAAGTTTGGTGTTCAAACTCCATATCCAAACTCTAAGTTTGGTGTTGGCAACTAACACTAAATTGACCTGATCATCTTGTGGCTCCATGAGAGCCACTGTCAAGCTATTGACATTAAAGAAGCGCTTATTGGGAGGCAACCCAATTTTATTTATCTAATTTTATTTTATTTTGTTTCTTTGTTATTTTT
>NC_029775.3:61610919-61639534 GCF_000817695.3 Arachis duranensis | reverse complement strand
TAATGAATGACTGTGACGTGCTTCAAACTTGTAACCTGTTGGGCGTTAGTGACAGACGCAAAAGAATCAAGGGATTCTATTCCAGTAGGAGCGGGAACCAACCAGTGATTAGCCGTACTGTGACAGAGTGCGTGAGCATTAGTTTTCACTGCGAGGATGGGATGTAGCCATTAGCCATGGGTGATGCCTCCAGACGATTAGCCGTGCAGTGACAGTGCATAGGATCATTTTCCCGAGAGGATGAAAGTAGCCACAGTTGATGGTGAACCCCTATACAAAGCTTGCCATGGAAAGGAGTAAGAAGGATTGAGTAGAAGCAGTAGGAGAGCTGGCGTCCTTGGGCTCTACAGCATCTCCATCCGCTTATCTGAAATTCCCACCAATGAATCTGCATAAGTATTCTATCCCTTTTATTATTCCTTTTTATTATTTATTCCAATAATCACAATTCCCCTTTAATCTGCCTAACTGAGATTTACAAGGTGACCATAGCTTGCTTCATACCAACAATCTCTGTGGGATCGACCCTTACTCACGTAAGGTTTATTACTTGGACGACCCAGTACACTTGCTGGTTAGTTGAACGGAGTTGTGTCCACTCGTGCCAAAAATCCGAAGTTCCACAATTCTACAATAAATGCAAATCAAAGAATAGTGATCACAATTTCCTCAGCTGGTTCTCGTTGTAGAGTCTTTCTCTTTACCTTTTCTGGTGGCCATCCTGAAAAGGGAGAAGAGAAAGGGATATGAAGTCAAAGGGATAGAGCAAGGGAGAGGGCAGTACGAGTGATAATCATGCCAAAGTAAAGAAGAATGTCATTAACACATGGTCGTGACTTCATGAAATTAGGACATCAATGGAAATATAGCACGATAAATTGAGGCGATTAAATGCAAGATGTTTATTGGCATGCTGGCAAAAGGCATGGGTAGCATAGATCAAGCATTAAAAGCCAAAATGTATTATCAGTCGTAAGAAACTAACAATAATGTTTGTATTGATAATTGTATTTAATTAATAAAATATTGGAAGGGTTTGGTGAAAAATAGGCATTAGAGTAGAAGGATAGAATAATTAAGAATTCATAATGCCTTACGGGCTTTTCACAAACACTTGATATGCATGTAAAAATCCAAAAATTAGTATTAATTGTCAAATCACTCTTGATGATATCCACAAGCTCAAGTATAATAATATAAGACCCAAATAAAGCTCCAACACCAACATAAAATGCATGAAAATGAAAAAGAAAGAAGAAAGAATTAGGATTGAGAGAGAAGTGGGATTTGGGGGTGGGAAAGAATAAAAACTGGTGGCGCTGGGACATAGTGGTGCGGCGCAACCGACGCGGACGCGCACAGTGCACGAACGCATGGTTCGCGAAAAAGGGAAGTGGCGCGGACGCGGCATGGACGTCGACGCGCGACAGTTATTGTACCTCTAGTGCGAATCCAGCATGAGGCCAGCACATCTTTCGGCCAAAACAGGGTTTACGCCGATTTTCCCAACCACGCTGACGCGTGGGTCGCCAAAAGCAGAAATGGTGTGCACGGGTACAATACACGTGCGCATGGGTTGGATGGTGCCTAAGGCACGTTTCTAGCCCAGCTCCCTCGCAACTCTCTATTCAAACTCACCAACTTCGCAAGCACAAGGGACGCGTCAACGCACAGGGCGCTGGCGCGTCCATCTCCCCCTTTTTATATATAAATGGAGAATGCAGAATGCAATGCTAATATGAATGTTATGCATGATCCAAGGTCCAAGCAAAACTCAAAAACAGACTAAAATTAAAACTGAAAAAGGAACGATCATACCATGGTGGGTTGGACTTTTGATGGGCTTCCTGTTATGGTGGCTTGTGCTTGAATTCATCCAGAAATCTCCACCAATGCTTGGAATGCCAATAGCCTCTGGGGTCCCAAACAAGGCACGTAAAGCCCTTAGGTGAGTTCAAACAGGTTTCAAGGCTCCCGGGATGTTGAATGTCAGAATAGATTCTAGGATCCCAAACCTTGCTTTTACACCCATTTTTGTCTCGATCTGCATTTTTCCAACTGGGTGATAAGTAATCTAAATTCTCACTGCAGTGACCAAACAGCCTTCGAGACCCATACAATTGAGCTTGACACCAATCCTTGCACCTCAAATTGAAGTGCGAAACTTCATTGAATCTTGCATACCAGCTCTGAGTGCGAGTCAATTCTCTTTTACTCCTAAAGCCGCAAAGAGCTCTAAGCTGGCCATCTGTTTCAAGTAAACCATATTCAAGTGGAAAAGTAAAGATAAAAGCTAAGGATTTTACCCACTTGATGTTTGTATTGGGTGGTAATGGCCTTGGGATACGTGTTTCCAGTGGTTTTGCAAGCTCTACTCCCTTATGGTCTTCTGTGAATTCCTCCATTTATTTGCAAACTTCTTCCATTTCAACCATGTCTTGATCAAAGTCTTCGATATCTTCCTCATCACTTGAGTCATAATTGGGAGGTTGAGAAAAGTCTACCTCTGCATCATCTTTGTATTCACTTGGGGAAGATTCTTCTATCTCAAAGAATTCACTTGCGGATGCAAGTTCATTACTAAGAGAACTTGACTTGTGAGTATCATCATCAAGGGAACTTGCGTCTTGGGTTATTCCGTCCAGTTCTTCATAAGATACCTGCTTTGGGGGTTGTGCACTATCCTCCTTAGCATCAATTGTAACGTCCTTGACAGAATTTTCCACAACTCTGGATTCCCATGGAAGTTCAGCATCTCCTAAGTCTTCAATCAACTCTTTTTCTTCTATAATGACAGCTTCCTCTACTTGTTCCAGTACGAAGTCATGCTCTGTACTGTCTACTGGAGTCTCTAGTATCTCCATGCTACGTTCCTCATTAGATTGTCCACATGGAGCTATGGGGGTTCCTTGAGTGTCCGAATGTCTGGAAGATAATTGATTTATTGCTTCCTCCAGTTGATGAAGGGTTGCATGAAATTGATCTACTGTTTCCTTGAGGCGAGCCTGTGATTCTTGAGGTGATGGATATGGACATGGTACATAGGGAAGTGGTGGTTCTTGGGATTAATTGGATTAGAATTGGGGCAGATAAGGATCATACGGTGGTGAATGGTGAAAAGGAGCTTGTGAGTGTGGTGGTTCGAAGCTATATTGAGAGGATGGTCTATAAGCACATAGTGGAGCTTGTTGGTAAATACAAGGGGTCCACCATATCTATCAGCTTGGTATGCATTGTAGAATGGTCTTTGTCCATGATATCTAGGAAGGTGTTGTTGCCTAAAGGGTTGATCATATCCTCTCGGCTCCATCCATCTTTGATTGCTTAGACCGTGATGCATAGTCCTGTTATAGCTTCCATTCCTATCAACAAAATTAGAGCCAAACTCAAAGCGAGAGGGGTGAGAACTCATAGTAGTTGTTAGAATTAAAAGGGAAACCAAAAACAAATAAACAGGTAAAAGAAAAATATTTACAATAACAAATAATAAGGCACACGTTTGCAACTCCCCGGCAACGGCGCCATTTTGAAGAACGAAACTCTCGCACGATCTAGAATTTCACAAATAAATTCCCGTTGTAAGTATAGCTTATAGACCGACAAGAATTCCTTTCTTACAAAAGTTTTGGTTGTCACAAGTAACAAACCCAATAAAATTTATAAACCGAAGTATTCAAACCTCGGGTCGTCTTCTCAAGGAATTGCAAGGTGGTGTGTTTATTATTGGTTATGGAAAACAGTGTTTTTGGGTTTTGAAGGGTTTTGAACAAGAGAAATAAATTGTAGGAATTAGTAAATCAATAACTAAGAAAACTCTTGCCAAGGTATGAGAATTGGATTTTAATCCTTATCAGGTGTGCTGAGAATTGGGTTTTAATCCCACTTAATTATCCCTTATTAAATAAAGGAAAGTCAAGTGGACTAATTAAATTGATCCTCGAGTTTCAGTCAACTTTTAGAGCGATCCAAATTAATTAGCAATTGCCAATTTCAACCACTACTGAGTTTGATAACTCAAGTATCACCAATTACTTAACTAAAGCCAAAAGGGAAGAAAATCTACTCGAATGAAAATAATTTGGATAGAGCCCAAGTCTGGAATACCTCAAATTGTATTAAATAGGAAATCAATCTAAACATGAAGAGTTCATAAACCAAATTGAGAAAATAAATAAAAGGAATATTGAACTTGTAAATGAAGAGAAGTAGTCTAAACATAATAAAAATCCTAAATCCTAATTCTAATTTCTAAGAGAGAGGAGATAACCTCTCTCTCTAAAAGCTATATCTAATCCTAAAACTATGTATGAATGTATGTTGTATGACGTATCTCGATGAATGGATGAATTTCCCAATTTATAGCCTTTAATCTGTGTTCTCTGGGCTTGGATATGGACCAAATAACGACCCAAAATCATCTTCAGCGCATTCGACAATTTCTTCAGATCACCCAAGTCACGCGTCCGCGTGGGTCACGCGGTCGCGTCATCTGGAGTTTTGCTCTTCCACGCGATCGCGTTAGTCATGCATCCGCGTCAGTTGTGTTTCGCGCCACTCACGCGTTTGCGTCATCCATGCGCTCGCGTTGATGCTCTTTGCGCTAAGCACGCGTCCGCGTGGGTCACGCATTCGCGTCGCTTCCAGTTTCTTCAAAAACTCCATTTTGTGATTTCCATCTATTTTTGTATGTTTCCTTTCCATCCTTTAAGTCATTCCTGCCCTATAAAACCTGAAAGTACTCAACACACAAATCACGGTATCGAATGGTAATAAAGGATAATTAAATTTAATATTTTTAAAGCATAGGAAACATGTTTTCTCATATGTCATATCATAAGGAAGGAATTGTAAAACCATGCTAATTCATATGAATAAGTAGGTGAAGAGTTGATAAAATCATTCAATTTAAGCACAAGATATATCATAAAATGGTGGTTTATCAGGCTTCCTTACGATTCGCTTGAACTATTGCCACCTTCTTCAAACATTCTTCCACTAGTTTACTTTTATTCACCAGTTCAGCAAAATTTCTTATCTCTAGCACAACAACAGAATTCATCAGTTCTTCTCGGAGTCCTCCTTCAAACTTCAAACACTTCCATTCCTCAAAGTCTACTGGGTTCCCTTGATAAATCTTAGAGAAATGGCACAAGTCATCGAACTTACGGGCATACTCAGCAATAGTCATATCCCCTTGCTTCAGCTGCATAAGCTCCATCTCCTTGGCATCACGTGCTGCTCTCGGAAAATACTTCTTATAGAATTCGTCTCTAAAGGAATCCCAAGGAATGTCACCTTCATTCTGTTGCAGCAATTGCTGTATCCCCTGCCACCAGTACTCAGCCTCTCCTTCGAGCACATAAGTAGCAAACTCTACATGTTGGCCTTCCGGAACATGTTGTGCTTGTAGTGATCGCACGATGCCTCGGAACCAGTTGTCAGCATCAGTCGCAACGATTGTACCTTTGAACTTAGGTGGATTCACTTTCAGAAAAGTACAAAGGGTCATGAGTTTATCAAGATGCGCTAGATCAACCTTGTTATTTCCATTATCCTCTCTGTTTTCGTTTCCAGTTTCATTTCTCACTTCGAGACGCTCAACAGCCCTAGCAGCAGCCATCGTAGCCTCATGCACTGCCTCAGCTACAATGTTCATCGTAGCCATAATGGTTTCCTGTCCTCTCTCTCGGTTATCACTAGGGGTTCCTTCCTGCGCACTCTGTCTTCGTGGTCTCATTGTAGTCCTGTTCACACCAAACAATCATTATTAAGGTGATCAGTCTCAATACCTCATGTTAAGTGTGAACATTCCCAAAATGAAAACACAGAAACAATCATGCAACACATATCATTGAGATATCCTATAAGCATGAGACACACAACAGAGTATGCAATGAAGCATAGTCAGTCCACTCCTTATGCTCTACTGGGAACGAACTACTCTGATACCAAATTGTAACGACCCAATTTCTGATACGTCATGATCGTATGAGAAACTGAGCGCTACCAATTTGTCTTCCTAATTATTATCTATTATTTATTATATGAGCCTGATTCGTTGTTAAAAGCGTAGTTATTTTGCGAGGTAATTTTTTTTAAAACATTTGGATTAATAAACAGAATCATTCATAATCAATTCACAACTGATAATATATAAAATAGTTATAAACAACCACACTTAAATATATCTATATCAGTTGACAACATTTCGTGATCCAGCCTTTATTAGAGTATAGACTTTTAGTTAGAACACCCAAAGATATAGCTAAATAATATCTATATACATAGGTATACATACAATATCCCAGGCCCTGACCTGTTCAAGAAGTCCCTAAGCTGGCACCCAGGCTAGCCTAGACTCCATACTCACCTAGTCCCTCTAAACTACTAAAGCGAGAGAAAGTACGTTCTAGGTCTTCAAAACTCAAGTCAGGTGGAACGTCACCAAAAAGTAGAACATCATCTGTTACTCCTCTGCACGATCAGATGTTTCCATATGACGTCTCTCTGGTAACTCATCAAGTAGTCACAAAATAAGAGTCTCGTACACAAGATTTAGGTTAAAGTTTGTAGATAAGCAGGGTGCAGACGTTGGCTGGCCTCACAGTATATACATATGAACAGGTAATGGAGTTCACTCTAGACTCAGAAGACTACCTAGAGCGGAATCCTCTTTGCAGAACAGTCATCAGCAAACTACGGAAGGGTACTCATGCTTCCATCTGAAGGGGGAAGGGAGAGAGAAGGGGTAAGAATTGGGGAGTTCTTAGTAGGACCGGGGTTATTAGTTACGTTCATTAATTCCGTATTGCTTAGCAGATAAATAGCAAAATACCGATAAGCATTAGACATAAGAAATAGATAAATAGAGAAAATAAAGAAAACAAAAAGCAAAACACAAATTAAAGAATACAAGAAAATAAAACACAGACACAGTGAATAGAATACAAACAAAGAAAGCATACATTCAAATAACAATCATAACAGAGGAAATGCACAACTAAGTATGATGCATGTCTAGCCCTAGTGCAGGTAATGAGCTCATCTATCAGTTAAATACCCGCTCCCGACGTTACCCAACAACCTCTGTCTGGATAAGGCTTTCCTATTGGCAATATCCACTGCAAGCAACTTTTCTCTTGCAGGGTATCCACTGCAAGCAACCTTTGTCTTGCAGGGCAGCACTTGTTAGCCGATATACACCCAACACACTCACTATAAGCAACCTCTGTCTTACAGGAGCACAACACACTCATTGTAAGCAACCTCTATCTTACAAGAGCACACTAATCTCGATACCTCTGTAAGCAACCTCTGTCTTACAGCAAAGCATTGTAGCAAGGTATCCAAGGAAACATTCTTAGTGGTTGTACTACCATCCATCTGACTGCCTCTCTGCAGCAGATTCTTACATAATCATTCTCATTATCATCATTCATTAACATTCCCATTATTCATCATCACTTTCACATTCTCATGCAGTACCTCTTTCTTTCTCTGTTCAATCATACTATACAAACTTTACAGCTTTTACTTTTACAACATCTTAACTCAAACCATTTTTATATCACATTACTCTTTTCTCGTTGTCTTTTTACTTTGCTTTGATTACTCTTTTCTCTGTATCCCTTTATTCTTCTCTGGTTACTCTATTCTCTGTGTTTCTTTACTCTGCTCTGATTTTTCTGCTTAACATATGTATTTAAAGCTTATGTAAATTTCGGTATGAATAGTTAGTCTGTCCCAAGTATAGGTTCATTAAGTCTATACTAAAACAATTTAACTTTTCATATAATACCTAACCCTAGCCGCAACTCAAGGACTAACTATGTTGCCCTAGTTCGTTCACTAATCTATGTCTGTTTCTGTCATTAAAATTTTACAGACTTTTCTTTAGTTTTTATCTTTTCTTTAACCTTTTATCTTTCATTTATCTTTGCCTCACTATCATATTATTACCACTCCCTAAGTGTTTTATGAAAGTAATTAGGAGAATTCTGCACTTAAAGTTGTCTTTCTAAAGCTTTTACAGAAAACTGCCTTTTTCGTATTATTTTATTATTTTTATTAAAATAATATTTTTAATTAAATATTCTTATTTAATATTTTATTATTATTTATTATTTTATCATTAATTTTTCGAAAATTACCTTACTTTAACCTTTAACCTTTAGAATTCACTTTTTACAACCAGTAACTTTTAATATTTCAAATTTAACCACCCTAACTTTCAGAAATTACAAAATAACCCCTCAAACACCAAAATAATTACAACCTTGCCCTTTTTAAGATCTAAAAGGTGTTCTTCATATTCTTCATAAATTCTTCAGATTCTTTCTCTGTTTTTTACCCGTTTTTCAGTCTTTTCAGCAACCGATTTTTACCAAAATTCATAATAAATTCCCAGCCACTAAAACCCCATCTTTTCTACATGATTTTAACATGAATTTAACCCCAATTTAAGACCTAGGGTTCGTTTTTCCAGCAGCTCTCAAGAACAACATTCATAGCTTGAATATCATCAAATTTCATCAAAATTTCAACAAGCTTTCACCAAGAATAACTCATATAAGCAATCAATTTCAAGCATAACCAAACCATATCATAATCACACATCTCAAACACAATCAATCAAGATTAAATTCGTCACACCCTACCTGGTTTTGCTGCTCCTAATTCGGTTAGACTTTCAGGTGGTCCTTAAGCACTTTTACCTCCTAAATCACATCAAGAACAACTTTAAATCCAAAAACCCTCAACTAACCAAATCTCACTCATCATGTCAGGAAGTGATTTCTAACCTTATACTTGCTGTAAATTCATGTTTCTTGGCCCTCAAGTCAAGTTAAGCATGATTCCTAAGGAAAAACATCAAGAAAACACATGTTTTGCATGGTTTTCCGTGAAAACCGAATTGAAGAGGGAGGGAGACAGCCATCTCACCTTATTTCCACCCTTCATATGTTATACGGTTATGTAGAGGAAGAAAAGAGGATCATTTTGGTGAAATCGGAATTTTGATTTGAGTTTTAGTTCAGAAGAAATCAAGCTTTGAAGATTAAGTGTTCATCAAAGTTTCTCTCTTTTCTCTCTTGTTATTTTCGGCCAAAATGATGAAATGAGACAGCCTTGGAGTGTCTTGGGGGTGTAGGGTGAGTTTTGATTGGTTGGCTTAAATGTGGATTATAATAATATTAAAATATCTTAGGTGTATAACTACTAAAACTAGGTGTATCGGAACACACGTAAAAACATCTCTAAAAATTCTTTTCTGAGATACTAGCATAAAAGACACTAGTAAAATATTTAATATGAGAATAGATAATGTATGATGAGGCCTTAGCATTGCTAAAATCATCAGAGAGTGCTGGTGTTAAGCTGCACCAGTAAACTGTGAACCCAGTTAAACCGATTTTCTATTTTTAACTAAAACTAACCAGGTATCCTTATAATATCATTCAAGAAGCTTCTAATACTAATATAATGATAATATTATCCTATTATCTCTCTTCTTTCATGAATCGAGTCCGGTTCGTCAATCTGAGACTATTTACAAAAAACAGAATCAAAAATTGGGCTCTTCATGACTACGTTATTGAGCTTGCCTCAGAAAAGGTTCTATCTTAAAGATGACATAATGACAATGAGGATTGAGATACTTGATGATATAGCAGAAGTTCTCCCCTTACTGATCTTTCAGAGAAATCCATATTTCCAAAAAAGTTCTCACGTACACGAAAACCGGGGTTGTTACAGCTTAGGCTAGTGAGCGTGTTTATTATTTAAGTTTGAAGAGATTTGGGAACATTGGTTGGGATAAAATGGTGTTTTTTATTTCTATATTTGGGAATTTGGTGCATACTCATGTATTAATGATGAGCGGATAATTTATATGCTTTTTGACATTTTTTTAGGTAGTTTTTAGTAGGGTCTAGCTACTTTTAGGGATGTTTTTATTAGTTCTTATGAAAAATTCACATTTTTGGACTTTACTATAAGTTTGTGTGTTTTTCTACGATTTCAGGTATTTTCTGGCTGAAATTGAGGGACCTGAGCAAAAATATGATTCAGGCTGAGCAAAAATATGATTCACATTGTTGGATTCTGACCTCTCTGCACTCAAGACATATTTTCTGGAGCTACAGAACTCTAAATGGCGCGCTCTCAATTTCGTTGGAAAGTAGACATCTATGGCTTTCCAGAAATATTTAATAGTTCATACTTTGTTTGAGCTTAGATGACGCAAACGGGTGTTCAACGCCAGCTCCATGCTGTATTCTGGAGTAAAACGCCAGAAACATGTCACAAACCAGAGTTAAACGCCAAAAACATGTTACAACTTGGCGTTTAACCCCAAGAGAAGCCTCTGCACGTGTACAGCTCAAGCTCAACCCAAGCACACACCAAAGTGGGACCCAGAAGTGGATTTCTGCACTTAGACTAATTTTTGTAAACCCTAATAGCTAAGTTTAGTATAAATAGAACTTTTTACTATTGTACTAGGCGTCTTTGACCAAGTCTTATCTTTGGATTGTCTTTTGATTCATTGATCATGTTTTGGGGGCTGGCCTCACAGCCATGCCTGCACCTTTATCACTTATGTATTTTCAATGATGGAGTTTCTACACACCATAGATTAAGGTGTGGAGCTCTGCTGTTCCTCGAGTATTAATACAATTACTATTATTTTTCTATTCAATTAAGCTTATTCTTATTTAAAGATATTCGCTGCACTTCAACATGATGAATGTGATGATCCGTGACACTCATCATCATTCTCACCGATGAACGCGTGCCTGACAACCACTCCCGTTCTACCTTAGATCGAGCGCATATCTCTGGATTCCTTAATCAGAATCTTCGTGGTATAAGCTAGAATCCATTGGCAGAATTCTTGAGAATCCAAAAAGTCTAAACCTTATCTGTGGTATTCCGAGTAGGATTCATGGATTGAATGACTGTGACGAGCTTCAAACTCGCGAGTGTTGGGCGTAGTGACAGACGCAAAAGAATCACTGGATTTTTTTCCGACATGATCGAGAACCGATAGATGGTTAGCCGTGCTGTGACTGAGCATTTGGACCATTTTCACAGAGAGTATGGGAAGTAGCCATTGACAATGGTGACTCCCTACATACAGCTTTCCATAGAAAGGAGTAAGAATGATTGGATGAAAGTAGTAGGAAAGTAGAGATTCAGAAGGAACAAAGCATCTCCATACACTTGTCTGAAATTCCCAGCAATGATTTACATAAGTATCTCTATCTCTATTTTATGCTTTATTTATCTTTATATTCGAAAGCCATTATAACCATTTGAATCTGCCTAACTGTGATTTACAAGATGATCATAGCTTGCTTCATACCAACAATCTCCGTGGGATCGACCCTTACTCACGTAAGGTATTACTTGGACGACCCAGTGCACTTGCTGGTTAGTTGTGCGAAGTTGTGACAAAGTGTGATTCGCGTTTAAGAGCTCCAAGTCTTTGGTGCCATTGTTGATGATCACAATTTTGTGCACCAAGTTTTTGGCGCCATTGCCGGGGATTGTTCGAGTTTGGACAATTGACGGTTCATCTTGTTGCTCAGATTAGGTAATTTTCTTTTCAAAAAGTTTTCAAAAATCTTTCAAAATTTTTTATTTTGTTTTCGTTTTTTTTTTAAATATAATTTTTGAAAAAAAATACAAAAATTAATAAAATCATAAAAACCAAAAATATTTTGTGTTTCTTGTTTGAGTTTAGTGTCAATTTTTAAGTTTGGTGTTAATTGCATTTAAAAAAAAAAACATTTTATGCATTTTTCAAAAACTCATGCATGATGTTCTTGTTTGATCTTCATATTTTCTTGTTTTGTGTCTTTTGTTATTTTTCATATGCATTTTTGCATTCATAGTGTTTAAACATGAAAATTTTTTAAGTTTGGTGTCTTGCATGTTTTTCTTTTCTTGAAATTTTTTTTCAAAAATAAGTCTTGATGTTCATCTTGATCTTCAAAGTGTTCTTGGTGTTCATCTTGACATTCATAGTGTTCTTGCATGCATCACTGGTTTTGATCCAAAATTTTCATGTTTTGGGTCATATGTATGTTTTTCTCTCTCATCATTAAAAATTTAAAAATAAAAAAAATATATTTTCCTTCTTTCTCTCATAAATTTCGAAATCTTTGGGTTGACTTAGTAAAAAATTTTTAAAATTAGTTGTTTCTTGTTAGTCAAGTCAAGATTTCAATTTTAAAAATCTTATCTTTTCAAAATCTTTTTCAAAAATCAAATCTTTTTCATTTTTCTTTTATATTTTCGAAATTTTTTTTATTTTCAAAATATTTTTCTTATCTTTATTTCAAAATTTCAAAAACTTTACTAATAATTAATGTGATTGATTAAAAAATTTGAAGTTTGTTACTTTCTTGTTAAGAAAGGTTCAATCTTTAAATTCTAAAATCATATCTTTTAGTTTCTTGTTAGTCAAGTAATCAAATTTTAATTTTAAAAATCAAATCTCTTCCAAAATATCTTTTTCAATCATATCTTTTTAATCACATCTTTTCTTTTCAATCATATCTTTTCAAACATATGCTTTTCAAATCATATCTTTTTCAAAATTGATTTCAAAATATTTTTCTAACTTCTCAACTTGTCAAAATTGATTTTCAAATCTTTTTCAACTAACTAATTGACTTTTTGTTTGTTTTACTATGTCTTATCTTTTTTTTTTTCAAAATCACGTAACTACTTTTCTCTCTCTAATTTTCAAAAATTCCTCACCCTTTTTCAAAAATTCTTTTTAATTAACTAATTGTTTCAAATTTTAATTTTAATTTTATTTCTTCTCTTAATTTTCGAAAATCACTAACCATTTTTCAAAAATAATTTTCGAAATTATCTCCCTTTCATCTCATTCTATTTATTTTATTTAATTACTAACACTTCTCTTCATCTAAAAATTCGAACCCTCTCTTCTCCTCTGCGTTCGAATTTTTCTCCTCCTTCTTCTATTCTTTTCTTCTTCTACTTAGATAAAGGAATCTCTATACTATGACATAGAGGATTCTTCTTCTTTTTTGTTCTCTTCTTTTTCATATGAGCAGGAGCAAGGACAAGGACATTCTTGTTGAAGCAGATCTTGAACTTGAAAGGACTCTGAAGAAGAAACTAAGAGAAACTAAAGCACAAAAATTCAAAGAAAACCTTACAGAGAATCTCGAAAAAGAAGACATGGCCGAACCCAATAACGATGGTGTAGGCGCAAGGAGGATGCTTCGTGATTATACTACACCCACTTCTATTTTTTATGGAAGAAGCATCTCAATCCCTACCATTAGAGCAAACAATTTTGAGCTGAAGCCTCAACTAGTTACTCTAATGCAACAGAATTGCAAGTTTCATGGACTTCCATCAGAAGATCCCTATCAGTTCTTAACTAAATTCTTGCAGATCTGTGATACTGTTAAGACTAATAGAGTAGATCCTAAAGTCTATAGGCTCATGCTTTTCCCCTTTGCTGTAAGAGACAGGGCTAGAACATGGTTGGACTCACAACCTAAAGATAGCCTGGACTCTTGGGATAAGCTGGTCACGGCCTTCTTGGCCAAGTTCTTTCCTTCTCAAAAGCTGAGCAAGCTTAGTGTGGATGTTCAGACCTTCAAACAAAAAGATGGTGAATCCCTCTATGAAGCTTGGGAAAGATACAAGCAGTTGACCAAAAAGTGTCGTTCTGGCATGCTTTCAGAATGGACCATTTTAGATATCTTCTATGATGGTCTATCTGAGCTTTCTAAGATGTCACTGGACCATTCTATAGGTGGATCCATTCACTTAAAGAAAACGCCTGCAGAAGCTCAAGAACTCATTGATATGGTTGCAAATAACCAATTCATGTACACCTCTGAGAGGAATCCTGTGAATAATGGGATGCCTCAGAAAAGGGGAGTTCTTGAAATTGATACTCTG
Organism: Arachis duranensis; assembly: GCF_000817695.3. Classification (NCBI taxonomy): domain Eukaryota; kingdom Viridiplantae; phylum Streptophyta; class Magnoliopsida; order Fabales; family Fabaceae; genus Arachis; species Arachis duranensis. The sequence continues at coordinate 61,625,581 of NC_029775.3, read as the reverse complement.
AATGCCATATTGGCTTAGAACAAAATGTTGACTCAAGAAGTCAACATGATTTCTCAGAGTCTGAATGGATGGCAAAATGCATCCAACAGTACTAAAGAGGCATCTTCTGAAGAAGAAGCTTATGATCATGAGAACCCTGCAATGGCAGAGGTAAATTACATAGGTGAACCCTATGGAAATACCTATAATTCCTCATGGAGAAATCATCCAAATTTCTCATGGAAGGATCAACAAAAGCCTCAACAAGGCTTTAATAATGGTGGAAGAAACAGGTTTAGCAATGACAAGCCTTTTCCATCATCTTCTCAGCAACAGACAGAAAATTCTGAGCAGAGCCCCTCTAGCTTAGCAAACATAGTCTCTAATCTATCTAAGGCCACTTTAAGTTTCATGAGTGAAACAAGGTTCTCCATTAGGAATTTGGAGGAACAAGTGGGTCAGTTGAGTAAAAAAATCACTAAAACTCCTCCTAGTACTCTCCCAAGCAATACATAAGAGAATCCCAAAAGAGAGTGCAAGGCCATTGATATAATCAATATGGCCGAATGCCTAAAGGAGGAGAAGGACGTGAATCCCAGTGAGGAAGACCTCCTGGGACTTCCTCTGAACAAAAAGGAGTTCCAAACTGAGGAACCTAAGGAATCTGAGGCTCACCTAGAGACCATAGAGATCCCATTGAACCTCCTTTCACCATTCATGAGCTCTGAGAACTATTCTTCCTCGAAAGGGGATGAAGATATAATTGAAGAGCAAGTTGCTCAATATCTAAGAGCCATCATGAAGCTGAATGCCAAGTTGTTTGGTAATGAGACTTGGAAATGTGAACCTCCCTTGCTCATTAGTGAACTAGATACATGGGTTCAGCAAACTCTACCTCAAAAGAAACAAGATCCTGGTAAATTATTAATATCATGTACCATAGGCACCATGACCTTTGAGAAGGCTCTGTGTGACCTGGGGTTAGGTATAAATCTTATGCCACTCTTTGTAATGGAGAAGCTGGGGATCTTTGAGGTACAAGCTGCAAGAATCTCATTAGAGATGGCAGACAAGTCAGTAAAATAAGCTTATGTATTGGTAGAGGACGTGTTAGTGAAGCCTAAAGGCCTTTACATCGCTGCTGATTTCATAATATTAGACACTGGGAAGAATGAGAATGAATCGATCATTCTTGGAAGACCCTTCCTAGCCACAGCAGGAGCTGTGATTGATGTTGACAGAGGAAAGCTAGTCCTTCAATTGAATGAGGACTACCTTGTGTTTAAAGCTCAAGGATGAAAAGCTTCTCTCAATACAAAGTCAAACAAGGCCCCCACAGTCAAACTCTAAGTTTGGTGTTGGGAGGCCACAACCAAACTCTAAGTTAGGTGTTGAACCCCCACATTCAAACTCTATGTTTGGTGTTGGGAGGTCCCAACAATGCTCTGATGATCTGTGAAGCTCCATGAGAGCTGACTGTCAAGCTATTGACATTAAAGAAGTGCTTATTGAGAGGCAACCCAATTTTTATTTATCTATATTTCTATTGTTCTTTTATGTTTAATTAGGTATATGATCAAGTGGAGTCACAAAACAATTGCAAAAATTAAAAACAGAATCAAAAACAGTAGAAGAAACAGCACACCCTGAAGGAAGAGCTTACTGGCATTTAAATGCCAGTAAGGAGCATATGGCTGGCGTTCAACACCAAAACAGAGCATGAAGGTGGCGTTGAACGCCAGAAACAAGCAACAGTCTGGCATTTAAACGCCAGGATTGCACCCTGAAGAGAGCTGGCATTAAATCCCAGAAACAAGCATAGAGCTGGCATTTAACGCCAGAAACAAGCATAGAGCTGGCGTTAAACGCCATAAACAAGCATCAGTCTGGCGTTAAATGCTAGGATTGCATGCAGATGGCATTTTACACACCTAGAGGGTGCAGGGATGAGAAATCCTTGACACCTCAGGATCTGTGGACCCCACAAGATCACCTCAGGATCTGTGGACCCCACAGGATCCTCACCTACCTTCTCCCTCTCTCTCACACATTTTTATAACACTCTTCCCCAAACATCATTCACCAATCACCTCAATCACTCTTCCCCATCACCTCTTCACCACTCACATTCATCCTTTCTTCCCCATAAACCCTACCTACCTTCAGATTCAAAATCTCTTTCCCACCCAAACTCACCCTAAATGACCGAATCCTTACCCCTCTCTCTCCACTATACAAACCCCCCATCCTTCTTCATTTTCACACAACACCACCCTCTCTTCTCCCCTTAGGCCGAAACCTACACCACTCTCCCTCTCCTCCATCTCTTCTTCTTCTTCATCTATTCTTTCTTCTTTTGCTCGAGGGAGAGCAACATTCTAAGTTTGGTGTGGTAAAAGCATAGCTTTTTTGTTTTTCCATAACCATTGATGGCACCTAAGGCCGGAGAAACCTCTAGAAAGAGGAAAGGGAAGACAAAATTTTTCACCCCCGAGTCATGGGAGATGGAGAGATTCATCTCAAAAGCCCACCAAGACCACTTCTATGATGTTGTGGCCAAGAAGAAGGTGATCCCTGAGGTCCCTTTCATGCTCAAGAAAAATGAGTATCTGGAGATTCGACATGAGATCCAAAGAAGAGGTTGGGAAGTTCTTACCAACCCCATTCAACAAGTTAGAATCTTAATGGTTCAAGAGTTCTATGCCAATGCATGGATCACTAGGAACCATGATCAAAATATGAACCTGAATCCAAAGAATTATCTTACAATGGTTTGGGGGAAATGCTTAGATTTCAGTCTGGAAAATATAAGGTTGGCATTCAACTTACCTATGATGCAAGAAGACGCACGCCCCTACACTAGAAGGGTCAAATTTGATCAAAGGTTGGACCAAGTCCTCATGGACATATGTGTAGAAGGAGCTCAATGGAAAAGAGACTCAAAAGGCAAGCCGATTTAATTGAAAAGACTAGACCATAAGCCTGTGGCTAGAGGATGGTTGGAGTTCATCCAACACTCCATCATCCCCACTAGCAACCGATCCGAAGTAACTGTGGATCGGGCCATCATGATCCATTGCATCATGATTGGAGAGGAAGTAGAAGTTCATGAAGTCTTCTCTCTAGAACTCTACAAAGTAGCCGAAAAGCCCTCCACCATGGCAAGGCTAGCTTTTCCTTATCTCATTTGCCATCTATGCTACTTAGCTGGAGTTATCATAGAAGCAGATATCCTCATTGAAGAGGACAAACCCATCACTAAGAAGAGGATGGAGCAAACAAGAGAGCCTATTCATGGATCTCAACAGACGCATGAGGAAGCTCATCATCAAGAAATCCCTGAGATGCCTCAAGGAATGCATTTTCCTTCAAACAACTATTGGGAACAACTCAACACTTCTCTAGAAGGATTGAGTCATGACATGAACCAATTAAGGGTGGAACACCAAGAACACTCCATCATTCTCAATGAGATTAGAGAAGATCAAAGAGCTATGAGGGAGGAGCAACAAAGGCAATGAAGAGACATAGAGGAGCTCAAGAACACCATTGGTCCTTCAAGGAGAAGGCGCCACCATCACTAAGGTGGACTCATTCCTTAACTTCCTTGTTCTTATCTCTCTATTTTTCGGTTTTTGAACTTCATGTTTGTCTATGTTTGTGTCTTTATTACATGATCATTAGTGTCTAGTAACTATGTCATAAGGCTATGAATAATTCCATGAATCCTTCACCTTTCTTAAATTAAAAATGTTTTTAATACAAAAGAACAAGAAGTACATGAGTTTCGAATTCATCCTTGAATTTAGTTTAATTATATTGATGTGGTGACAATACTTTTTGTTCTCTGAATGAATGCGTAAACAGTGCATATTTTTTATCTTGTTGTTTATGAATGTTAAAATTGTTAGCTCTTGAAAGAATGATGAACAAGAGAAATGTTATTGATAATGTGAAAAATCATAAAATTGATTCTGGAAGCAAGAAAAAGCAGTGAATAACAAAAGCATGCGAAAAAAAGTGGCAAAAAAAATCTTAAGAAAGAAAAAGTAAAAGCAAGCAGAAAAAGCCAATAGCCCTTAAAACCAAAAGACAAGGGTAAAAAGGATCCAAGGCTTTGAGCATCAATAGATAGGAGGGCCCAAGGAAATAAATCCAGGCCTAAGCGGCTAAATCAAGCTGTCCCTAACCATGTACTTGTGGCATGCAGGTCCAAGTGAAAAGCTTGAGACTGAGTGGTTAAAGTCGTGGTTCAAAGCAAAAAGAGTGTGCTTAAGAGCTCTGGACACCTCTAACTAGGGATTTTAGCAAAGTTGAGTCACAATCTGAAAAGGTTCACCCAGTCATGTGTCTGTGGCATTTATGTATCCGGTGGTAATATTGGAAACCAAAGTGCTTAGGGCCACGGCCAAGACTCATAAAAGTAGTTGTGTTCAAGAATCAACATACTTAACTAGGAGAATCAATAACACTATCTGAACTCTGAATTTCTAGAGATCCCAATCATTCTAAACTTCAAAGGATAAAGTGAGATGCCAAAACTGTTCAGAAGCAAAAAGCTACAAGTCCCGCTCATCTAATTAGAACTAATATTCATTGATATTTTGAGATATATAGTATATTCTCTTCTTTTCATCCTATTTGATTTTTAGTTGCTTGGGGACAAGCAACAATTTAAGTTTGGTGTTGTGATGAGCGGATAATTTATACGCTTTTTGGCATTGTTTTTAGGTAGTTTTTAGTAGGATCTAGCTACTTTTAGGGATGTTTTTATTAGTTTTATGCAAAATTCACATTTCTGGACTTTACTATGAGTTTGTGTGCTTTTTTGTGATTTCAGGTATTTTTTGGCTGAAATTGAGGGACCTGAGCAAAAATCTAATTCAGGCTGAAAAAGGACTGCTGATGCTGTTGGATTCTGACCTCCTTGCACTCGAGTCGGCTTTTCTGGAGCTACTAAACCCCAAATGGCGCGCTCACAATTTCGTTGGAAAGTAGACATCTAGGGCTTTCCAGCAATATATAATAGTCCATACTTTGTTTGATCTTAGACGATGCAAACTGTCGTTCAACGCCAGCTCCATGCTGCATTCTGGAGTAAAAAGCAATAAACACGTCACAAACCAGAGTTAAACGCCAAAAACACGTTACAACTTGGCATTTGACCCCAAGAGAAGCCTTTTCACGTGTAAAGCGCAAGCTCAACCCAAGCACACACCAAAGTGGGCCCCGGAAGTGGATTTCTGCACTTAGACTTATTTTTATAAACCCTAGTAGCTAAGTTTAGTATAAATAGAACTTTTTACTATTGTACTAGGCGTCTTTGACCAAGTCTTATCTTTGGATTGTCTTTTGATCCTTTGATCATATTTTGGGGGCTGGACTCACGGCCATGCCTGGACCTTTATCACTTATGTATTTTCAACGATGGAGTTTCTACACACCATAGATTAAGGTGTGGAGCTTTGCTATTCCTCGAGTATTAATGCAATTACTATTATTCTTCTATTCAATTAAGCTTATTCTTATTCTAAGATATTCGCTTCACTTCAACATGATGAATTTGATGATCTATGACACTCATCATCATTCTCACCTATAAATGCGTGCCTGACAACCACTCCCGTTCTACCTTAGATCGAGCGCATATCTCTTGGATTCCTTAATCAGAATCTTCATGGTATAAGCTAGAATCCATTGGCAGCATTCTTGAGAATCCGGAAAGTCTAAACCTTGTATGTGGAATTCCGAGTAGGATTTAGGGATTGAATGACTATGACGAGCTTCAAACTCACGAGTGTTGGGCGTAGTGACAAACACAAAAGAATCACTAGATTCTATTTCGACATGATCGAGAACCGACAGATGATTAGCCGTGCTGTGACAATGCATTTGGACCATTTTCACTGAGAGGATGGGAAGTAGCCATCGACAACGGTGATGCCCTACATATAGCTTGCCATAGAAAGGAGTAAGAATGATTGGATGAAAGCAGTAGGAACGCAGAGATTCAGAAGGAACAAAGCATCTCCATACACTTGTCTGAAATTCCCACCAATGATTTACATAAGTATCTCTATCTCTATTTTATTCTTTATGTATCTTTATATTCAAAAACCATTATAACCATTTGAATCCGCCTAACTGAGATTTACAAGATGACCATAGCTTGCTTCATACCAACAATCTCTGTGGGATCGACCCTTACTCACGTAAGGTATTACTTGGACGACCCAGTGCACTTGCTGGTTAGTTGTGTGAAGTTGTGACAAACTGTGATTCACATTTGAAAGCTCCAAGTCTTTGGTGCCATTGTTGATGATCAGAATTTCGTGCACCAATTTATCAAATGTTAGACCTTATGCATTGATGTCCTTGTATATAGTTTGAAAGAAAGAAAAATGAGAAAAGCAAAAAGAAAAAAAATTAATATGAAAAAAAAGGGGGAAAAAGAAAGAAAAAATATATAGAAAAAAAGAAAGAAAAAGAAAAGCAATAAAAGGGGACAAAATGCCCCAAAGCGAAGTTCAATAAAAATCAATGCATATGTGTTGTGAAGTGAAAAGAAAATGCATGAGTATGTGAAGAAGTGAAGAATGGGTAGTTAGGTTAGCACCTAATTGTATAGGTTGTCATATAGGTTAGGTGGAAAGCTTAGGCTAATCAAAGATTCAAATTATAGTCCACTTAACCATATTTGACACTACTTTGACCCTAGCCCCATTACAACCTTTGAGAAAGTCCTCATGATATTTGTATGCATGCATTGAATGATTGTTGATTGTTAGATGAAGAACAAATCTTGGAAAGCATGATTAGGGTAGAATTGAGTGAATCAACCCCAAACACTTGAGTGACTAGAGCAGATACACATCAGGTGAGGATTCGATTGCTCAATTACACATTTATACCATGATAATTCAATACAATTTGTAAATCTTTTTGATAATTCAATACAATTATGGGTTTGGTTCGATTGGATTCCTATTGCTCTAGCCCCTATGCTTACATATGTTTTCTTGGAGGTTGATTTGTTTTAAACAAGTGATTGTATTCATATACATAGTTGCAATTAGATAGGTTGCATATAGTTTAGTTGTATTGAATAAATGTCATACCCCTTGTTTCCTTCATTGATTTAGCATGAGGACATGCTATTGTTTAAATGTGGGGAGGTTGATAAATCCCATTTTTTGGGATTATCTTGTGCTTAATTTAGGGGATTTTATCACTTTTTTTCCCACATTTATTCAATGAAATGGCATGGTTTCATGATTGTCTCCTAATTTGCGCTTAAGTGTGAAAACATGCTTTTTAGGCCCTTGATTGATAATTTTGATTCACCTTTGATTCTACTAGATGCCTTGATGTTTTTGTTAAGTGAATTCAGGTTGGGAAGGCCAAGAATGGATCAAAGAAATGAAGAGAAAAGCATGCAAAGTGGAGAAATAATGGAAAACAATGATTTGGGATGCTGAGATCGATGCGCACGAGCAGGAGACGCGCACGCGTGGAATTGGAGTCACATGGCGATGCGTACGCGTGACCCACATGTACGTGTCAATGCTTGCACGTGACTTCATTAAAGTGAAAATGTTGAGGACAAATTCTGGGCTTCCCAGGCCCAAATCCAACTCATTTCTGATGCTATTAAACCCAAGGATTGAAAAAGTTAGGAGCAATTAATTACCAATTAGCACATAGTTTAGTTTTAGTGGGAGTTTAGAGGTAGTTTCTAGAGAGAGTAGCTCTACCTTCTATGTAGAATTAGGATTAGGATTAGGTTTAATTCTTCTCTTAGATCTACGTTTAATTCATACTTTGATTTACTTTTCTTCTTTAATTCCTTGTTCTTCTACCTTTTCTTTCTCTAGTTTAGCATTTAATTCTTGTAATTCTTTACTTTGTTGTTGATACACATTTGTTCCTTGGTACACAAAATCGTGATACACAACTTCGTGCAGCTGACCAGCATGTGCACTGGGTTGTCCAAGTAATACCTTATGTGAGTAAGGGTCGATCCCACGGAGATTGTCGGCTTGAAGCAAGCTATGGTCATCTTGTAAATCTCAGTCAGGCGGATTCAATTGGTTATGAAACTTTGATAATTAAAAGATAAATAAACATAAAATAAAGATAGAGATACTTATATAATTCATTGGTGGGAATTTCAGATAAGCGTATGGAGATGCATTATTCCTTCTGAATCTCTACTTTCCTACTGCCTTCATTCAATCATTCGAACTTCTTTCCATGGCAAGTTGTATGTTGGGGATCACTGTTGTCAATGGCTACCTCCCATCCTCTTAGTGAAAATGGTCCTCTACGGTTTCTGTACGGCTAATCAACTGTCGGATTTCTTGTCTCGGATGAAACATACCAGGCACAGCTACTGCATGGCTAATCAGCTGTCGGTTCTCGATTGTGTCAAAATAAGATCCAATGATCCTTTTGTGCACTGTCACTGCGCCCCACAGTCACGAGTTTGAAGCTCTTCATAGTCATCCCTTCCCAGATCCTACTCGGAATACCACAGACAAGGTTTAGACTTTTCGAATCTCAGGAATGCTGCCAATTGTTTCTAGCATATACCACGAAGGTTCTAATCTCAGATTCAGATGCCCCAATGTTAGAGGGGAAACAATGTGAATCATTGATTAGAGTCCCAAGAGATATTCATTCAAGCTTGTTTTCATGTAGAACGGAAGTGTTTGTCAGGCACGCGTTCATAAGTGAGAATGGTGATGAGTGTCACTTGATCATCACATTCATCATGTTCTTGTGTGTGAATGAATATCTTGGAATAAGAATAAGCTTGAATTGAATAGAAGAACAATAGTACTTTGCATTAATACTTGAGGAACAGCAAAGCTCCACACCTTAATCTATGAGGTGTAGAAACTCCACCGTTGAAAATACATAAGAGATAATGGTGTTCATTGGTTTCGGCCCCAGAGAGGGAACTAGAATAACCAAGACCTAGGTCTAAGGACTAAACGTCCAAAACATTTCCCAAAGATTGTCAGTACAATAGTAAAAAGTCCTATTTATACTAAACTAGTTACTAGGGTTACAGAAATAAGTAAATGATGCAGAAATCCACTTCGGGGCCCACTTGGTGTGTGCTTGGGCTGAGCATTGAAGCTTTCATATGTAGAGACTTTTCTTGGAGTTAAACGCCAGCTTTTATGCTAGTTTGGGCGTTTAACTCTAGCTTTTATCTTGTTTCTGGTGTTTAATGCCAGAAATGGGTAGGAAGTTGGCGTTTGAACGCCAGTTTGCGTCATCAAAACTCGGGCAAAGTATAGACAATTATATATTGCTGGAAAGCCCAGGATGTCTACTTTTCAACACTATTGAGAGCGCGCCAATTGGGTTTCTGTAGCTCCAGAAAATCCATTTTGAGTGCAGGGAGGTCAGAATCCAACGACATCTGCATACCTTTTTCAGCCTCTGAATCAGATTTTTGCTCAGGTCTCTCAATTTCAGCCAGAAAATACCTGAAATCACAGAAAAACATAAAAACTCATAGTAAAGTCTATAAATGTGATTTTTACTTAAAAACTAATAAAAATATACTAAAAAGTAGCTAGATCCTACTAAAAACTACCTAAAAACAATGCCAAAAAGCGTATAAATTATCTACTCATCACAACACCAAACTTAAATTGTTGCTTGTCCCCAAGCAACTAAAAACAAATTAGAATAAAAAGAAGAGAATATTCAATGAATCTCACAATATCAGTGAAACTTAGTCCCAATTAGATGAGCGGGGCTAGTAGCTTTTTGCTTCTGAACAGTTTTGGCATCTCACTTTATCCTTTGAAATTCAGAATGATTGGTATCTATAGGAATTCAGAATTTAGATAGTGTTATTGATTCTCCTAGCTCAGTATGTTGATTCTTGAACACAACTACTTTGTGAGTCTTGGTCGTGACCTTAAGTACTTTGTTTTCTAGTATTATCACCGGATACATAAATGCCATAGACATATTACTGGGTGAACCTTTTCAGATTGTGACTTAGCTTCGCTAAAGTCCCCAATTAGAGGTGTCCAGAGTTCTTAAGCACACTCTTTTTTCTTTGGATCACGACTTTAACCACTCAGTGTCAAGCTTTTCACTTGGACCTTCATGCCACAAGCACATGGTTAGGGACAACTTGGTTTAGCCACTTAGGCCAGGATTTTATTCCTTTGGCCCTTCTATCCATTAATGCTCAAAGGCTTGGATCTTTTCTACCCTTGCCTTTTGGTTTAAAGGGCTATTGGCTTTTTCTGCTTGCCTTTTCTTTTTCTTTCTTTTTCTTTTTCACCATTTTTTTCTTCTTTTTTTTTTCACAAGCTTTGTTATTCACTGCTTTTTCTTGCTTCAAGAATCAATTTCATGATTTTTCAGATTATCAATATCATTTTTTTGTTCATCATTCATTCAAGAGCCAACAATTTTAACATTCATAAACTTCACTATCAAAAACATGCATTGTTCAAGCATTCATCCAGAAAACAAAAAGTATTCCCACCACATCAAACTAATTAAACTAATTTCAAGATAAAAATTGAAATTCAAGTACTTCTTGTTCTTTTGTAATTAGGAACATTTTTTTATTTAAGAAAGGTGAAAGATTCATGGAATTATTCATAGCTTTAAGACATAGACACTAGACACTAATGATCATGTAGTAAAGACACAAAACATAGTAAAACATAAAGCTCAAATCCAAAAACAGAAAGACAAATAGATAAAGAGATTAAGGAACGGGTCCACCTTAGTGAGGGTGGCGTCTTCTTCCTCTTGAAGAACCAATGGTGCTCTTGAGCTCCTCTATGTCTCTTCCTTGCCTTTGTTGCCCTTCCCTCATGGCTCTTTGATCTTCTCTAATTTCATGGAGAATGATGGAGTGCTCTTGGTGCTCTACCCTTAGTTGGTCCATGTTATAACTCAAGCCTTCCAAAGAGGTGATGAGTTGCTCCCAATAGTTGTTGTGGACGAAAGTGCATCCCTTGAGGGATCTTAGGGATTTCATGAGGAATTTCCTCATGCTCTTGTTGAGGTCCATGAGTGGGCTCTCTTGTTTCCTCCATCCTTTTCTTAGTGATGGGCTTGTCCTCCTCAATGAGGATGTCTCCTTATATGACAATCCCAGTCGAATTGCATAGGTGACAAATGAGATAAGGAAAGGCTAACCTAGACAAAGTGGAGGACTTGTCAGCTACCTTGTAGAGTTCTAGAGGTATGATCTCATGAACTTCCACTTCCTCTCCAATCATGATATTATGGATCATGATGGCCCGATCCACAGTTACTTCGGATCAATTCTTAGTAGGAATGATAGAGCGTTGGATGAACTCCAACCATCCTCTAGCCACAGGCTTAAGGTCCGGTCTTCTTAATTGAACCGACTTGCCTCTTAAGTCTCTTTTCCATTGAGCTCCTTCCACACATATGTCCATGAGGACTTGGTCCAACCTTTGATCAAAGTTGACCATTCTAGTGTAGGGGCGTATGTTTTCTCGCATCATTGGCAAGTTGAACACCAACCTTACATTTTTCAGACTGAAATCTAAGTATTTCCCCCGAACCACTGTAAGCCAATTCTTTGGATTCGGGTTCATACTTTGATCATGGTTCCTAGTGATCCATGCATTGGCATAGAATTCTTAAACCATTAAGATTCCGACTTGTTGAATGGGGTCGGTGAGAACTTCCGAACCTCTTCTTCGGATCTCAGGTCGGATCTCCGGATACTCATTCCTTTTAAGCATGAAAGGGACCTCAGGGATCACCTTCTTCTTGGCCACAACTTCATAGAAGTGGTCTTGATGGACCTTTGAAATGAATCTCTCCATCTCCCATGACTCGGAGGTGGAAGCTTTTGCCTTCCCTTTCCTCTTTCTAGAGGTTTCTCCGGCCTTAGGTGCCATAAATGGTTATGGAAAAACAAAAAGTAATGCTTTTACCACACCAAACTTAAAAGGTTTGCTCGTCCTCGAGCAAAAGAAGAAGGAAAGAAGTGGAAGAAGAAGAAAATGGGAGATGGAGGGTGGAATGTGGTTCGGCCAAAGGGTAGAAGTAGTGTTTGTGATGTGTGAAATTGAAGGAGAGGTGACGGGTTTAGTGAAGAGATGATGCCAGGGCATCTAGACTAGTTTCACTGACCTTTTCTTTACTGTTTTAATGTAGTTTCATGCATTTTCTTAGGAAATAAGCAAGTTTTAGATAAAAGAACACTTACATCTTGATTTAGACAAATATTATGAATTTTACATTATTTCATGAGAATTATGCAGGGAATGAATGTCAAATTGGATAATGTATGATTTCATGACTTGGATTAGAGCTTTGATGCACTTTATTTGTGTAATTTCAGGACAAAGGAAGCAAGGAAGAGCCACGTTAGCATCCATGTAAACCTAGTTAACGTAGGTACTAACATGGAATAGGGATAAGCCTGCAGCGTTAATGAGAAAAGTGGACACCAGTAACGCCCTCGAAGCCATCATGAGCCACGTTAATTGCCACGTTAACTACATTAACGTGGTAGTTAATGTGGAGACAAAAAAGACTCCAACGTTAGTGGTAATTGTGATCACCAATAACGCTCCAAGATGTGGCAATGAACCACGTTAACTAAAGTTAACGTGGACTCTAACCTGGAAGAGAGGAACAATGCCAACGTTAGTGACACTCACCTTTGCCACTAACATTGGATCAAGCTTGCATTGCCCACGTTAGTGGTCACGTTATGAACACTATCGTGAAAGTTAACGTGGAGTTGAAATTGATGAGCCAACGTTAGTGACACTCACCTTTGTCACTAACGTTGGGATGGCATTCATAACTACGTTAAGAGCCACGTTAACTTAGTTAACGTGAGCTCTAACGTGAGGACTAGGGGCACAAGGCAACGTCATTGGGAAAGGTGAGTCCTAATAACGCTTGCGAAGATGAGACATAACCACGTTAAGAGCCACATTAACTTAGTTAACGTGAGCTCTAACGTGGGGGCTAAGGGCACAAGGCAACGTTATTGGGAAAGGTGAGTCCCAATAATGCTTGCGAAGGTTTGTAAGGCAACGTTAGTGGTCACGTTAGTACCACTAATGTTGGAGTTAACGTGGGTTATGTGGTGGGAACGTTAGTGAGAAAAGTGATTGCCACTAACGTTCTCGAACCCATAATGTCACTCAGCGTTAACGCCACTAACGCCCCAAGCTAAAGTCCATGCTTACATCACTTTCTCTCTGCAAATAAAGCTGAGCCCACTGAAGATTCCCAACTGCTTCAACTTAAGATCAAAGGCCCATATCCAAGACTTGCAGAATTGACTAGAAGACCAAGAAGAGTAGTATATATAGGAGTAGTTTTGAACTAGAAAGAGGTTGGCATATTGGAGAAAACTGCACTCTGTATATTTTACCTTTCTGTAACTTCTAGAGTTAGAATGTATTTTTCTTCTTCTTCATTTCCATTTTCCAGAGCTATGAACAACTAAACCCTTTTCATTGGGTTAGGGAGCTCTGTTGTAATTTGATGGATCAATCATAGTTTTCATTATTCTTCTTCTTTCTTTTCTCTTGATCTTACTAGAAAGCTTTTGATCTTCATCTAATTGGATTGTTGTCTTGGGAAAGAAACTCTCCATAATTGGATCTTCTCTGAGCCTTGGAAAAGGGATGAGGGGATCATGCTAGAAATGCTTTCTCATGTTGGACCAAATTGGGGTTTGGATGGGTATAGTGACATATAACCCTACCAACACTTTGATTTGGAAATACATGTGGTATAATCAGTGACCATACCTCATCTCTTCTCATGAGCAATTAAATCAAGGAATTGGGCAATTGTTCAAGTTTAGAGAGATTGGATTGCCAAGGAATTGGAATTCAATCACTTAAGATTGCCAAGGAGATCAATGAATGCATTGATTGAGGAAGAGATGAGAATGAACTTGATCCAGATAATGCAATACCTCCTAAACCCAATGATTTTCCCATTTCTGATCTTACCCATTCTCTTTACTTTTTGTCATTTACTTTCATGCTAATCACCCCAATTTCCCATTTAAGATTCTGCACTTTATTTTCTGTCATTTACTTTCCCGCCATTTAATTTTCAGCAATTCTACATCCACTTTCTGCTTAGCTCAACTAGAGTATTCTTCCAATTAAAATTGCTTGACCAATCAATCTCTGTGGGATTTGACCTCACTCTATTGTGAGTTTTTACTTGACGACAATTCGGTATACTTGCCGAAGGAAATTTGTTGAGAGACAAATTCCCATGCATCAAGTTTATGGCGCCGTTGCCGGGGATTGATTTTGAATCAATTATGATTAAGTTGGAAGATCACTAGATTGAGCATTTTTTTTCTTTTGTTCATTTTGTTTAGCTGTTTACTTTCAGTTACAGTTACTTCTTTCCTTATCTCCCCTTTTATTTTCCCGCACTATTTACAATTCTGTTCACTAATGGTGCACGAAATTGTGATTTCTTCTTTTCACAACTCAAATAATCCCCGATGATGAATCCAAAAACTTGGTGTTCAATACCATGGCATAAACACAACTTCGCACAACTAACCAGCAGGTGTACTGGGTCGTCCAAGTAATAAACCTTATGCGAGTAAGGGTCGATCTCACAGAGATTGTTGGTATGAAGCAAGCTATGGTCACCTTGTAAA
>NC_029775.3:61609636-61610719 GCF_000817695.3 Arachis duranensis | reverse complement strand
GCACCCTGTCATGGCACGGCTATTCAGCTGTCGGTTCTCGATCATGTCGGAATAGAATCCAGTGATTCTTTTGCGTCTGTCACTAACACCCCATAATCGTGAGTTTGAAGCTCGTCACAGTCATTCAATCATTGAATCCTACTCAGAATACCACAGACAAGGTTTAGACCTTCCGGATTCTCTTGAATGCCGCCATCAATTCTAGCTTATACCACGAAGATTCCGATTACGGGATCCAAGAGATATCCACTCAATCTAAGGTAGAACGGAGGTGGTTGTCAGGCACACGTTCATAGGTGAGAATGATGATGAGTGTCACGAATCATCACATTCATCAAGTTGAAGAACAAGTGATATCTTAGAACAAGAATAAGCCGAATTGAATAGAAGAACAATAGTAATTGCATTAATACTCGAGGTACAGCAGAGCTCCACACTTTAATCTATGGTATGTAGAAACTCCACCGTTGAAAATACATAAGAATAAAGGTCTAGGCATGGCCGTGAGGCCAGCCTCCCAATGATCTAAGATCTAAAGTGATCAAAAGATTTAAAATGATCCAAAGATTCCAATACAATAGTAAAAGGTCCTACTTATAGAGAACTAGTAGCCTAGGGTTTACATAGATGAGTAAATGACATAAAAATCCATTTTCGGGCCCACTTGGTGTGTGCTTGGGCTGAGCATTGAAGCATTTTCGTGTAGAGACTTTTCTTGGAGTTAAACGCCAGCTTTTGTGCAAGTTTGGGCGTTTAACTCCCATTCTTGTGCCAGTTCCGGCATTTAACGCCGGGCAGTCTTGAGCTGATTTGGGACGCCGGTTTGGGCCATCAAATCTCGGGCAAAGTATGGACTATTATACATTGCTGGAAAGCCCAGGATGTCTACTTTCCAACGCCGTTGAGAGCGCGCCAATTGGGCTTCTTTAACTCCAGAAAATCTACTTCGAGTGCAGGGAGGTCAGAATCCAACAGCATCTGCAGTCCTTTTTAGTCTCTGAATCAGATTTTTGCTCAAGTCCCTCAATTTCAGCCAGAAAATACCTGAAATCACAGAAAAACACACAAACTCATAGTAAAGTC
>NC_029775.3:61609124-61609483 GCF_000817695.3 Arachis duranensis | reverse complement strand
AAAAGTGAATTTTAACTAAAAACTAATAAAAATATACTAAAAACTAACTAGATCATACTAAAAACATACTAAAAACAATGCCAAAAAGCGTACAAATTATCCGCTCATCACAACACCAAACTTAAATTGTTGCTTGTCCTCAAGCAACTGAAAATCAAATAAGATAAAAAGAAGAGAATATACAATGAATTCCAAAAACACCTATGAAGATCAGTATTAATTAGATGAGCGGGGCTTTTAGCTTTTTGCCTCTGAACAGTTTTGGCATCTCACTCTACCCTTTGAAATTCAGAATGATTGGCTTCTTTAGGAACTCAGAATCCAGATAGTGTCATTGATTCTCCTAGTTAAGTATGATG
>NC_029775.3:61608326-61608847 GCF_000817695.3 Arachis duranensis | reverse complement strand
TCTTTTTTCGTTTTTCTCCTTCTCTTTTTTTTTTTTGAATTCACTGCTTTTTCTTGCTTCAAGAATCATTTTTATGATTTTTCAGATCCTCAGTAACATGTCTCCTTTTTCATCATTCTTTCAAGAGCCAACATTCATGAACAACAAATTCAAAAGACATATGTACTGTTTAAGCATAAATTCAGAGAACAAAAGTATTGCCACCACATCAAAATAATTAATCTGTTATAAAATTCAAAATTCATGCAATTCTTCTCTTTTTCAATTAAGAAAATTTTTCATTCAAGAAAGGTGATAGATTCATAGGACATTCATAACTTTAAGGCATAGACACTAAGACATTAATGATCACAAGACACAAACATAGATAAACATAAGCATGATTTTTCGAAAAAACAGAAAATAAAGAACAAGGAAATTAAAGAACGGGTCCACCTTACTGATGGCGGCTTGTTCTCCCTCTTGAAGATCCTATGGAGTGCTTGAGCTCCTCAATGTCTCTTCCTTGCCTTTGTTGCTCC
>NC_029775.3:61607088-61608065 GCF_000817695.3 Arachis duranensis | reverse complement strand
CCTTAGTGAGGGTGGCGTCTTCCTCTTGAAGAACCAATGGTGCTCTTGAGCTCCTCTATGTCTCTTCGTTGCCTTTGTTGCTCCATCCTTAGTGATTTTGGTGCTCCCGATAGTTGTGTGGAGGAAAATATATCCCTTGAGGTATCTCAAGGATTTTTTGATGAGGAAATTCCTCATGCTCTTGTTGAGGTCCATGAGTGGGCTCTCTTGATGTGTAGTCAAATGCTCTACTACTGAGTTATTGACCCTTGAGATGAATCTCTCCATCTCCTATGACTCGGAGGCGGAAGCTTTTGTCCTCCCTTTCTTCTTTCTAGAGGTTTCTCCAGCCTTAGATGCCATAAATGGTTATGGAAAAACAAAAAGTAATGCTTTTACCACACCAAATTTAGAAGGTTTGCTCGTCCTCGAGCAAAAGAAGGAAGAAGAGAGTAGAAGAAGAAGAAATAGAGGAGATGGAGGTTGCTTTGTGGTTCGGCCAAGGGGGAGAAGGAGTGTTTAGGTTATGTGAAAATGAAGGAGCGAAGATGGGTTTATATAGGAGTGGAGAGAGGGGTAGGGTTCGGCTATGGGAGGGTGGGTTTGGGAAGGAAAGTGTTTTGAATTTGAATGGTAGGTAGGTGGGGTTTTATGAATGATGGATGTGAGTGGTGAAGAGAAAGATGGGATTTGATAGGTGAAGGGTTTTTGGGGAAGATGTGTTGAGGTGATTGGTGAATGGGTGAAGAAGAGAGAGAGTGGTGGGGTTGGTGGGGATCCTGTGGGGTCCACAGATCCTGTGGTGTCAAGGAAAAGTCATCCCTGCACCAAATGGCATGAAAAAATGCGTTTTGAGCCAATTCCGGCGTTAAACGCCGGGCTGGTGCCCATTTCTGGCGTTTAACGCCAGGCTCTTGCCCTTTCCTGGCGTTTAACGCCAGTCTGGTGCCCCTTTCTGGCGTTAAACGCCCAGAATGGTGCCAGACTGGGCGTTAAAC
>NC_029775.3:61604219-61604920 GCF_000817695.3 Arachis duranensis | reverse complement strand
GAATTGTCTGCCATCTCTAGTGAGATTTTTGCAGCTTGCACCTCAAAGATCCCTAGCTTCTCCATTACAGAGAGAGGCATGAGGTTTACACTTGACCCTAGGTCACACAAGGCCTTCTTGAAGGTCATGGTGCCTATGGCACAAGGTATTGAGAACTTCCCAGGATCTTGTCTCTTTTGAGGTAGTTTCTGCCTAGACAAGTCATCCAGTTCTTTGGTGAGCAAAGGGGGTTCATCCTCCCAAGTCTCATTGCCAAATAACTTGTTATTTAGCTTCATGATTGCTCCAAGGTATTTAGCAACTTACTCTTCAGTGACATTTTCATCCTCTTCAGAGGAAGAATACTCATCAGAGCTCATGAATGGCAGAAGTAAATCCAATGGGATCTCTATAGTCTCAGTGAGAGCCTCAGATTCCCATGGTTCCCCATTGGGGAACTCATTGGAGGCCAGTGGACGTCCATTGAGGTCTTCCTCAGTGGCGTTCACTGCCTCTCCATCCTCTCCAAATTCGGCCTTGTTGATGGCCTTGCACTCTCCTTTTGGATTTTCTTCTGTATTGCTTGGAAGAGTACTAGGAGGGAGTTCAGTAACTTTCTTATTTAGCTGACCCACTTGTGCCTCCAAGTTTCTAATGGAGGACCTTGTTTCAGTTATGAAACTTTGAGTGGTTTTGATTAGATCAGAGACCATGGTTGCTAA
>NC_029775.3:61602344-61603883 GCF_000817695.3 Arachis duranensis | reverse complement strand
GAGCTCTTGAGCTTCTGCAGGCATCTTCTTCAGATGAAGAGATCCTCCGGCAGAGCTATCCAAAGACATCTTGGACAGTTCAGACAGACCATCAAAGAAAATACCTATGATGCTCCATTCAGAAAGCATGTTAGAGGGACACTTTCTGATTAATTGTTTGTATCTTTTCCAAGCTTCATAGAGGGAGATTCTCCTTCCTTCTATCTGAAGGTTTGGACTTCCACTCTAAGCTTACTCAAATTTTGAGGTGGAAAGAACTTTGCCAAGAAGGCATTGACTAGCTTTTCCCAAGAGTTCAGGCTTTCTTTAGGCTGTGATTCCAACCATATCCTAGCTTTGTCTCTTACAGCAAAAGGGAATAGCATAAGTCAGTAGACCTCAGGGTCAACCCCATTAGTCTTGACAGTGTCACAAATTTGCAAGAACTCAGCTAAAAACCGATCAGCTAAAAACTGATGAGGATCTTCCAATGGAAGTCCATGAAACTTGTAATTCTGTTGCATTAGAGAAACTAATTGAGGCTTAAGCTCAAAGTTGTTTGCTCCAATGGCAGGGATAGAGTTGCTTCTCCCATAGAAGTCGGGAATAGGTGCAGTAAAGTCACCCAGCACCTTCCTTGCATTGTTGGCATTGTTGTTGTTTTCGGCTGCCATGGGTTCTTCTTCTTTGAAGATTTCTGTTAGGTCCTCTACAGAGAATTGTGCCTTAGATTCTCTTAGCTTTCGCTTCAAGGTCCTTTCAGGTTCAGGATCAGCCTCAACAAGAATGCTTTTGTCTTTGCTCCTGCTCATAAGAAAGAAAAGGGAATAAGAAAATGTGGAATCCTCTATGTCACAGTATAGAGACTCCTTTAGGTGTCAGAGGAAAAGAAAAGTAGAAGACAGAGGTAGAAAATTCGAACTTATCAAAGAAGATGGAGTTCGAATTTTGCATTAAGGAATAGTGTTAGTCCATAAATAGAAGGATGGGAGAAGATGGGAAGAAATTTTCAAAAATAATTTAAAAACATTTTAAAGACATTTTGAAAAACTTCAATTGATTTTCGAAAACCAAGATTAAGAAAGAAGTAAAGTGATTTTTGAAAAAGATTTTGAAAAAAAGATTTGATTGAAAACTATTTTGAAAAAGATGTGGTTAAGAAGATATGATTGGTTTTAAAAAGATGTGATTGAGAAGATATGATTTGAAAAATATTTTAAAAAGATTTGATTTTAAAAATTAATAACTTGGCTAACAAGAAAAGATATGATTCAAACATTAAACCTTTTTCAACAGAAAAGGCAACACACTTGAAATGTTGAATCAAATCATTAATTGATAGCAAGTATTTTTGAAAATGGAAAGAAATTGATTTTGAAAAAGATTTGATTGAAAATATTTGATTTGAAAAAGATTTGATTTTGAAAAGATTTTGAAAACTAAAAAAAATTTGATTTGAAAACAAAATCTTCCTTCTTGTGCCATCCTGGCGTTAAACGCCCAGAATGGTATCCATTCTGGCGTTTAACGCCCAAAATGCTACCCTTTTGGGCGTTAAAC
>NC_029775.3:61600714-61601094 GCF_000817695.3 Arachis duranensis | reverse complement strand
GGATCCAAGAGATATCCACTCAATCTAAGGTAGAACGGAGGTGGTTGTCAGGCACACGTTCATAGGTGAGAATGATGATGAGTTTCACGGATCATCACATTCATCAAGTTGAAGAACAAGTGATATCTTAGAACAAGAATAAGCCGAATTGAATAGAAGAAAAATAGTAATTGCATTAATACTCGAGGTACAGCAGAGCTCCACACCTTAATCTATGGTGTGTAGAAACTCCACCATGAAAATACGTAAGAATAAAGGTCTAGGAATGGCCGTGAGGCCAGCCTCCCAATGATCTAAGATCTAAAGTGATCAAAAGATTTAAAATGATCCAAAGATTCCAATACAATAGTAAAAGGTCCTACTTATAGAGAACTAGTAGC
>NC_029775.3:61587409-61596959 GCF_000817695.3 Arachis duranensis | reverse complement strand
AGCTCATAATCATGCCAGAGATGGCCATGTGAATCATGCTGAGCCAGGAAGAAGGGTTCTGGGATCTTACATCAACCCAGACCCAGGCAACTGTGGAAGCAGCATCCAAAAGCCAACTATACATGCTAACAACTTTGAGCTAAAACCCCAGCTCATCACCCTTGTTTAGAACAACTATTCATTTGGAGGAAGTGCCCAAGAAGACCCAAATTAACATTTAACCACCTTCCTAAGAATATGTGACACTATGAAGTCTAATGGCATCCACCCAGATGTTTACAGATTGCTCTTGTTCCCCTTTTCACTCAGGGTCAAGGCGTCTAAATGGTTGGAGTCTTTCCCAAAGGAGAGTTTAACAGCATGGGAAGATGTAGTGAACAAATTCTTGGCAAGGTTTTATCCTCCTCAAAGGATCAACAGGCTGAGAGCTGAGGTACAAACTTTCAGGCAACAAGATGGTGAGATTCTCTACGAAGTGTGGGAGAGGTTTAAGGATTTGACAAGAAGGTACCCACCGGACATGTTCAATGAATGGGTAGAGTTGCATATTTTCTATGAGGGACTCTCGTATAAATCAAAGAAGGTAGTAGACCACTCATCCGGAGGATCTTTGAATAAGAAGAAGACCATTGAAGAAGCCATAGATGTCATTGAGACTGTAGCTGAGAATGACTACTTCTATGCTTCTGATAGGAGCAGCACTCGAGGTGTAATGGAACTGAACCATGTTGATGCACTACTAGCTCAGAACAAGATGATTAACAAGCAACTAGCTGACCTTACAAAGCAAATGGAGAAGAACCAAGTTGCAGCAGTCACCACATAATCATCAACCCAAGAAGGAGTAAACACAGAGGAAGGAGGTGAATGGGAGCAAGCCATCTATGTTGGTAATTCACCACGGCAAAATCATGATCCACACTTCAAAACTTATAATCCAGGCTGGAAGAACCACCCTAACTTTGGGTGGGGAAACCAACAAGACCAAGGCCAAGACCAGAGACATCAAAATCACAATCCTAACAACCATGCTGTCCACCAACATTCATCACAAAAATCATATCAACAACCACCTAACCACACTCCTCAACACCCATATCAAAACCAGCATGATCACCCTCACTCTTATAACCTAAACCCACCATCATACTCTGAGGATAAACTCTCTAGAATTGAAACCTTACTTGAAGGTTTATGCAAGGAAGTCCAGGACAACAAAGCATTCAAGGATGAGGTGCGAACTAACATCAAGAACCAAGGATATACCATCAAAAGACTGGAGTCCCAAGTAGGGTATCTATCCCAGCAAATTCCTAAGTCCACTGAGAGCTTCCCGAGTGACACAGAGAAGAATCCCAGAGGAGAAGCTAAGAAAGTAAGATGGGAAAAGTACAAGGTGATCACCACTAGTGATGAAGTGAGTGTGGGGGAAGAAATCACACAAGCAAAACATCTTCAAGATAGTCCAAAACATAAGAAGGAGGAGAGAAATCAGGAACCCAACCCTCCACAGAAGGAGAAGCTAAAAGAAGAGGGTCTGAACTCATATGCACCTTTTTCTCAAAGACTCAAAGGTGGTGAAGCAAGAAGAATATACTCAAGGTTCCTTGATATGTTTGCATATCTTCATGTAAACATACCATTCATTAAAACTCTCCAATAGATGCCCTCATACATTAAGTACATAAAAGAGCTGCTGACCAGAAAGAGTTCATTGAAAGGTGGGCAAACAATACTGATGAACAAGGAGTGCAGTGCTCTCATCCAACCACAGCTACCTATAAAAAGAAAAGACCCAGGGAGCTTCCACATCCCTTGTGCTATAGGCGAAACAAAGATTGACAAAGGACTTTTTGACTTGGAAGCAAGCAACAACTTAATGCCCCTCTCCCTCATGAAGAAGCTCCAAATTAATGAACTAACTCCTACTAATGTAATTACCAGATTGGCTGACAAAACTCAAAAACAGGCAATAGGAGTAGTTAAAAATGTGCTGGTGAAGGTTGGGAGCTACTATCTTCCCACAGACTTTGTTATCCTAGAGATAGAAGAAAGTCATCTCCATCCAATCATCTTAGGGAGGCCATTCTTAGCCACTGCTAGGGCACTTATAGATGTGGAACGGGGAGAGCTAATCTTAAGGATACATGATGAACAACTCACCATCAATGTCTTCAAATCATGGCAAGAAGCAAGTCAAGAAAACAAAGAATCAAGAGAAGAGCATAATGAAGCATTGATGCAAGAAACAAGCAGCGAAGCACAAACAACACAATTGGAAACCCCATTGGTTAGAAAGCCATATATTCAGGAAAAACCACATTCAAAGGTAACTCAAAGAAAGCTGAGCCCACCAGAGTCATGCAAAGCTAGCAACAAGGATCCCTTAGAGAAAGAATCTATAGAAAGCAAGACAGCATCAAGAGAAACAAGGAGGAAACTACCCAGAAGATGGAGAAACAAGAAGATCCCTACAGAGGATTTCTCCCCAGGAGATGAAGTGATCTCTGCTCACTACCCAACCATCCCACCTCATCTTGCTACCATCCCATCTCAGCTACCTCAAGTGTACATCATCAACAAAGTCTTATCCTTGGAACATGTGGCGCTTCTCAACAAAGCCATTGAAGACAAACACACTACAAAAGGGGAGGATTTGAAGCACCACCAACCACCCTGACAAGGGTCAACCGTCAAGCTAATGACGTTAAAGACGCGCTTCATGTGAGGCAAACCATGATTCTTACCCCTTCTTTTAAATTCTTTAGTGTTAGTTAATAAAGTAAGATCATGAATTTCAAAACAACTTTGACAAACATTTAACAGAACCCTTATATGCAACATATAGTGAACAACAAGTTTGGTGTTCAAGGCACATTAAGATGGCATGAACACAACTTATGTCATTTTAGGCTAAGAGTCTTGATTAAACCCTTAAACACCACATGATCACAAACTAAGTTTCGTGTCACCAATGTGCATATATGAGCATCAAAGAAGTCAGTTGTTTTGTCTTTATAAAGATCATATATATAGTAAAAAAAATTATAATATATAGAAATGAAAAAAAGGGGATTAGAGTAGATTGATGGAACAACCAATGGAAGGAGGTTCGGCCACTTCAGTTAGGGGGGTAATATACTTGTCTTCAAGGAGAACCCCTAGGAAAATGTTGCCATGTAAGGATGAGAAAGTGTCATCCTGGAAACCGAAGCAATCAGTTCATAAATATGATGATCCTTGTGCTCACCTTATGCCAAACCCCAACCGTCCACTATCAAAACCGTACCAATGATCTACACCTTTCAACTCTCACCACCGGCCTATATAAGGAACCCTCACCACTCTAGCCCTTCTCAACTATTCATCTAACTCACCTCTCTTCCTTCTCTCAAAACACATTCCTCTAAGACACATCTTGCCTCAAACCAACCGAACTCTATCTTCAAACTCATATCCTTCACCACCTTCGCAAACCAATTCTCACTTATGGCATCATCAAGCTCCAAGAGGCAAAAGAGGAAGGAACCAGTGCAGAGCATTCCCATCGATGGAGGGAGATTCAAAACGGCCTTCCATGAGCTCGAGTTTGAACAAAGAAAGAATAAAAAGATACTGCCTGAGTTGACATTCCAATTCAACGAAGATGAATGTCCATAAATTCGAGAGAAGATTGAGCAAAGGGGTTGCCAAAAAGCTCACCAATCCGGAAACAAGGATTAATGCAACCCTCATCAAGGAATTCTATGCAAATGTGGTTAGAGAAGACAAGACCATGGCCCCCACCTTCAAAAGCTACATAAGAGGAACAAAGGTGGATTTCAGCCCCAATGCCATAACAAGGGCTCTCCAGCTGAAATCACCACATTTTGTTGAGCTCGGTTATTAAGAAAGAATAAGTAATGGCCCCGATAATGATGAACTGGAAGAAATTATGGGCAAAATATGTATTGTGGGATCTGACTGGGAAAGGTATTCGGATAAGAGGTCCCTGTTCATCAGGAGAGGAGACCTCATCCCAGAAGCCAAGGGATGGTTTGAGCTTGTGAGACGATCTATCCTCCCAGCTGCAAACAATTCTGAAGTCAACATCGCTAGAGCTACCATGGTACATTGCTTAATAAAGGGTGGAGGCATCAATGTGCACGAAATCATAGCTGAGGGAATTCAAGGGTCAGCAGAGAAGAGTGATTCGGGTGCTAGACTTTGGTACCCCAGCATCATCTTTAGATTATGCATGAAAGCCAAGGTAGTCTTCGAAGACAGTAATCCAATTTGTGTAAGTCTCGAGAGGTCACTTACACTTCAACACATAACTCATGTGACACCAGCTCAACAGTAGAGAAGACCCCATCTAAGGAAGAGGACATCAGGAGAAGAACTAGAAGAAGAACCTTTCCAAGAAGAACCCCAACCAACAGAATATCATCAAGAAGGGTACTATGACCCAACCAACATAAATTTGGGTCACATTCGAGGAGCCATTGAGGATATGGCAAGGAGCTATATGGAGGGACAAGAATAACAACTACATGTCCAAGCTCAAAGGATGGATCATGAAGAAAACTACTCTCTAGTTGGATGGATCAACAAAGAGAGTGGCAGAAATAGCAAATGGAATTACAACAGGAGCATTACTCCCAGCTCACCCAAGACATCAGTCAAGTGTCCGAAAGGCAAGAAAGCCAAGACAAACTCCTCCAAGAACTCAACCAATGTCAAAAAGCTCAGATGAAAGCCTTCAACGAATTTAGTGTGCTCAACGAAGGAAGGCAGCTGCATCGAGAAGAATTTAACATAAACACTCAGGCTTGTTAAACTATATGACTGGGCATATGCATAACTTGCACCCTGCCATCCCAAGTTATGAGGCAGTTCGCAAGGACTTAATAGAGCAAGAAGAGGGGAAGGTGAAACAGCAGAAGGAAGCGTTAAAGAAGAAGATGAAGGATGCCTGTTTCTGGAAAAAGCTGATAGGGAAGCGCAATGGGAATGGAGACTCAAGTAATCAAGGAGGATCCTAAGACAGGGGAACATGAGCATTCCAAAAATTGAAAGGTGGTGGAGTTCCTTCTTAGTTCTATCTAATTTACAACTTTAAATAAGAAAAATCATGTATGAAATAGAACATGCTTCCATAGTAGTTTAGGATTTTCAATTCTGCATTTAAGTTTCATTGTTGTTAAAGTCTATGATTACTAGTCTAGTGTCCCTGGTTTTCAACTTCATCTTGCTTACTTGTATGTTTGTCCCTTAAGCCAAATGAAAAGAAATGATATGAAAAACAAGAGTGGAGTTATTTTGTGAAGTGAATTCTACATGTTTGTGGTAGGAAGATTAGTTAGCTAAGTTGGTTCACCAACAAGGAAAGAAGGCAACAATCTATCCTGAATCCTATGCTTGAAACACATCCTACGCTTGAAACACATCCTATTAGACTAACTAAATAATAAGATCCCAATAAGAAAAGAAAAAGAGCAATTAAAAAGGGAAGGGAACACGATAAAAAATAATGCTAGGCACCAAGGGTTTTAAGATGGAGGCATGTGTCTGTGGTGCTCATGTATAGGGGATATACTTGGATGAATAAGCTCTCAGGAGTGCCTTATCACTTGGTAACTTGGGTTGACTAACTCGGGATTATTAGCTGAAAGTCCACTATCAAGAGTAACCCTTACTACAGAATACTTAGTAACCCAAAGAGGTGCTGGACACCAAGGTCTCAAGAAAGAAAAAAAATAACAAACCATGTGCCTGTGGTGTGTATGTATGGGGAAAAGAGACTTGAGGGAGTAAGTCCTTAGGGGTGTCTCAACACCTAGCACCTTGAACCAACTGGTTTGGGAGTGTTGACTGAAAGCTTATCATAAAGAGTCACCCTCTTACAGAGCACTTAGCCAAAGGAAGAATGCAATAAATCTTGAGAAAACAAAAGAAGGAACGATCAATAACTAGGAAGTCTCAGGGGATGTAAACAAGCAAGTGTTCAAGGACATGATAAAGGTCTGAAACCTGGTAAAGGAACGAACTTAAGTTGCTATGCATGAAACTCCATAAAACTAAGGATTTGACTTCCACAATAATGATTAATTCCTCTTGACTTTTCATTCATCATTCATGTTTCAGTACTTGCTTAGGGACAAGCATGCTTCAAGTTTGGTGTTGTGATGCCAGGGAATCTAGGCCAGTTTCACTGACCTTTTCTTTACTGTTTTAATGTAGTTTCATGCATTTTCTTAGGAAATAAGCAAGTTTTAGATAAAAGAACACTTACATCTTGATTTAGACAAATATTGTGAATTTTACATTATTTCAAGAGAATTATGCAGGGAATGAATGTTAAATTGGATAATGCATGACTTCATGACTTGGATTAGAGCTTTGATGCACTTTATTTATGTAATTTCAGGACAAAGGAAGCAAGGAAGAGCCACGTTAGCATCCACGTTAACCTAGTTAACGTAGGTACTAACGTGGAATAGGGATAAGCCTGCAGCGTTAATGTGAAAAGTGGACACCAGTAACGCCCTCGAAGCCATCATGAGCCACGTTAATTGCCACGTTAACTACATTAACGTGGTAGTTAACGTGGAGACAAAAAAGACTCCAAGATGTGGCAATGAACCACGTTAAGAGCCATGTTAACTAAGTTAACGTGGACTCTAACGTGGAAGAGAGGAACAATGCCAACGTTAGTGACACTCACCTTTGTCACTAATGTTGGATCAAGCTTGCATTCCCACGTTAGTGGTCACGTTAAGACCAATGACGTGAAAGTTAACATGGAGTTGAAATTGATGAGCCAACGTTAGTGACACTCACCTTTGTCACTAACGTTGGGATGGAATTCATAACCCGGTTAAGAGCCACGTTAACTTAGTTAACGTGAGCTCTAACGTGAGGACAAGGGGCACAAGGCAACATCATTGGGAAAGATGAGTCCCAATAACGCTTGCGAAGATAAGACATAACCACGTTAAGAGCCACGTTAACTTAGTTAACGTGAACTCTAACATGGGGGCTAAGGGCAGAAGGCAACGTTATTGGGAAAGGTGAGTCCCAATAACGCTTGCGAAGGTTTGTAAGGCAATGTTAGTGGTCACGTTAGTACCACTAACGTTGGAGTTAACGTAGGTCATGTGATGGGAATGTTAGTGAGAAAAGTGATTGCCACTAATGTTCTCGAACCCATAATGTCACTCAGCATTAATGCCACTAACGCCCCAAGCTAAAGTCCATGCTTACATCACTTTCTCTCTGCAAATAAAGCTGAGCCCACTGAAGATTCCCAACTGCTTCAACTTAAGATATAAGGCCCGTATCCAAGACTTGCAGAATTGACTAGAAGACCAAGAAGAGTAGTATATATAGGAGTAGTTTTGAACTAGAAAGAGGTTGGCATATTGGAGAAAATTGCACTCTGTATATTTTACTTTTCTGTAATTTCTAAAGTTAGAATGTATCTTTCTTCATCTTCATTTCCATTTTCCAGAGCTATGAACAACTAAACCCCTTTCATTGGGTTAGGGAGCTCTGTTGTAATTTGATAGATCAATTATAGTTTTCATTATTCTTCTTCTTTCTTTTCTCTTGATCTTACTAGAAAGCTTTCGATCTTCATCTAATTGGATTGTTATCTTGGGAAAGAAACTCTCCATAATTGGATCTCCTCTGAGCCTTGGAAAAGGGATGAGGAGATCATGCTATAAATGCTTTCTCATGTTGGACCAAATTGGGGTTTGGATGGGTATAGTGACATATAACCCTACCAACACTTTGATTTGGAAATACATGTGGTATAATCAGTGACCATACCTCATCTCTTCTCATGAGCAATTAAATCAATGAATTGGACAATTGTTCAAGTTTAGAGAGATTGGATTACCAAGAAATTGGGATTCAATCACTTAAGATTGCCAAGGAGATCAATGAATGCATTGATTGAGGAAGAGATGAGAATGAACTTGATCCGGAGAATGCAATACCTCCTGAACCCAATGATTTTCCCATTTTACCCATTCTCTTTACTTTTTGTCATTTACTTTCATGCTAATCACCCCAATTCCCTATTTAAGATTCTGCACTTTATTTTCTGTCATTTACTTTCCCGCCATTTAATTTTTTGCAATTCTACATCCACTTTCTACTTAGCTCAACTAGAGTATTCTTCCAATTAAAATTTCTTGACCAATCAATCCCTGTAGGATTCAACCTCTCTCTATTGTGAGTTTTTACTTGATGACAATTCGGTATACTTACCGAAGGAAATTTGTTGAGAGACAAATTCTCATGCATCAAGAGAATATAGGGAAGAGTATAGCATTTGATAGGTGAGTGGTGTTTTGGGTAGAGTATTATAGAGATGTGTGAGGGGAGAAAGAGAGAGGTGGGGTAGGTGGGGATCCTGTGGGGTCCACAGATCCAGAGGTGTCAAAGATTTCTCATTCCTACACCATTTAGGCATGCAAAATGTCCTTAGACTGCAATTCTGGTGTTTAACACCAGACTGCTGCCTGTTTCTGGCGTTAAATGCCATCTTTTATACCTTTCCTGGCGTTTAACGCCAACTTGGTGCCCTGTTCTGTCGTTAAATGCCAGTTTAGTGCCCATTTCTAGCGTTAAATGCCCAGAATAGTGCCAGACTGGGCGTTTAAAGCCAATCCTGCTACCCTTACTGGAGTTTAAATGCCAGTAAGTTCTTCCTCCAGGGTGTGCTATTTTTAATACTATTTTTGAATTTGCTTTGAGTATTGCAGTTGTTTTTGTGACTCCACATGATCATTAACCTAATGAAAACATAAAATAATAATGGAAAATGGAAATTTAACATAGATAAATAAAAATTGGGTTGCCTCCTAATAAGTTCTTCTTTAAAGTCAATAGCTTGATAGTGGGCTCTCATGGAGCCTCACAGATAATCAGAGCATGGTTGTGGCCTCTGATACGTAAAAATTAGATTTCACGTACAACCGGCAAGTATACCGGGTCGTATCAAGTAATAAAACTCACAAAGAGTGAGGTGGATCCCACGGAGATTGGTAGATTAAGCAACTTTAGTTAAATGGTAGATTTAGTCAAGCAAACATAGTTTTGATTTCATGAGCATTTTGATTTTTGAACATAATTGCAAGAATTTAAATGGCAAAGAATGTAAAGAAATAGAAGAGAGAAATAAAGTGAAAGTAAATAACGGAAACTTAAATTGCAAGAAACTTAAATGACATCAAAAGTAAATCGCAAGAAAATAAAGTGTTGAATTCTAAAGAGCAAAAGAGTAAATAGCAAGAAATAAAGAAACAGAATGTAAATGACAAGAATAATAAATTGCAAGAGTGTAAGAGGGAATTGGGCAATGGGTATTCAAGCACTAAGAGCAAAAGAAATGAGAATTAATGATAGAGAGGATCATTAGGGATCAGAGATGTTAGTTTTCATGAATTGATGTTAGTCAAATCTTCCTCAATCATGGGTATAGATCCATGGCAAGTGGGTAATTGAATCCCAATCTCTTGGTGATCCAATTTCTCTCAACATAACCAATTGCCACTCT
>NC_029775.3:61582355-61584848 GCF_000817695.3 Arachis duranensis | reverse complement strand
TCGGGTGGTTTGAAGTTTCGCGGTACCTTCTCCTTCATGATCTCTTGTGTGAAGGGATCATGGTTGCCTTCGGGGGTGGTGTCGCGTTCTGTCCGGTCTTTCAGGTTGGCCTCTATTTTCCGTAGTTTTTCTTCTAATTCTCTGCGCTTGCGAGCCTCCCTTCTCAGATCTTGTTCAGTTTCTCTCTGCTTCTTTATGTCCTCTTCGAGTTGTTTCAGTCGATTTTGTTGTGCTCGGACTGCTTCTAGAATTTCCGAGCTCTTTTCTTTTTCGGGATTTTGTGGATCTTTGTTTGGGAGTGATGTCTTTGGGCGATTCTGTTTGTTTCCTCCTGGAGTGCGTGGTGATAGAGGGCTTTCCGGTCGTTCTCCGGTGTCAACTTCCTCCTCTTGTTCTGATGCAGCGTGGTCTTTGTTGAGAGGGTCGTCCGCCATGGTAGAGGGATGACTTCCAGGTCCCTGGCAACGGCACTAATGTTCCGAGGGTTACCTGAAACGTGTAGCTCGGTCGTCTTGGAGAAGCCCGAGGTGGGGGGATTGATGACCCGAGCTTGATATGTAGAGTGGTTGGTGGTTGTACCTGCAATGACACTCCGATGCTTAAGTTAGCATGGGTTCAAGCAGATATGTGTAGAATGTAGAATGTGTGCCATACCTGGGTGCTCCAGTGTATTTATAGTAGTTGGCTGTGATCTTCCCTGGATAAGATATTCTTATCTTATCTTATCTTTGGGAGTCTTATCTCTATCTTTGTGGAACCGCCTTTTCTAGGCCTTTTCGGCCTTTAGGTTTTGGGCTGCGTTCCTTTTGATGGGCCTTCCTTTCATGGTCCGAGGTCCGACCTTTAGACGTGGGCCTTAGGGCGAGGTCGGACCTTCTGCGAACTTGCCGAGTTGGGGAGCTCGGTCAGGGTATGAACAGTGCCCCTGCCCGAGTTCGTCCTTTTTGAGAGGTCGAGCTCGGGCATAGTAGTTTTTTCAAAATTCAAAAATGGTCGTTTCTGCATTTATTGCATTTTACCGTTTCTCCTCGATTTCCGTTCGGGTTTTGTGAAGGCATTATTTATTTGCCCCTTTCCTCCTTTTCTTCGTTTATTCTGTTCTCTTCCTATTTTTCTGAGTTTCACCATCTCTTTTTTTTCGAGCACCTGCTTCTTCTTTCTCTTTGTTTTTCTTCCCTGAAATCTTTCCGCGTGCCTTTCCGGGGTTTCCTCTGCGCCGCCGTTCCGTACTCCTTGCTTTCGGAGCTCGCCGTCTTTGTCTCTTCTTTCCAGGTTTGTTCCCCATGTTTCTCTTTTCTTGTGCACATATGCTTCTGTTTATTTGTGTTGCTCTTGTTTGTTTCTTTTTCTTTATGCCTGGGTTGCCCCGAAAAGAGGCGCCGCCATTGCTTTGTTGTTTGTACATGGGGGGGCTCTTTTTTTTGCTCTCTGGTATTTTGCTCCGGGTTGCTGTATTTTTGTCTTTAAAAGATCTTTGTTTCTTGTTTTGCTGAATGGGTTTTCGCTGTCTTCTTTTATGTGATTTTTGCTTGCTGTTGTATTCTTCTTTGTAGGCAAGAATTTTTATGTCTCGAAAGGTTCTTCAAGCGATGTCGGCCAAGATTCCAAGTGGTCTTGGTTGGGTAGATCCTGTTCCTCTAAGAGTCCCTTCTGTGGTAGATTCTGAGTATTTAGCTAGGTTTCGTAGGCAATGTAGCATATGTGAAGATAGAGAGTCTGAGAGGGATTATGAATTAGTAGCCCCGGATTCCGAGGAGAGAGTTTGCTTCCCGCCCTTAGATAGTTCCGAGAAGCTCTTCTTTTACGCTTATGATTGTTTTTTCTCTAAGCTGAGTGTCCGACTTCCTTTTACCGACCTGGAGTCCGAGGTGTTATGGTCTTGTAACCTTGCCCCTACCCAGCTCCATCCAAATTCTTGGGCATTTTTAAAGCTGTTTCAACTTTTGTGTCAGTTGTTGGGCGTTGCTCCCTCTATTTCTCTTTTTTCCTACTTGTTTGTGTTGACGAAGCCGGGGTCAGGTGGAGGGAAGGTATCTTGGGTCTCTTTTAGGGCTAACCAGGGAAGAAAGTTTTGTACCCTGTATGATGAGTCCTTTCACGATTTTAAGAACTTTTATTTCAAGGTCCGGGCTACTGGAGACGTCCGACCTTTCTTTCTAGATGAGAGTGGGGAGCCTTCTTTTCCTCTTTGTTGGCAGGAGAATGTAGTGTCTGTTAAGTATACCTTTGAGAGTCTAGATGAGGTGGAGCAGGCTTTTGTGGGTGTGGTGAGCAGTTTATGGGGTCGGGCACCTCACTTGGACACGAAGAAAATGTTGGGAGATCCAAGCCTTCTCCGTTCCGAGTTAGGTAGTTCCCAACCTCTCCGAGATTCATCTTTTTTTAGTATTTTGGCTTTGCTTGTTTTGGTGGAATTTCTGTTGTGGTAATCCTTTTCTTTATTTCTTGCAGAGATGTCTTCTCAGGCGGATTCCATGAAGTTCCTTCGTCGGA
>NC_029775.3:61578717-61579618 GCF_000817695.3 Arachis duranensis | reverse complement strand
TGACTTGCCCCGGTCCTTGGGGGAACGGGCCGAGTAGGTCAAGTCCCCATTTTGCGAAGGGCCATGGTGCGGTGATGCTGATAAGGTCTTCGGGTGGTGCTTTGTGAAAATTTGCGTATTTTTGACAGGGGGGGCATATTTTCACAAATTCCGTTGCGTCTCTTTGTAAGGTCGGCCAGTAGAACCCGGCCCGGACTACTTTCTTGGATAATGCCCGAGCTCCGAGATGGTTCCCACACATGCCTCCGTGGACTTCTTCGAGGACGCTCTTTGTTTCTGAGATCGGGACGCACCTAAGGAGGGGGTTTGAGAATCCTCTTCTGTATAATACGTTGTGAATTAGTGTATAATTCTGGGCGTCTTTCGTGAGTCTTTTAGCTTCCTTTCTTTCGGTGGGGAGAGTTCCCGACTTCAGGTAGTTGAGTATGGGGGTCATCCATCCTTGCTGTTGGTTGGATATATTTAGCGTTTCCTCCTCTCTTAACACGGAGGGAGATTGTAAGGTTTCTTGGAGGAGACTTCTGTTGTTGCCTCCGGGCTTGGTGCTGGCGAGTTTTGAGAGGGCGTCCGCCCGGGCGTTTTGCTCCCGAGGTATATGCTGGATCTGTATTTCTGAAAAGTGGCGTAATTGCGTCTGTGTTTGGTCTAGGTATTTTTTCATAGTTGGGTCTTTGGCCTGGTAGCTTCCGTTTACTTGTGATGTGACGACCTGGGAGTCGCTGAAGATCGTGATTCTCTGGGCTCTGACCTCTTCGGCTAGTTTTAGACCTGCTAGTAGGGCCTCGTATTCGGCTTGGTTGTTCGAAGCTTGGAACTCGAATTTTAGGGATAGTTCTATCCGCGTTCCTTGGTCGCTTTCAAGTATAACCCCGGCTCCGCTTCCTGTTTTGTTTGAGGACCC
>NC_029775.3:61574144-61575690 GCF_000817695.3 Arachis duranensis | reverse complement strand
TTTATGTCCTCTTCGAGTTGTTTCAGTCGGTTTTGTTGTGCCCGGACTGCTTCTAGAATTTCCGAGCTCTTTTCATTCTCGGGATTTTGTGGATCTTTGTTTGGGTGTGATGTCTTTGGGCGATTCTGTTTGTTTCCTCCTGGAGTGCGTGGTGATAGAGGGCTGTCCGGTCGTTCTCCGGTGTCAACTTCCTCCTCTTGTCCTGATGCCGCGCGGTCATTGTTGGAGGGGTCGTCCGCCATGGTAGAGGGATGACTTCCAGGTCCCCGGCAACGGCGCCAATGTTCCGAGGGTTACCTGAAACGTGTAGCTCGGTCGTCTTGGAGAAGCCCGAGGTGGGGGGATTGATGACCCGAGCTTGATATGTAGAGTGGTTGGTGGTTGTACCTGCAATGACACTCCGATGCTTAAGTTAGCATGGGTTCAAGCAGATATGTGTAGAATGTAGAATGTGTGCCATACCTGGGTGCTCCAGTGTATTTATAGTAGTTGGCTGTGATCTTCCCTGGATAAGATATTCTTATCTTATCTTTATCTTTTGGGAGTTTTATCTCTATCTTTGTGGAACCGCCTTTTCCTAGGCCTTTTCGGCCTTTAGGTTTTTGGGCTGCGTTCCTTTTGATGGGCTTTCTTAGCTATATTGTCCGAGGTCCGACCTCAGGCGTGGGCCTTTGGGACGAGGTCGGACCTTTCATGGATTTCGCCGAGCTAGAGAGCTCGGTCAGGGTATGAACAGGTACCATTCTGGGCGTTTAACGCCAGGAATGGTGCCATTTTGGGCGTTAAACGCCAGAATGGGCACCATTCTGGGTGTTTAACGCCAGGTGTGCAGCATCCTGGGCGTTCAGAAAAACGCCCAGTGATAAAGGTTTTTTGGCGTTTAACGCCAGACAGGGCACCTGGCTGGGCGTTAAACGCCCAAAAGGGGTGCCAATTGGGCGTTAAATGCTAGAATGAGTGCCATTCTGGGCGTTTAACGCCAGAAAGGTGGGGGGACCACAATTTTGTTTTCAAATCAGATTTTTTCAAACTTTCCTTTTCTCACCCATATTTTTCTACAAAAATACATTTTAATCTCTCATTATTCACTTTCAAATTTTCAAATATCTAAAATCACTCTTCAAATCTCTCAAATCATTCCCAAATTTTGTTCAAAAAAATCACCCTTTTCTCAATTTCTTTCCGCCTCTTCTCAAATCTCCTTCAAATCTCTCCTTGTTTTTCGAAAAAACTCCCCTCCCCACCTTATAAATATACGTTTGGCTCTCTCCTCCCACCACACCATTCGAATTTCCTCTTCCTCTCTCTCTCTCTTCTCTTCTTTCTTTTCTTTTTGCTTGAGGACAAGCAAACCTCTAAGTTTGGTGTGCTTTTCCGTGATCACTAAACCAAAATTCTTCAAGATCATGGCTCCTAAGGGAAAACAAACCAATTTAAGAGGAAAGAAAGAGAATAATCCAAAGAATCTTTGGAATCAAGAGAAGTTCTTAACCAAAGAACATGAAGACCATTATCACAAAATAATGGGTCTGAGGTCAGTGATCCC
>NC_029775.3:61562753-61571340 GCF_000817695.3 Arachis duranensis | reverse complement strand
TTTACACCTTTCTTTGTGTACTTTCCATGGCATGAGTCTCTAAACCCCATGGTTTGGGGTGAGGAGCTCTGCTGTGTCTTGATGGATTAATGCAATTACTACTGTTTCTCATTCAATCATGCTTGCTTCCATTCTAAGATAATACTTGTTCTTAATCCGGATGAATGTGATGATCCGTGACAATCATCATCATTCTCAACTATGAACGCGTGCCTGAAACCACCTCCGTTCTACCTTAGATTAAGTAGTTATCTCTTGGGTTCTTTAACCGGAATCTTCGTGGTATAAGCTAGAATTGATGGCGGCATTCAAGAGAATCCGGAAAGTCTAAACCTTGTCTGTGGTATTCTGAGTAGGATTCAATGATTGAATGACTGTGACATGCTTCAAACTCCTGAAGGCGGGGCGTTAGTGACAGACGCAAAAGAATCACTGGATTCTATCCCGGCCTGATTGAGAACCGACAGATGAATTCCGCATGCTGTGACAGAGCATATGCAATCGCTTTCACTGAGAGGATGGGAGGTAGCCATTGACAACGGTGAAACCCTACATATAGCTTGCCATGGAAGGAGACTTGCGTGTTTGAAGAAGAAGACAGTAGGAAAGCAGAGATTCAGAAGATGGAGCATCTCCAAACCTCAACCTATTCTCCATTACTGCAAAACAAGTAATCATTTCATGTTCTTTTGCTTTTCACAATCAATCCTGATAATTTCTGATATCCTGACTAAGATTTACAAGATAACCATAGCTTGCTTCAAGCCGACAATCTCTGTGGGATCGACCCTTGCTCACGCAAGGTATTACTTGGACGACCCAGTACACTTGCTGGTTAGTTGTGCGGGATTGCAAAAGTGTGATTGCAATTTCGTGCACCAAAGGCCTAGCATTCCACACCTTCAATTATGCACTAAATCTTCCTCTCTGGCCATTAGAACTGGCGTGCCACACCCATGACCTGGGGTGCCACGCCCTTCCTATGAAAGGAATTGGCGTGCCACGCCTAGGTTTGGCGTGCCACGCCTAGCTTGTGACACTAAAAGAATAGTCTTTTTCACCTTTATATTTATAGTCCACTATAAAGTGTTATATATCGTTGGAAATCTCTAGCTTTCAGCTTTCCAAAGTCACTAAAATCACATCTTTCGGACCTCTAGAACTCAAGTTATGTCCCTTTAAAGTTGAAACGGTCAGGCTGGTATCTCTGCAGGGATGTGTTGTGCTCCTTTATGATTCCGGGGTGAATATCTTCCTCAAATCCAGTGTCCACTATATGTGTTATATATGGTTGGAAAGCTCTGGATGTCTACTTTTTAATGACACTAGAATCACTTCATTTGGAGTTTTGTAGCATACGTTATGGTCCTTTGAGAAGGAAGAGGTCAGACTGGCATGTGGCCCGGTGAGACACGCCCCTTATGTGATCGTGAACAACCTCTCTGGTAGGAAAAACTGGCGTGCCACGCCCAGAATTTGGCATGCCATAGCTATTGTATCCCTTGGGCACCCTTTCTCTGGAAGCTATAGTAGGCATGCCATGCCCTGGGTTGACGTGCCACGCCTATAGTGTTGTATTTAGCATCCTTTTCTGGAGATTGAGCATGGTGTGGCATGCCCACGTCCGGCGTGCCACACTTAAGTGTAGTTGTTTTGTCGTGCCACGCCTAGGCACCCCCATTGGCACGCCCAAAACTTCTTTTTTTTCTTCTTTTGAGCTTGTTTTGTGCCTTTTTGCTTATGTTTCTACCATTTTCTAAGAAATTCATCAAATCAAAAGATCAAAGCAATATACAACTTACGCAAAACAAAGACTCAAAAATTGGGCATTATAAACTAATTTTTATATGAAAAATCATAGAGAAACATAACATGATGCGCAGCCATCAAATTTCATCATTTAATTTTCAAATCTTTTTAGTTAATTAGCTTTTATTTTCGAATTCAATTAATAAATAAAAAAACAAAAATATTTTAATTCTAGTTTTTCTTTTTACTTCTTAATTTTTGAATCCTTCTTCCCTTTTATTCTAATTCTTCATCTCTTTCCTCTATCTTCATTCTTCTTTCTTCTTCACATCTCACAAAGAGTCCTCTGCTCTTGAACATAGAGCTCCCATTCTTCTTCTTTCTTGTTTTCTTTTATTGTTTATGAGTAGGAACATGGATAAAGAACCTTTATTTGATCTTGATCTTGAACCTGAGAGGACCCTGAGGAAGCCTCTACAACAAGTTAAAGCACAACATTATGGAGGAAGCCTTACAGAACTATTCGAACAAGAAGTTGAAAACTCATATATGGCAGCTGAGCCAATTAATGGAGGAGATGCAAGGAAGATTTTAGGTGACTTTGTTGCCCAACTTCTAACCTCTATGAAAGAAGTATCTTTATACATTCCATTAGAGCAAATAACTTTGAGCTAAAGCCTCAGTTAGT
This sequence comes from Arachis duranensis, assembly GCF_000817695.3. Lineage (NCBI taxonomy): Eukaryota > Viridiplantae > Streptophyta > Magnoliopsida > Fabales > Fabaceae > Arachis > Arachis duranensis. The sequence goes on along the minus strand of NC_029775.3, from coordinate 61,568,903 downwards.
CTCTCTTTTACAATAAAATTGCAAATTTCATGGACTTCCACCGGAAGATCCACATCCATTACTATCTAAATTCTTGCAGATATGTGATACTGTTGATGACAAGTCATCTTATGCTAGTTTCAAAAGAATTTTTCATTTGTCTCATTAGGTTTTATGCTCTTTCTTGCACAAAGTAAGTGGTTGGAGTGGAATTTCATGATTCTTGATCTAGTTGAACATCATTAATTTTATACAAAATCATGAGATTTATGCAAGAATTAAGTGATTATTATAAACGATGCAATTTCTTATGATTTTGGTGAGACTTTGATTTCTTGTTTGATTGATTTTAGGTGACAAAATGGAGAGGAAGAGATGCATTACAGGGCAACGCTATGTTCAATTAAGGAATGTTGCACTCAATAGCGACGCGCACGCACACAGGGCGCCTACGCAACGGCAATGACTTGTGCAAATCCACGCCCACGCACGCATGATGCGTACGCATGGATATACTTGGCGCTCATTTACAAAGAGAGCGCTATTGATGAGCAGATAATTTATACGATTTTTGGCACTGTTTTTAGTATGTTTTTAGTACATTTTAGTTAGTTTTTAGTATGTTTTTATTAGTTTTTATTTAAAATTCACTTTTCTGGGCTTTACTATGAGTTTGTGTATTTTTCTGTGATTTCAGGTAATTTCTGGCTGAAATTGAGGGACCTGAGCAAAAATCTGATTCAGAGGCTGAAAAAACACTGCAGATGCTGTTGGATTCTGACCTCCCTGCACTCAAAGTAGATTTTTTGGAGCTACAGAAGTCCAATTGGCACGCTCTCAATTGCGTTAAAAAGTAGACATTCTGGGCTTTCCAGCAATGTATAATAGTTTATACTTTGCCCGAGATTTGATGGCCCAAACTGGCGTTTCAAATCAGCTTCAGAATTCCCAGCGTTTAACGCCGGAACTGGCACAAAAATTGGAGTTAAACGCCCAAACTGGCACAAAAGCTGGCGTTTAACTCCATGAAAAATCTCTACACATGAAAGCTTCAATGCTCAGCCCAAGCACACACCAAGTGGACCCCGGAAGTGGATTTTTACGTCATTTACTCATTTCTGTATACCCTAGGTTACTAGTTCACTATTAATAGGACCTTTTGACATTGTATCTTTACCTCATGACACATTACACGTTTCTTATTGTATCTTCTACGGCATGAGTCTCGGGGGTTGGGGGTGAGGAGCTCTGCTGTGTCTTGATGGATTAATGCAATTGCAACGATTTTTCATTCAATCACGCTTGCTTCTATTCTAAGATATCACTTGTTCTTCAACTTGATGAATGTGATGATCCGTGACACTCATCATCATTCTCACCTATGAATGTGTGCCTGACAACCACCTCCGTTCTACTTTAGATTGAGTGAATATCTCTTGGATTCCTCAATCAGAATCTTCGTGGTATAAGCTAGAATTGATGGCGGCATTCAAGAGAATCCGGAAGGTCTAAACCTTGTTTGTGATATTCTGAGTAGGATTCAAGGATTGAATGACTGTGACGAGCTTCAAACTCCTGAAGGCTGGGCGTTAGTGACAGACACAAAAGAATCACTGGATTCTATTCCAACATGATTGAGAACCGACAGATGATTAGCCGTGCTGTGACAGAGTGCGTTGAACATTTTCACTGAGAGGATGAGAGGTAGCCATTGACAACGGTGAAACCCTACATACAGCTTGCCATGGAAGGAGCCTTGCGTGCATGAAGAAGAAGACAGTAGGAAAGCAGAGATTCAGAAGATAGAGCATCTCCAAAACCTCAACATGTTCTCCATTACTGCAAAACAAGTATTTATTTCATGTCCTTTTACTCTTCACAATTAAACCTGAGAATTATTGATATCCTGACTAAGAGTTACAAGATAACCATAGCTTGCTTCAAGCCGACAATCTCCGTGGGATCGAACCTTACTCATGTAAGGTATTACTTGGACGACCCAGTGCACTTGCTGGTTAGTTATGCGGAATTGCAAGAGTGTGATTGCAATTTCGTGCACCAGCTATGTTAACTCAGTGAACGTTTTCAGGCATTTTGAGTTTGGGATTGGAAGTTTTGCACCCGACGTGCATGCATGCATGGCGCGCACGCGTCGATGGAGCACCTGGGACAAAGCGCACGCATGCGTGACTGGCACTGAAGCTTGGAATTAATATTTTACTACCCACGCGCACGCGCAGAGGACGCGTACGCGTGGGCAGCAGTCACTAAGCCAACATAGTGCTCAATAAGAGAATGCTATTGAAGACGCGTACGCGTGAAAGGGGCGTACGAGCATGGTAGGATCTAAAGACTGATAGTGATGCGCACACGTAAGTGACACGTACGCGTTGATGAGCAAAGTCGAAAAGGGACGCGCACGCGTGGATGAATGAACGCTGCGCTCACTTTGAAAACATAACGTTCCCCTAGAAGCTGAATTTTGATCCACTTCATACAAGGGCATAAAGCCCACTCCAAGTACGAGAAGCCAGAATTGGAAAGTGTATAAATAGATAGGAATTTGATTTCATAGGGGGCTCTCTTTTTAATTTCATTTTAGAATTTTAGAATTGAGATCAGATCTGAGTTTTCCTTTTTGTTTTGTTTTCTTTCCTCTGCCACTTTTATTTATCTGTTTTCTAGATCTTGGACTTAGGATCGAAGAATTCTTCTGAATTTCTTCATCTTAGAGTTCTCTTTTATTTTTCCTTTGATAGTTTTATGAATTGGAGATCTGATCTTAGGTTTCTTCTGTTTCTGTAATTTCTTTCTTTCAGTTTTGTTAAGAGAGCACCTGAATTCTTAGTTTTCTTACTATTTTGTTATTCTTCCGCAATTGTTCATTTCTCTGATAGGATTCTATAATTGATTTATCTTTTCATTTTGTTTTGACTCTTCTGCACTTTTTCATTTTTGTTTTGGTACTGAATTGATCTATTTTCTGCATTTCATCATCTATGAGTTCTCTAGTTTATTGCAATTTAAGTTCTATTTTGATTCCTAGTACCCAAATCCCTTTATTCATCATGCAATTTAAGTTTCCTTGCAATTTAGATTCAGCAATCTAAGTTACGTGCACTTTAAGTTTCACTTATTTACCTTTCTTGCAATTTAAGTTTCAGCTCTTTTAATTTCTTGCACTTTAAGTTTCTACAATTCTCTTCTTCTACAATTTAAGATTCTGCCAATTTACTTTTTGCATTTTTTTTCATGCAATTTATTGTCTATTAATCAAAATTCACCAAATTCATTAAATATTCGCATAATTAAATTCATCACCATACTAAAGTTGCTCAATCCATCAATCTCTGTGGGATCGACCTCACTCCTATGAGTTATTACTACTTGATACGACCCGGTATACTTGTCGGTGAGTTTGTGTGGAATCGTTTTTCCCTCATCAAGTTTTTGGCGCCGTTGCCGGGGATAGATACAGATGGACAATGATTAAGTAGGTGATAATCTAGATTAAACATTTTTCCTTATTTTTGTTAAGTACAACAACTATTTGAGATTTTGTTTAATCTAACCTTAACCTCACTCTAGGAGTAGAGTGCTTTATTTTTAGTTTCTGGTTTTGTTTATGTTGTATGCCAGGAGTAGAGGGTAACCCCCATAATCCACCAAAGGAAGTGGCCAACAATAATGGCCCACCTTGATGACAGGTCATCATATACCCATTTTTCAAGCTAATTTCACTTGTTTTACTAGTCTTTATACACTTTCTTGCATCCTAAGTAAGTAATTTGGAATGAAAATGCATAACATCTTTAAATCAAACAACCACCATTAAATTGATGCTAAATCATGAGGTTTGAGCAAAAATTAATTGATTTTTAAACCTTATGAGTTTAGAGATACTTTGATTTGTTGTTTTGGTTTCTTGTAGGTGAAGAAAGGAAGAAAAGAAGAAAATTGGCTTAAGAAGTGTGGTCAAGAAATGAGAAGTGTGGTGCAACATAGAAGGAGGAGGCAAATATGCCCTCCACAAGAGCACACTGCCCTCCAGGAGAGCAGCATATTGAACCAAGCCTTGAAAAGCATCACTGCCCTGCCCACAACAAGGGCGGAGCACAATTTAATGCCAAGGACCAAAGGAAGCAAAAACGCTGCCCTGCCCTCCTCAAGAGCAATATCAGGCTTCATCCAAGAATAATTCAAAGGAAGTTACTTCCTAGTGTTTCCTATGGGTTTCGAACCCAAGAACAAAGAGGAAAGGGTAGCGCTCAAAAACAAGGAAAACAAGCAAAAATTGGCTTGCTTTCAATCTCCAAGAATCGAACACGGCACCATGAGGAAGCAAGGAACTAGGCGTTACCTTGGTGCCAAGAAAACCAAGGAAAAAGGAGCAGCATGTGCCTCCACCAAGTTTCGAACTTGGGACTTCACCATTGGCAACATTGCCCTGCCCTCCACAAGGGCAGGGCAGCATTCCTTGGTGCATGGCGCAGCATTTTGGCACGGCCAGGGCATGAGCTCGGCGCACAGCAAGCACGCACGGGCAGCAAGACAAACGCACCATGGCAACACTGCCCTGCCCTCCACAAGGGCAGGGCAGCATCCTGACGCCTCACACGCCCATCACACGCACGAGGCCGCTTGCACAATTTTCCTGCTCTGCCCTCCACAAGGGCAGGGCAGCCTCCTGGAAGCTACTTTCTCTTGGGCTGAAAATTGGATTAAAAATCCAATTTAATTCATTTCTTCACCAAATCAAAAGCCCATCCAAATTCCAAAATCCAAGAATAGAAAGTGTATAAATAGGAGATAGTTTGATGTAATTAGGACCCTTCTTTTGATTTTTGAACTTTTACATTTTGAGACTTCATTTTCTTTAAGAGCTTTGAACTGAGGTCTGAGAGAATTGGGAAGGAGAATTGATCTCTCTTCTTCCTTGTTCTTGCTTGAGCATTTTTACTTCTCTTGTTTGAGTCTTTGGTGTGAAGAATTGGAGATCCCATTTTCCTGTTGGTTCTTCTGTGTACCCCTGCTGCAATTTAATTTCCCTTTCTGTTTGAGATCTAACAGAATTCAAATCATCTCTTGCTTTGATAATTGTTGTAATTTAATTTCCCTTGCTTGAATTCTAAAATCCCAGTCCTCAAATCCCTTTTCCATTCAAGCAATTTATATTTCTTTCACTTTAAGTTACTATAATTTATATTTCTTGCACTTTAAGTTTCAGTCATTTAATTTCTTGTTCTTTAAGATTCAACTCTTTTACTTTCAGTTCTCTTTAATTTCTACAATTCACCCCTCTCCCTTTACATTTTCTGCTATTTACTTACTGTTGGATACAAAATAACTCAACCAATACTTGATTCGCTTGACTAAATCAACGACTGAACTAAAATTGCTCAATCCTTCAATCCCTGTGGGATCGACCTAACTCCCGTGAGTTTTATTACTTGATGCGACCCGGTACACTTGCCGGTGAGTTTTGTGTTGGATCGTTTTCCACACATCAAATTTTTGGCGCCGTTGCCGGGGATTGAATTAGATTGACAATGATTAAGTAAGGTGGTGGTCTAGATTAAGCATTTTTTTTCTTTTTAACTAAGCACATTAACTGTTTGACACATTGTGTCACCTAACCCTCTAACCACATTCTAGCATTAGAATGTCCATGTTTCATTTGGTTTGTTTGTGATTCTTGCAAGTCATGGAGGCTAAGGTGCGTGAAGAGGGAGTGAGCAACAATACCCAGCCTGCAAGAAGGGTGTTGGCCTCTTACACTATCCCCAATGCAAGAAACTGCAGGAGTAGCATACTCACTCCCAACGTTCATGCAAATAATTTTGAGTTGAAGCCTCAACTTATCACTCTGGTGCAGAACAATTGCTCCTATGGAGGAAGTCCACTTGAAGATCCAAACCAACACTTATCCATCTTCCTCAAGATTTGTGAAACTGTGAAAACAAGTGGTGTGCATCCAGACATCTACAAGCTACTACTGTTTCCATTCTCTCTGAAGGATAAGGCCACTCAATGGCTAGAGACATTTCCAAAAGAAAGCATCAATAATTGGGAAGACTTAGTGAGCAAATACCTAGCCAAGTTCTATCCTCCCCAAAGGATTATCAAGCTGAAAACAGAGGTGCAAACATTCATTCAAATGGATGGAGAGTC
>NC_029775.3:61539443-61560602 GCF_000817695.3 Arachis duranensis | reverse complement strand
TTTCAATAAAAATGTTGAATAATTGGTATGGATTGCAAGGAGCTAAGTTTGGTGTTGCACACCAAAACAATTTAAGGGAGAATGAAAGATTCTAAGTTTGGTGTTCCACCAAAAATCTCATTTAAAAGCACATTCTCACCTTTTGCATAATGCTAGCTCCAAGCAATCAAACAAATTATCCAACTATTTAACTGCTTTCTAGCTTTAATTCCATAACCTTTAGCAAGGATACAAGGTTTCACATATGGTTAACTTGTTGCATCAGAGGTAGTGGCAAGCAATTAAGTTTGGTGTCTCCAACACCAAAATAAATCCAAGAGCCACACTCAATTTATGCATACTAACCATGCAAGTAAGTTCAAAAAGCCATAATCATTTTTAGACTAACCAACTGCACAAAGGCTTGAGAAGCAAGCAACCTTTGAGAACTATGCAGGACAATAGCCAGCCATTGAAGATATTATGCATCGTAACTCAAAAAGAACACAACAGAAGGAAGAATCAAAGGGCTGCAACTTCAAAGGTTGTATCTAAACTTAATCCTTGCGGCTGTGAATTGTTTTGAACATGGGAACCATTATATATCCTGCTAAAGTGTTTATCTAGTTGCAAGTGAAGTTGTTTGATTAAGTATGCTAATCTGCATGATGCTTGTCACTCATCACCTAGCTGAATTTTGTTTTGTTTCCCATATGCTTGAATAAAAGAGAATTGTTTGAATTAGAAAGTAGATATCCAATGTTGCCTAAGTTAGAATGGAAGTTATGGTGGTGAATGTGTTTGATTAAATGTATAACTCATGAAATAATTGCTGCATAATATAATTTTCATTGAAGTGTGAGCTAGCTTGCTGTCATAAAGGTTCCTATCAGTAAAGAAAAAGCCCTTGAGAACAAAAATAAAACAGAAAGAAAAGGAAGTAGAAAAAGCCAATGTGGCAAGAAAAACAAAGAATAAAGGGTGGGCACCAATAGCTTGGACCCTAGGACACATGCCTGTTGTGTTCTTGTACTAGGATATACTTGGACAAGTAAATTCTGAGGGGTATTTCAAAACCCGGTCTCTTAGATCAACTGATTTGGGATGGCCAATTGAAAGTCTACAATAAAGAGCAACCTAGATACAGAATATTTAGTTATCCAAAGAGATGCTGGGCATCAATGATCCTAGGAGGAAATAGTGAGCCATGTGTCTGTGGTGGAAAGATATTGAGTAAAACTAAAGCCAAAGGCTACTACTGCAACATTTGACACCAAGCCTTCAAAGAATAATAAGCTTGTTAAGCAAAATAAGAAAAGAAAAGTTAGCAAGGGAGCAAGTAAAGAGTAAACCTTATAATAGCAAGTTTAGTAAGCCTTTGAGGAAAAATGTATATTATGTAACAGCAAACAATAACTTGAGTTATCATTGTCTGCATAAAAACTCCATGAATCAAGTTCTGCTATATGCCTAATAAGGATATGTTTGCTCTTCTTGTTCATTTCATTTTCTCTTAGTTTTTATGCTTGCTTGGGGACAAGCAAGAATTAAGTTTGGTGTTGTGATGACAGGTCATCATATACTCATTTTTCAAGCTAATTTCACTTGTTTTACTAGTCTTTATACACTTTCTTGCATCCTAAGTAAGTAATTTGGAATGAAAATGCATAACTTCTTTAAATCAAACAACCACCATTAAATTGATGCTAAATCATGAGGTTTGAGCAAAAATTAATTGATTTTTAAACCTTATGAGTTTAGAGATACTTTGATTTGTTGTTTTGGTTTCTTGTAGGTGACGAAAGGAAGAAAAGAAGAAAAACTGGCTTAAGAAGTGTGGCCAAGAAATGAGAAGTGTGGTGCAACATAGAAGGAGGAGGCAAATACTGCCCTCCACAAGAGCACACTGCCCTCCAGGAGAGCAGCATATTGAACCAAGCCTTGAAAAGCATCACTGCCCTGCCCACAACAAGGGCGGAGCACAATTTGATGCCAAGGACCAAAGGAAGCAAAAACTCTGCCCTGCCCTCCTTAAGAGCAATATCGAGCTTCATCCAAGAATAATTCAAAGGAAGTTGCTTCCTAGTGTTTCCTATGGGTTTCGAACCCAAGAACAAAGAGGAAAGGAGTAGCACTCAAACACAAGGAAAACAAGCAAAAATTGGCTTGCTTTCAATCTCTAAGAATCGAACACGGCACCATGAGGAAGCAAGGAACTAGGCGTTACTTTGGTGCCAAGAAAACCAAGGAAAAAGGAGCAGCTTGTGCCTCCACCGAGTTTTGAACTTGGGACTTCTTCATTGGCAACATTGCCCTGCCCTCCACAAGGGCAGGGCAGCATTCCTTGGTGCATGGCGTAGCATTTTGGCACGGCCAGGGCATGAGCTTGGCGCACAACAAGCACGCACGGGCAGCAAGACAAGCGCACCATGGCAACACTGCCCTGCCCTCCACAAGGGCAGGGCAGCATCCTGATGCTTCACACGCCCATCACACGCACGAGGCCGCTTGCACAATTTTCCTGCTCTGCCCTCCACAAGGGCAGGGCAGCCTCCTGGAAGCTAATTTCTCATGGGCTGAAAATTGGATTAAAAATCCAATTTAATTCATTTCTTCACCAAATCAAAAGCCCATCCAAATTCCAAAATCCAAGAATAGAAAGTGTATAAATAGGAGATAGTTTGATGTAATTAGGACCCTTCTTTTGATTTTTGAACTTTTACATTTTGAGACTTCATTTTCTTTAAGAGCTTTGAACTGAGGTCTGAGAGAATTGGGAAGGAGAATTGATCTCTCTTCTTCCTTGTTCTTGCTTGAGCATTTTTACTTCTCTTGTTTGAGTCTTTGGTGTGAAGAATTGAGGAATTTCTGTCTCAATCTCCATTCAAGATCTCTTTAATTTCCCTTCTGCATAATTGAGTTCAATTACATTTCCTTTACTGCTTCTTCTTTAATTTCTTGTTAATTGCTTTGTGAACTTGGATCTGGGAAGGCAATTGAGATCTAGACTTTGCTATCTAGTCTCTGGAGTCCTGAGATCCCATTTTCCTGTTGGTTCTTCTGTGAACCCTTGCTGCAATTTAATTTCCCTTTCTGTTTGAGATCTAACAGAATTCAAATCATCTCTTGCTTTGATAATTGTTGCAATTTAATTTCCCTTGCTTGAATTCTGAAATCCCAGTCCTCAAATCCCTTTTCCATTCAAGCAATTTATATTTCTTGCACTTTAAGTTACTGCAATTTATATTTCTCGCACTTTAAGTTTCAGTCATTTAATTTCTTATTCTTTAAGACTCAGCTCTTTTACTTTTAGTTCTCTTTAATTTCTGCAATTCTCCCCTCTCCCTTTACATTTTCTGCTATTTACTTACTGTTGGATACAAAATCACTCAACCAATACTTGATTCGCTTGACTAAATCAACCACTGAACTAAAATTGCTCAATCCTTCAATCCCTGTGGGATCGACCTTACTCCCGTGAGTTTTATTACTTGATGCGACCCGGTACACTTGCCAGTGAGTTTTGTGTTGGATCGTTTTCCACACATCACACCTCAAAGGAGAGCTCTCACCTCTTACACCTTCCCCTATCCAAGAAACTGTGGGAGCAGTATACTCACTCCTAATATTCATGCAAACAACTTTGAATTGAAGCCTCAACTTATTACTCTGGTGCAAAACAATTGTTCCTATGGGGCAGGTCCACTTGATGATCCAAACCAACACTTATCTGTCTTCCTCAGGATTTGTGGAACAGTCAAACGGATAGTGTACATCAGGATATCTACAAGCTGCCGCTATTTCCATTCTCCTTTAAGGATAAAGCATCTCAATGGTTGGAGACATTTCCCAAAGAAAGCATCAACAATTAGGAAGACTTAGTGAGCAAATTCCTAGCCAAATTCTACCCACCTCAGAGGATCATTAGATTGAAGACAGAAGTGCAAATATTCACTCAAATGGATGGAGAATCACTTTATGAGGCTTGGGAGAGATACAAGGCCTTGATCAGAAAGTGTCCACCTGAGATGTTTAGTGAATGGGACAGACTTCAAAATTTCTATGAGGGCTTTACTCTGAAAGCCTAAGAGGCTCTTGATTATTCGGCAGGAGGTTCAGTACAACTAATGAAGATAGCTGAAGAAGCCCAAAATCTCATAGACAATGTGACCAATAATCAATACTTTTATGCTCATCAAAGGCAACGCCAACCAGCTCCCAAGAGTGGTGTCTTGGAGCTTGAAGATGTTGATACTATCTTGGCACAAAATAAATAGATGCACCAACAACTTCAGCAACAAATGTAGATGATGGAGAAGAAAGTTGATGGACTGCAAATTGCTGCAGTAAATACATAAAGCCAATCATAAACCTCACATGGATGGAATTAATCTGAAGAAGGTTTTGGGACATTCAATTATGAGCAACAAGGCCAAAAATCCCACTCCAAGTACGGGAAGCCAGAATTGGAAAGTGTATAAATAGATAGGAATTTGATTTCATAGGGGGCTCTCTCTTTAATTTCATTTTAGAATTTTAGAATTAGGATCAGATATGAGTTTTCCTTTCTGTTTTGTTTCCTTTCCTCTGCCACTTTTGTTTTTTTCTTCCGGATCATGGACTTAGGATCGAAGAATTCTTCTAAATTTCTTCATCTTAGAGTTTTCTTTTATTTTTCCTTTGATAGTTTTATAAATTGGAGATCTGATCTTAGGTTTCTTCTATTTCTGCAATTTCTTCCTTTCTGTTTTGTTAAGAGAGCACCTGAATTCTTAGTTTCCTTACTATTTTTTATTCTTCTGCAATCTTTCATTTCTCTGAGAGGATTCTACAATTGATTAAGTTTTTATTTTGTTTTGACTCTTCTACACTTTTTTATTTCTGTTTTAGTACTGAATTGATCTATTTTCTTAATTTCGTCATCTGAGAGTTCTCTAGTTTACTGCAATTTATATCTTCTGGTTCTATTTTGATTTCCAGTACCCAAATCCCTTTATTCTTCAAGCAATTTAAGCTTTCTTGTAATTTAGATTCATCAATTTAAATTACGTGCACTTTAAGTTTCAGTTATTTTTAACTTTCTTGCAATTTACGTTTCAGTTTTTTTAATTTCTTGCACTTTAAGTTTCTGCAATTTACTTCTTCTACAATTTAAGATTCTAACAATTTACTCTCTGCATTTTATTTTTATGCTATTTATTGTCATTTAATCAAAATTTCATCAAATTCATCAAATATTCGCTTAACTAAATTTATCACCATACTAAAGTTGCCCAATCCATCAATCTTTGTGGGATCGACCTCACTCTTGTGAGTTATTACTACTTGATGCGATCCGGTATATGATGACAAGTCATCTTATGCTAATTTCACAGGCATTTTTCTCTTGTTTTCTAATGTTTTATACACTTTCTTGCACAGTAAGTAGGTGTTTGGATTGAGATTGCATGCATTGCCTAAAGTTTAGTGAACATGGTTGTTATAGTGCTTTTTCATAAGGTTTTGAGCTATTTTTAATAAATGTTATGAATGATGCAAATACCATATGATTATAGCAAACTTTGAGGCATTGTGTTTGATTGATTGTAGGACAAAATGAAGTAAGGAAGAAGAGAGGAATATACAACGTTGAAGACAATGTTTTTGGTAGAAAAGAAATGGGTGCCACCGTTGAAGGCAACATTGGTGATCCAACGTTGCCTCAAATGTGAAAAGCTATAGAATGCTGGTATGACATTGGAGAGAGCGTTGGACATCCAACGTTACTCCCAACGTGGTGATGAAATGTTCAATTCTGGAGCTAATTGAATTTTGAGCGACGCGTACGCGTTGATGACGTATACGCGTCAAAAAGCTTAATTTCTTTATCCGTGCACAAGCGGGTGTCACGCGCACGCGTCGAATGGCAAAATTGACCATCCACACGTACGCGTCATAAAGCGAACGTTGGAGGTCCAATGTTGCCTCAAACGCTAACTCCAACGTCCGCGATGCCAAGCCCAGAAATCAGAGTTGAGAAGTTTGAATCGATGCATACACGCCATTGACGCGTATGCGTGGATGGAAAAAAGAGCAACGCACGTGTAAGCATGGTGTACGCGTACGCATGAGTAAGCAAAATCTCAGATTTCACGCTTTCGTGAGATGCAGGCGTAGACGTGGGCATGCGGAACGTTAGCCGTCTAACGTTGAGTCAAACGCCAATGACAGCAAATTCTTTTGGTTTTTGAAATGGGCATTTCAGTCAACGTTGGCCATCAAATGATGACTCCAACTTCAATACCAGAAAGGGATAATTAGCAGACTCTTCTCCTCAATTGCATCTGGCTCCAACCCAATCAATCCTAACAAGGATTAAGAGGCCCAACCCAAGAACCCGAAGGCTCAATTCAAGGTGTATAAATAGAGAAGAATTTGATTCAAAAAAGGGGAGTCAGTAGGGAATTGTAGGGGGATTTCGTTAGTAGAGCATATATTGTAATTTTCTTTCCTTTTTAAGTTTTCCTTCTGTTTTTATTTCAGATATTCTCTAGTTTTCTGGTTTTTTTTTTAGCAATGAGGAACTAAACCCTAATTTCATTAGGGGGAGGAGATCTAGTGTAATTCCAATGAATCAATGAAATTCTTCTTCTTCTTCTCAATTCATTTTTGTAGCTATTGGATACCTTCTGTTTTGATTTAGAAATCTTCACTCTGGAAGGGGGTTGAATTCAGTTGAATGCTTGTGTGAGCCTCAAAAGGGGAATCACTTGCATTACTAACACTATTTGGGAGGAATTGAGGTTTTGAGAATTCGTGTGGCTAATGGATAAGAGAATTTGCTCTAACTCTTCTCATGACAATTAGATCAAGGAATTGGCAAGATTGATTGTGATTAGAGAGATTGGAGTGCCAAGGAATTTGGATCCGATCAATTTCAATCCGCCATAGATCTACATAAATGATTGAGGAAGGAGTTGAGACCCATTTGATTCATGAAGGATTGCAATATCTCCAATCCATGATGAATTATTTTCTTTGATTTTCTTCATCTTAAATTTCTTTGATTCCAATTTTCATCTGATTTGTTTTGCTGTTTGAATCCATGTGCCCAATTTCCTTTATGTTTCATGCAATTTAAGTTTCCTTGCAATTTAGATTCTACAATTTAAGTCTCTTGCATTTTAAGATTCAGTTATTTACCTTCCTTGCAATTTAAGTTTCTGCTCTTCTAATTTCTTTCACTTTAAGTTTCAGCAAATTAATTTTCTGCCATTTACTCTTCAGTTGATTTATATTCTGCAGTTTAGATTCATAGCAATTTACATTCTGTGAATCAAACTCCAATCAAATCATCAATATTAGCTTAATTAAATTCATCACCATACTAAAGTTGCTTAATCCATCAATCCCTGTGGGATCGATCTCACTCTTGTAAGTTATTATTACTTGATGCGACCCGGTACACTTGTCGGTTAGTTTGTGTGGAATCATTTTTTACCTCATCAAGTTTTTGGTGCCGTTGCCGGGGATTGATTTGGATTGACAATGATTAAGTAGGGTGATAATCTAGATTAAGCATTTTTCTTTGGTTTTGTTAAGCACACTAGCTGTATGGGATTTTGTCTCTACTAATCCTAACTGCACTCAAGGAACAGAGTGCTTTGTTTGTGTTTCTTGTTGTTTTGGTTGTATGCCAGGAGGAAGAAGAGGTGACTCCACTTCTTTTGATTCTGAACCAAAGAGAATATTCTTGAGATTGAGAAGAGAAGCAAGAGGGAAGGGCATAATTAGAGAAGAAGAATCAGAGGAGAGAATCAAGAGATGGAGGGCAACCCCCCTAATCCACCAGAAGAGGTGGCTAATAATAATGGCCAGCCTCAAAGGAGAGTCTTAGCCTCCTATGCCTTTCCCAATGCAAGAAACTATGGAAGCAGTATACTCACTCCAAATGTTCATTCCAATAACTTTGAGTTGAAGCTTCAGCTCATCACTTTGGTGCAGAACAACTGTTCTTATAGAGGAGGTCCCTGGGAAGACCCAAATCAACACCTCGCCATCTTTCTGAGGATATGTGACACAGTTAAGACAAATGGTGTACACCCAGACATCTATAAGTTACTGTTGTTTCCATTTTCCTTGAGGGATAAGGCAACCCAGTAGTTAGAAGCATTTCCCAAAGAAAGCATCAACAATTGGGAGGATTTAGTGAGCAAGTTTTTGGCTAAGTTCTACCCACCTCAGAGGATCATAACATTGAAGACAGAAGTGCAAACATCCACCCAAATGGATGGAGAATCACTTTATGAGGCTTGGGTGAGATACAAAGCGTTGATTAGAAAGTGTCCACCAGAGATGTTTAATGAATGGGACAGACTTCAGAATTTCTTTGAAGGATTGACTCTAAAAGCTCAAGAGGCCTTGGATTATTTTGCTGGAGGTTCAGTGCAACTAATGAAGACAGCTGAGGAAGCTCAAAATCTAATAGACACTGTAGCCAATAACCAGTACTTCTATGGTCATCAAAGGCAACACCAACCAGCTCTAAAGAGAGGTGTGTTAGAACTTAAAGGTGTGGACACCATCTTGGCACAAAACAAGGTGATGCACCAACAAATTCAACAACAAAGGATAGATGGTCTTCAAGTAGCTGCAGTGAATACAACAAGTCAACCATCACCTACATGGGGACAAAATGAAGAAAACTATGAAGAGCATCAGCCTGAGCAAGTCCAATACATGCACAACCAAGGAGCTGGACAAAATGAGTTCCATGGAGGAATCACCCTAATTTGAGGTGGGGAGATGACCAAAACCAACAGCCTTGGCAGAGAAACCCAAACCAGAACAATTCCAGAAACACAAACCATCAAAACCATCAAAATACTAACCAAAACCAATACAGAAAACCACAAAACAATCAACCTTCATCTAACTACTATCCACCAAATAACCCTGCAATTAACCAAAACAACTATCATCCACCTTCAACACCCCATAATCAACCACAACCACCCCAAGAAGCTCAAAGAATCTCCAACTTGGAGATGATGATGGAAAAGATGATCAAGCATCAAGAATTGGCCAATAAGAACCATGAAGCTTCACTGCAAAATCTAGAAAAGCATATTGGACAATTGTCCAAGCACACAGTGGCTGAAAGAGCACCCAATGCACTATCAAGTGACACCATTCCCAATCCCAAAGAAGAATGTAAAGCAATCCAATTAAGGAGTGGAAGAACCTTTGAGAATGACAAAGAAGCTAACAAGTGGCCAGCAGAGAATGAAGAGGCTAAAAGCAAGGAGGAGGTGACAACAAAAGAAAAATACCAAAAGGAGTCCAAAAGGTAAGAGGAAAAGCTTCATTCCTCAAAGAAGGGAAAATAAGTCATAGAGGAGCAACAACACGAATAGAAGAAAGTGGAGAAGTCATACACTCTTCCACTTCCATATCCTCAAAGATTCAACATGGGGCTAAAGGACCAACAATTTCCTAAGTTCCTAGAAGTCTTTAAGAAGCTAGGAATCAACATCCCACTTGCTGAAGCATTGGAGAAAATGCCTTTGTATGCAAAATTTCTAAAAGAACTCATCAACAAGAAGAGAAGCTGGAATGAAAAAGAGACAGTGATCTTAACACAAGAGTGCAGTGTAGTGATTCAAAGAGGTCTCCCACCAAAACTCATAGATCCTGGGAGTTTCATCATATCTTGCACCATAGGCAACATGACCTTGGAAAAAGCTCTTTCTGACTTAGGATCCATCATCAATTTTATGCCCCTCTCACTAATGAAAAGGCTTACAATAGAGGAAGTCAAACCCACCAAAATGTCACTTCAAATGGTTGATAGATCACTCAATATACCAAATAGAGTTGTAGAAAATTTATTGGTGAGGATTGGAGAATTTATTTTCCCTGCTGACTTTGTTATCTTGGACATGGAAGAAGAGGGACACAGTTCAATTATATTGGGACGACCTTTCTTGGCAATAGCAAGAGCCATCATTAATGTGGAGAAAGGTGAAATGACCCTCATGGTGCATGATGAAAAAATGATCATCAATGTCTTCAAGGCCATGCAATATTCTCTTGAGAAGGAAAAGCACATGAGAGTGGAAATGATACAAGAAGTGGAAGAGGAGTTACTGGATGCCAACAACTAGGAGGAACAAGAAGAGGAAATAGAAGTAGAACGAGCTATCATAAAAAAAATAGCTGAAGTATCCTTTGAAGGCGAAACAAAGGAAATGTCAAAGCAAGAATTAAAACCGCTCCCTCCTCATCTCAAGTATGCATTCGTAGGAGAAGAAAAAACTTTGCCAGTGATCATTAACTCCTCAATAAACATGGAAGATGAAACAAAGCTGATTGAAGTGTTGAAAGTTCACAAGACAGCCTTGGGATGGACGATTGATGATATCAAGGGTATAAGCCCTATCATCTTCATGCAAGTGATGTTGCAATTGGTGCTGTATTGGGCAAAAAAAAGACAAGCTGCATCATGTCATATATTACGCAAGTAAGGTGTTAAATGAGGCACAAAAGAATTACACCACCACAAAAAAAGAGCTTTTGGCTATTGTGTATGCATTTGACAAATTTATACAATACTTGATTGGTTCAGAAGTTATAGTCTATACTGATCATGCTGCTCTCAAGTATCTCATGTCTAGACAGGATTCCAAGCCAAGGCTTATCAAGTGGGTGCTACTATTGCATGAATTTGACATTGAAGTAAGAGATAGGAAAGGAAGCAAGAACCAAGTGGCAGACCATTTGTCAAGATTGCCACAAGAAGCCAACCAAGATACACTACAACCAGTGAATGAGAAGTTCCCAGATGAACATCTTCTCCAAATCCAGCAAGCACCTTGGTTTGCTAATATTGCAAACTACAAGGTGGGAAGAAAGATTCCTCAAGAGTTCACCAAGCAACAAGTAAAGAAGCTATGTAATGAAGCCAAGAAGTTCCTATAGGATGAGCCATTCTTATTCAAGAGGTGTGTAGATGGGATGATTAGAAGATGTATCCCTAAAAGTGAAATGAGAGACATACTGTGGCACTGTCATGGTTCAACTTATGGTGGACATTTTGGACCAGAAAGAACCGCAGCTAAAGTGCTTAAAGGTGGATTCTATTGGCCAACTATATTCAAGGATGCTAGAAAATTCGTGCTCCAATGTAATGAATGTCAAAGAGCTGGAGGACTAACAAAGAGGAATGAAATGCCTCAAAACTTCATTCTGGAAGTGGGGCTATTGGATCTTTGGGGTATGGATTTTATGGGCCCCTTTCCCCCATCATATTCCTTTAAATACATTCTGGTAGCAGTGGAATATGTCTTCAAATGGGTGGAGGCTATAGCCACAACCACATGTGACTCACCAATTGTTCTTCACTTTCTTAAGCAACACATCGTCACAAGATATGGGGTGCCCAAAGGTGTTATAA
The DNA here is from genome assembly GCF_000817695.3 of Arachis duranensis. Lineage (NCBI taxonomy): Eukaryota > Viridiplantae > Streptophyta > Magnoliopsida > Fabales > Fabaceae > Arachis > Arachis duranensis. The sequence goes on along the minus strand of NC_029775.3, from coordinate 61,549,189 downwards.
GTGATGGTTGCAACTACTTCTGCAACAAACAAATGGAGAAACTGCTCCAATTTTCATCTGATTTGTTTTGCTGTTTGAATACTTATACCCAATTTCCTTTATGTTTCATGCAATTTAACTTTCCTTGCAATTTAGATTCTGAAATTTAAGTCTCTCTCATTTTAAGATTCAGTTATTTACCTTCCTTGCAATTTAAGTTTCTACTTTTCTAATTTCTTGCACTTTAAGTTTCAGCAATTTAATTTTCTGCCATTTACTCTTCAGTAGATTTATATTCTGTAGTTTAGATTAAAAACAATTTACATTCTGTCAATGAAACTCCAATCAAATCATCAATATTAGCTTAACTAAATTCACCACCATACTAAAGTTGCTTGATCCATCAATCCCTGTGGGATCGACCTCACTCTTGTGAGTTATTATTACTTGATGCAACCCGGTACACTTGCCGGTTAGTTTGTGTGGAATCATTTTTTCCCTCATCTGTATATTTGCCGGTGAGTTTGTGTGGAATCGTTTTTCCCTCATCAATTTTTTGGCACCATTTCCAGGGATTGATACAGATGGATAATGATTAAGTAGGTGATCATCTAGATTAAGCATTTTTCTTTATTTTTGTTAAGCACACTAACTGTTTGAGATTTTGTTTAAGCTAACCTTAACTTTACTCTAGCAGTAGAGTGCTTTCTTTTTAGTTTCTGGTTTTGTTTATGTTGTATGCCAGGAGGAAGATCAAGAGATGGAGGGTAACCCCCCTAATCCACCAGAGGAAGTGGCCAACAATAATGGCCCACCTCAAAGGAGAGTTCTCACCTCTAACACCTTCCCCAATCCAAGAAACTGGGAGCAGTATACTCAGTCCCAATGTTCATGCAAACAACTTTGAGTTGAAGCCTCAACTTACTACTCTGGTGCAGAAAAATTGTTCCTATAGGGGAGGTCCACTTGAAGATCCAAACTAACACTTGTCTGTTTTCCTTAGGATTTGTGAAATAGTCAAAACAGATGGTGTACATCAGGGTATCTACAAGCTGCTGTTATTTCCATTCTCCTTGAAGGATAAAACATCTCAATGGTTGGAGACATTTCCCAAAGAAAGCATCAATAATTAGGAAGACTTAGTGAGCAAATTCCTAGCCAAATTCTACCCATCTCAGAGGATTATTAATTTGAAGACAGAAGTGGAAAAATTCACTCAAATGGATGGAAAATCACTTTATGAGGCTTGGGAGAGATACAAGGCCTTGATCAGAAAGTGTCCACCTGAGATGTTTAGTGAATGGGACAGACTTCAAAATTTCTATGAGGGCTTGACTCTGAAAGCTTAAGAGGCCCTTGATTATTCGGCATGAGGTTCAGTACAGCCAAGGAAGATAGCTAGAGAAGCCCAACATCTCATAGACACTGTGACCAACAGTCAATACTTTTATTCTCATCAAAGGCAACGCGAACCAGCTCCCAAGAGAGGTGTCTTAGAGCTTGAAGGTGTTGACACTATCTTGGCACAAAACAAACAGATGCACCAATAACTTCAGCAACAAATGGAGATGATGGCCAAGAAAATTGATGGACTACAAATTGCTGTAGTAAATAAACAAAGCCAATATCAAACCTCACATGGATAGAATCAATTTGAAGAAGGTTTTGGGACATTCAATTATGAGCAACAAAGCCCTTAGCAGGTGCAATACATGAATAACACCTCAAGTTCGTTCCAACATAACTTTCATGGTGATACACACAATCCATCCTGGAGGACTCATTCTAACTTGAGGTGGGGTGAGCACCAGAATCAAGGACAAAGGGACTTCAACTATAACAGCCTGAGCAACACAAACAACCAAAGCCATTCATCCAATAATATTAACCAATTCAAAAACCCAGAAAACACATATCACCAACCCCATAGCAACTCACAAAACCACCAGAATAACTTTTCCACATCCATATTCTACCCACAAAATACCCCCGCAAATAATTCAAACAACTTCCAGCAATAACCATCTCATTTCACACAACCACAGCCGAATCTGGACTCTCTAAGAATCTCTAGTCTAGAGACAATGATGGAAAAACTCATGAAAAATCAAGAGATAGCAAGACAGGATCAGGAAGCTGGAAGGAAAGATCAAGCCCTGGCATTCAAAAACCAAGAGCCCTCAATCAGAACCTTGAAAGACACATGGGGCAAATGGCTAAGCAAATTTCAGAAATAGGTGAGAAGAGAGCAAATGCCTTCCCTAGTGCCACTAAAGGCAACCCAAGAGACAAAGGAAAAGCTACAAAGTGAGTGGAGTGCAAAGCAATCATAGTGGAAAGTGAGAAGACTATGAAGAAGGAAGCCATCAATTAGGAAGAACGCAACAGAGAAGATCCACAAGAAGAGACAGAGGAGAGAAGTGAAAAGGATCAGAAAACCAAAAAATGCGCAAATCTCAAAGGGAGACAAGAATATCCTTGAACCACAGCTACATGGGAAGAAGGAAGGGGTGAAGCCATATGTCCCTAAACTTCCATATCCACATAGGTTCAAGAAAGAGAACGAGGATAAGCAATATTTAAAATTCCTGGATATATTCAAGACACTCAGCATCAATATTCCTTTCTTATAAGTACTTGAAAAGATGCCATTATATCCCAAATTTATGAGAGAAGTGCTAACAAAAAAAGATCCCTGAAGGAAGGACAGATTGTTGAAATGATAATGGAGTGTAGTGCTATTCTCCAAAGAAGTTTTGCCAAAGAAGAAAGATGATCCTTGACCCTTTTATATACCCTGCACCATAGGAAACATAACTGTTGAGAAGTCATTCTGTGACCTTGGTGCAAGCATAAACTTGATGCCTCTGTCTCTCATGAGGAAACTACAAATTTTTAAGCTGAAATCTACTCGAATAGCTCTCCAAATGGCTGACAAATCCATTAAGCAAGCACTGGGAGTTGTAGAGAATGTGCTGATAAAAATGGAAAAATTCTTTCTGAAGATCCCTACTGAAGGCTTTTCACCAGGGGATAAAGTGGTGTTAAACACCCAACCAATGAAGGTGTCTCCGCAATTGTTTGAGTACTATACTGTGAACCGGATCCTTTCACTTGAACACCTAGAAATCATCAAAGAGGAGACCGGAAGGAAGTCTAGAGTTAGAGGAGAAAAGCTAAGGCATTATGATTTTCAGCTTCCATGATCAAAGGATAAGATGTCAGCTAATGACACTAAACGAGTGCTTGTTGGGAGGCAACCCAACCAGAGGTAACTCTCTTTTCAATCACTATTTCAATAAGAGGGTTAAGTAGATTTATCTGTATTACAAGGAGCTAAGTTTGGTGTTGCACACCAAAACAATTTAAGGGTGAATGAAGGATGCTAAGTTTGGTGTTCCACCAAAAATCTCATTTAAAAACACATTTCAACCCTCTGCATAAATGGTTACTAGCTTTAAGCAATCAGGGAAACTACTCAACCATTGTCTGTTTTCTAGTTTTTAGTTTTACTACCTTTAGCAAAGGCACAAGCTTTCATGTATATCGATGATTTGTTGCATAAGAGGTGGTAGCAAGGGACTAAGTTTGGTGTTCACACACCAAAGTATGTTCAAAGGCCTACAAACATTCATGCATGCTAACCATTTTTTTAAGTGCTTGGGGGGACAAGAAACTTCCACTATCAGTATAGAGAACTATTCAACTTTTTGGAAGGATTGTACATCATGAGCAAGAAAGGCACAAAAGCTAAGAAGGAAGATGAAGGACTAAACAAGAAGATACCAAAAGGTTGTATTGTTACTCAACTGTTTATATCTGTTGTGCTTTAGTTGGAAGTCGAATTATTCTCCTTTCTGATAAGTTTGCCCTTATATGCACTCTATTAGTTTACTGTCCTGTTGTTATTCAAAATAACTGATCTAGCCAGAATAATGATAAAGTTCAGTGGCGGTAATTGCTTGACTAATTGGTAAGCTTAATAATAAAAGCTGCAGAATATAATATCTCTTGTAGTGTGAACTTAGTTGCTATTGTAAAGCCTTCAATTAATAATTATACTTGGAAAAAGAATAGTAAGAAGGAAAGAAAAAAAAGACAAAAATTGGCAACAAAAATGAAAAAAACAAATAATAAGGCTAAACACCAATAGCTTGGACCTTAGGACATATGCCTGTGGTGCTTGCTATACTAGGATCTGCCTGGACAATTAGTTTTTGGGGAGTATTTTAAAACTTGATAACTTGGATTAACTAATCCAGGATTTAATCCAGGATTATCAACAGAAAGTCCACTATCAAGAGCAACCTAGTTACAAGGCATTTAGTGACCCAAAGAGGTGATGGGCATCAATGTCTTAGGATGAATTGTGAGCCAAATGTCTGTGGTGAAGATGTGTTGACTGAAAAATAAAGTTAATAAGCTGCTGCAACACATAAAGCTTAGCTAAAAAAAAAACCTTCTCAACAGAAAAATAAAAGAAAATCAAAACACCAAAGATAGACGAATAACAAGGTTCACAACAGCAACTTTAATTAGCACTTAAAGGGACATTTCAATCCTGAAACTTAATAAAAGTAGAGCGCAATTACATCTGCATAAAACCCCATGAACCAAATTCAATTACCTGGTAAATAAGGACATATATGCTTTCCTGTTTCTTTCATTTCTTCTCATGTTTTAGTGCTTGCTTGGGGACAAGCAAGATTTAAGTTTGGTGTATTGATGACAAGTCATCTTATGCTAGTTTCACAAGCATTTTTCATTTGTTTCATTAGGTTTTATGCACTTTCTTGCACAATAACTAAGTGGTTGGAGCGGAATTTCATGATTATCTTGATCTAATCAAACATTATTAATTTTATATAAAATCATGAGATTTATGCGAGAATTAAGTGATTATTATAAACAATGCAATTTTTTATGATTTTGGTGAGACTTTGATTTCTTGTTTGATTGATTTTAGGTGACAAAATGGAGAGGAAGAGATGCATTCCAGTAGCGACGCACACGCGCACAGGTCGCATATGCGCCGGCAATGACTTGTGCAAATCCACACGTACGCACAAAGGACGGGTACGTGTGGATATACTTGGTGCTCATTTACAAAGAGAGCGTTACGTTAACTCAGTGAACGTTTTTGGGCATTTTGAGATTGGGATTAGAAGTTTTACATCCGACACGTTCGCACTCATGGCGTGCATGCGTCGATGGAGCACTTGGGACAAAGCACGCACACGCGTGACTGGCGTTGAAGCCTGGAATTGAGATTTTACTACCCACGCGCATGCACAGAGGATGCGCACGCGTGGGCAGCGCTCACTAAGCCAACATAGTGCTCAATAAGAAAACGCTATTGAAGACGTGTACACGTGAAAGGGGCGCGCGAGCATGGTGGGATCTGAAGACTGATAGTGACACGCACGCATAAGTGACGCGTACGCGTCGATGAGCAAAGTCGCAAAGGGACGCGCGCGCGCAAGGGATGCGCACGCATGGATGAATGAACGCTGCGCTCACTTTGAGAACGCAACGTTCCCCTGGAAGCTGAATTCTGATCCACTTCATACAAGGCCAAAAAGCCAACTCCAAGTACGGGAAGCCAGAATTAGAAAGTGTATAAATAGATAGGAATTTGATTACATAAGGGGCTCTCTCTTTAATTTCATTTTAGAATTTTAGAATTGAGATCAGATCTGAGTTTTCCTTTATGTTTTGTTTCCTTTCCTCTGCCACTTTTATTCTTCTGTTTTTTGGATCTTGGACTTGAGATAAAAGAATTATTCTGAATTTCTTCATCTTAGAGTTCTCTTTTATTTTTCCATTGATACTTTTATGAATTGGAGATCTGATCTTAGGTTTCTTCTGTTTCTGCAATTTCTTCCTTTATGTTTTGTTAAGAGAGCACCTGAGTTCTTAGTTTTCTTACTATTTAGTTATTCTTCTACAATCGTTCATTTCTCTGAGAGGATTCTATACTTGATTTAAGTTTTCATTTTTTTTACTCTTCTGCACTTTTCTATTTCTATTTTGGTAATGAATTGATCTATTTTCTGAATTTTCTCATCTGAGAGTTCTATAGTTTACTGTAATTTATATCTTCTAGTTCTATTTTGATTCTCAGTACCCAAATCCCTTTGTTCTTCATGCAATTCAAGTTTCCTTGCAATTTAGATTCAGCAATTTAAATTACGTGCACTTTAAGTTTTTGTTATTTACCTTTCTTGCAATTTAAGTTTTAACTCTTTTAATTTCTTGCACTTTAAGTTTCAGCAATTTACTTCTTCTGCAATTTAAGATTCAGCCAATTTACTTTCTGTATTTTGTTTTCATGCAATTTATTGTCTGTTAATCAAAATTTCACCAAATTCATCAAATATTCGCTTAACTAAATTCATCACCAGACTAAAGTTACTCAATCCATCAATCTCTGTGGGATCAACCTTACTCCTGTGAGTTATTACTGCTTGATGCAACCCGGTATACTTGCCGGTGAGTTTGTGTGGAATCGTTTTTCCCTCATCAACTGTTAAGACCAATAGAGTTGATCCTGAGGTCAACACGCTTATACTTTTCCCTTTTGCTGTTAGAGACAAAGCTAGAATATGGTTGGATTCTCAACCTAATGAAAGCCTGGACTCTTGGAAAAAGTTGGTCAATTCTTTCTTGGCCAGGTTCTTTCCACCTCAAAAGATGAGCAACCTTAGGGTGGAAGTTCAAACCTTCAGACAAAAAGAGGGTGAATCCCTCTATGAAGCTTGGAAAAGATATAAGAAATTTATCAAGAGTTGTCCTCCTAACATGCTCTCAGAATGGTCTATCCTAGCAATCTTTTATGATGGCTTATCCGAAATATAAGATGTCCTTGGATTATTCTGCAGGTCGATCACTCCACTTGAAAAAAAAAGCCTAAAGAGGCACAGGAACTCATTGAAATTGTTGTAAACAACCAACTCATGTACACTTCTGAGAGAAACCCTTTGAACAATAGGGTGGCTCAGAAGAAAGGAGTTCTAGAGGTTGACACTCTGAATACCATATTGACACTCTGAAGGATCAACAGAAGTCTCAACAAGGCTTCGTTAATAATCAAGGTAGAAGAAACCAAAATATGTTTAATAACAGACCACCATTCCCATATTCTCAGGAACATATGGAGACTCTTAGGTAGAGCCTTTCTGACTTAGTCACAATAGTTTCTAACCTCTCTAAGAATACTCATAGTTTCATAACTGAAACATGGTCCTCCATTAGAAATCTGGAGGTACAAGTTGGTCAACTGAGCAAGAGAATGCCTGAAACTCCTCCTAACACTCTTCCTAGTAACACTGAGGTACACCCAAGAGAAGAGTGCAAGGCCATCACTATAGAAGTGAAGGCCGAATCTGAGGAGGCATCAGTGACACTCAACGCCAGTAAGTGAAGAACTGATAGAACCAAAGGTCCATGAGGAGCCCATTGAAGTTTCCTTGAATGCTTGGTTGAAGATCATTGAATCCGAAGAGTACTCCTCCTCTGATGAGGAAGTGGAAACTAAGGAAGAGCAAGTTACTCGGTACCTAGAAATTCTGATGAAGATGAATGCCAGTTATTTAGCATAGAGCCATTGGAGGAAGAACCTCCACTGCTAACTAAGGAACTCAATTCCTTGGTTCAGCATAAGTTACCTCAGAAGAAGCCAAATCCTGGACGCTTCTTAATCTCTTGCACAATAGGTAAAATGACCTTTGATAAGGCTCTGTGTGACCTAGGGCCAAGCATAAAACTCATGCCTCTCTCTGTAATGGAAAGGCTTGGAATATTTTAGGTACAGCCTGTGGTGCACAAAATTGTGATCATCAATGGCGCCATCAACATGGTACGCTCAATTGCAATCTCAACTATTTATCACAACTTCGCACAACTAACCAGCAAGTGCATTGGGTCGTCCAAGTAATAAACCTTACGCGAGTAAGGGTCGATCCCACGGAGATTGTTGGTATGAAGAAAGCTATGGTCACCTTATAAATCTTAGTCAAGCAAACTCAAATGGTTATGGAGGATATATGAATAAAACATAAAGATAAAGATAGAGATACTTATGTAATTCATTGGTGAGAATTTCAGATAAGCGTATGGAGATGCTTTGTCCCTTCCGTCTATCTGCTTTCCTACTGTCTTCATCCAATCCTTCTTACTCCTTTCCATGGCAAGCTGTATCTAGGGATTCACCGTTGTCAGTGGCTACCTCCCATCCTCTCAGTGAAAATGTTCAAAGCACCCTGTCACGGCACGGCTATTCAGCTGTCGGTTCTCGATCATGTCGGAATAGAATCCGGTGATTCTTTTGCGTCTGTCACTAACGCCCCACAATCGCGAGTTTGAAGCTCATCACAGTCATTAAATCATTGAATCCTACACAGAATACCACAGACAAGGTTTAGACCTTCCGGATTCTCTTGAATGCCACCATCAATTCTAGTTTATACCACGAAGATTTTGATTAAGGGATCCAAGAGATAAACATTCAAGCCTTGTTTGCTTGTAGAACGGGAGTGGTTGTCAGGCACGCGTTCATAAGTGAGAATGATGATGAGTGTCACATAATCATCACATTCATCATGTTCTTGGGTGCAAATGAATATCTTAGAACAAGAATAAGATGAATTGAATAGAAGAACAACAGTAATTGCATTAATACTCGAGGTACAGCGGAGCTCCACACCTTAATCTATGGTGTGTAGACACTCCACCGTTGAAAATACATAAGAACAAGGTCTAGGCATGGCCGAGAGGCCAGCCCCCCAAAACGTGATCAAAAGATTCAAAGATCTAAAGATGATCAAAGGATCTAAAGATGAAAATACAATAGCAAAAGGTCCTATTTGTAGAGAACTAGTAGCCTAGGGTTTACAAATGATGAGTAAATGACATAAAAATCCACTTCCGGGCCCACTTGGTGTGTGCTTGGGCTGAGCATTGAAGCATTTTCGTGTAGAGACTTCTCTTGGAGTTAAACGCCAGCTTTTATGCCAGTTTGGGCGTTTAACTCCCATTCTTGTGCCAGTTCCGGCGTTTAACGCCGAGCAGTTTTGAGCTGATTTGGAACGCCGGTTTGGGCCATCAAATCTCGGGCAAAGTATGGACTATTAAATATTGCTGGAAAGCCCAGAATGTCTACTTTCCAATGCCATTGAGAGCGCGCCAATTGGGTTTCGGTAGCTCCAGGAAATCCACTTCGAGTGCAGGGAGGTCAGAATCCAACAGCATCTGCAGTCCTTTTCAGTCTCTGAATCAGAATGATTGGCTTCTATAGGAACTCAGAATCCATATAGTGTTATTGATTCTCCTAGTTAAGTATGATGATTCTTGAACACAGCTACTTTATGAGCCTTGGCTGTGGCCCAAAGCACTCTGTCTTCCAGTATTACCACCGGATACATACATGCCGCAGACACATAACTGGGTGAACCTTTTCAGATTGTGACTCAGCTTTGCTAGAGTCCCCAATTAGAGGTGTCCAGGGTTCTTAAGCACACTCTTTTTCCCTTGGATCACAACTTTATTCTTTTTCTTTCTTTTTTTTTCTTTTCTCTTTTTTTTTTTCGTTTTTCTCCCCTTTTTTCTTTTTTTTTTTGTATTCACTGCTTTTTCTTGCTTCAAGAATCATTTTTATGATTTTTCAGATCCTCAGTAACATGTCTCCTTTTTCATCATTCTTTCAAGAGCCAACATTCATGAACAACAAATTCAAAAGACATATGCACTGTTCAAGCATACATTCAGAA
>NC_029775.3:61535323-61539202 GCF_000817695.3 Arachis duranensis | reverse complement strand
GAGAACAAGGAAATTAAAGAACGGGTCCACCTTAGTGATGGCAGCTTGTTCTTCTTCTTGAAGATCTTATGGAGTGCTTGAGCTCCTCAATGTCTCTTCCTTGCCTTTGTTGCTCCTCTCTCATGATTCTTTGATCTTCTCTAATTTCATGGTGGAGGATGGAATGTTCTTGGTGCTCCAGCCTTAGTTGTCCCATGTTGGAACTCAATTCTCCTAGGGAGGTATTGGTTTGCTCCCAATAGTTTTGTGGAGGAAAGTGCATCCCTTGATGCATCTCAGGGATTTCATGATGAGTGGGATCTCTTGTTTGCTCCATCCTTTTCTTAGTGATGGGCTTGTCCTCATCAATGGGGATGTCTCCCTCTATGTCAACTCCAACTGAATAACAGAGATGACAAATGAGATGGGGAAAGGCTAACCTTGCCAAGGTAGAGGACTTGTCTGCCACCTTATAAAGTTCTTAGGCTATAACCTCATGAACTTCTATTTCTTCTCCAATCATGATGCTATGAATCATGATGGCCCGGTCTATAGTAACTTCGGACCGGTTGCTAGTCGGAATGATTGAGCATTGGATAAACTCCAACCATCCCCTAGCCACGGGCTTGAGGTCATGCCTTCTCAATTGAACCGGCTTTCCTGTTGAATCTCTCTTCCATTTAGCGCCCTCTTCACAAATGACTGTGAGGACTTGGTCCAACCTTTGATCAAAGTTGACCCTTCTAGTGTAAGGGTGTTCATCTCCTTGCATCATGGGCAAGTTAAATGCCAACCTTACATTTTCTGAACTAAAACCCAAGTATTTCCCCTGAACCATTGTAAGCTAATTCTTTGGGTCTGGGTTCACACTTTGATCAAGGTTCTTGGTGATCCATGCATTGGCATAGAACTCTTGAACCATTAAGATTCCGACTTGTTGAATGGGGTTGGTAAGAACTTCCCAACCTCTTCTTTGAATCTCATGTCGGATCTCTAGATATTCACTCTTTTTTAGTTTAAAAGGGACCTCGGGGATCACCTTCTTGAAGGCCACAACTTCATAAAAGTGGTCTTGATGCACCCTTGAGATGAATCTCTCCATCTCCCATGACTCGGAGGAGGAAGCTTTTGCCTTCCCTTTCCTCTTTCTAGAGGTTTCTCCGGCCTTGGATGCCATAAATGGTTATGGAAAAACAAAAAGCAATGCTTTTACCACACCAAACTTAAAAGATTTGCTCGTCCTCGAGCAAAAGAAGAAAGAAGAGAGTAGAAAAAGAAGAAATGAAGGAGATGGAGATGGCTTTGCGGTTCGGCCAAAGGGGGAGAAGTAGAGTTTAGGTTGTGTGAAAATGAAGGAGTGAAGATGGGTTTATATAGGGGTGGAGAGAGGGGTAGGGTTCGGTTATGGGAGGGTGGGTTTAGGAGGGAAAGTGGTTTGAATTTGGATGGTGAGGTAGGTGAGGTTTTATGAAGGATGGATGTGAGTGGTGAAGAGAAAGATGGGATTTGATAGGTGAGGGGTTTTTGGGGAAGAGTGGTTGAGGTGATTGGTGAATGGGTGAAGAAGAAGAGAGAGGGTGGTGGGGTAGGTGGGGATCCTGTGGGGTCCACAAATCCTGAGGTGTCAAGGAAAAGTCATCCCTGCACCAAGTGGCGAGCAAATATGCTCTTTAAGCGAATTCTGGCGTTAAACGCCGGGCTGGTGCCCATTTCTGGCGTTTAACGCCAACTTCTTGCCCTTTCTTGGCGTTTAATGCCAGTCTGGTGCCCCTTTCTGGCGTTAAACGCCCAGAATGGTGCCATACTGGGCGTTAAATGCCCATTTGCTACCCTTACTGGCGTTTAAACGCCACCAAGGTCTTCCTCCAGGGTGTGCTATTTTTCTTTCTGTTTTTGCTTTTTCAACTGATTTTGTTACTTCTCATGATCATCAACCTACAGAAAACATAAAATAACAAAGGAAAATAGATAAAATATAACATTGGGTTGCCTCCCAACAAGCGCTTCTTTAATGTCAGTAGCTTGACAGTGGGCTCTCATGGAGCCTCAAAGATACTCAGAGCATTGTTGGAACCTCCCAACACCAAACTTAGAGTTTGAATGTGGGGTTCAACACCAAACTTAGAAGTTGGTTGTGGCCTCCCAACACCAAACTTAGAGTTTGACTATGGGGGCTCTATTTGACTCTGTTTCGAGAGAAGCTCTTCATGCTTCCTCTCCATGGTGACAGAGGGATATCCTTGAGCCTTGAACACAAGGGATTCTTTATTCACTTGAATGGTCAATTCTCCTCTGTCCACATCAATCACAGCCTTTGCTGTGGCTAGGAAGGGTCTGCCAAGGATGATGGATTCATCCATGCACTTCCCAGTCTCTAGGACTATGAAATCAGCAGGGATGTAATGGTCTTTAATCTTTACCAGAACATCCTCTACAAGCCCATAAGCTTGTTTTCTTGAATTGTTTGCCATCTCTAGTGAGATTCTTGCAGCTTGTACCTTAAAGATCCCTAGCTTCTCCATTACAGAGAGAGGCATGAGGTTCACACTTGACCCTAAGTCACACAGAGCCTTCTTGAAGGTCATGGTGCCTACTGTACAAGGTATTGAGAACTTCCCAGGGTCCTATCTCTTTTGAGGTAATTTCTGCCTAGACAAGTCATCTAGTTCTTTTGTGAGCAAAGGGGGTTCATCTTCCCAAGTCTTATTACCAAATAACTTGTCATTTAGCTTCATGATTGCTCCAAGGTATTTAGCAACTTGCTCTTCAGTGACATTCTCATCCTCTTCAGAGGAAGAATACTCATCAGAGCTCATGAATGGCAGAAGTAAATCCAATGGAATCTCTATGGTCTCATTTTGAGCCTCAGATTCCCATGGTTCGTCATTGGGGAACTCATTGGAGGCCAGTGGACGTCCATTGAGGTCTTCCTCAGTGGCGTTCACTGCCTCTTCCTCCTTTCCAAGTTCGGCCATGTTGATGGCTTTGCACTCTCCTTTTGGATTTTCTTCTGATTGCTTGGAAGAGTACTAGGAGGGAGTTTAGTAATTTTTCTTGCTCAGCTGACCCACTCGTGCCTCCAAGTTTCTAATGGAGGACCTTGTTTCAGTCATGAAACTTTGAGTGGTTTTGATTAGATCAGAGACCATGGTTGCTAAGTTAGGGTGGCTCTGCTTAGAATTCTCTGTCTGTTGCTGAGAAGATGATGGAAAAGGCTTGCCATTGCTAAGCCTGTTTCTTCCACCATTAATATTCTTGAAACCTTGTTGAGGTCTCTGTTGATCCTTCCATGAGAGATTTGGATGATTTCTCCATGAAGGATTATAGGTGTTTCCATAGGGTTCTCCCATGTAATTCACCTCTTCCATTGAGGGGTTCTCAGGATCATAAGCTTCTTATTCAGATGAAGCGTCCTTAGTACTGCCTGGTGCAGCTTGCATTCCAGAAAGACTTTGAAAAATCATATTGACTTGCTGAGTCAATATTTTGTTCTGGGCCAATATGGCATTCAGAGTGTCAATCTCAATAACTCCTTTCTTCTGATTCGTCCCATTCTTCACAGGATTCCTTTCAGAAGTGTACATGAATTGGTTATTTGCAACCATTTCAATCAGTTCCTGAGCTTCTGCAGGCGCCTTCTTCAGATGAAGAGATCCTCCAACAGAACTATCCAGTGACATCTTGGACAGCTCAGACAGACCATCATAGAAGATACCTATGATGCTCCATTCAGAAAGCATGTCAGAAGGACACTTTCTGATTAATTGTTTGTATCTTTCCCAAGCTTTATAGAGGGATTCACCTTCCTTCTGTCTGAAGGTTTGGACTTCCACTCTAAGCTTACTCAATTTTTGAGGTGGAAAGAACTTTGCCAAGAAGGCATTGACTAGCTTTTCCCAA
>NC_029775.3:61519101-61535220 GCF_000817695.3 Arachis duranensis | reverse complement strand
CCAACCATATCCTAGCTCTGTCTCTTACAGCAAAAGGGAATAGTATAAGTCTGTAGACCTCAGATTTGCAAGAATTCAGCTAAAAACTGATGAGGATCTTCCAATGGAAGTCCATGGAACTTGCAATTCTGTTGCATTAGAGAAACTAATTGAGGCTTAAGCTCAAAGTTGGTTGCTCCAATGGCAGGGATAGAGATGCTTCTCCCATAAATGTAAGGAGTAGGTGTAGTAAAGTCACCCAGCACCTTCCTTGCATTGTTGGCATTGTTGTTGTTTTCGGCTGCCATGGGTTCTTCTTTGAAGATTTCTATTAGGTCCTCTACAGAGAGTAGTGCTTTAGCTTCTCTTAGCTTTTGCTTCAAGGTCCTTTCAAGTTTAGGGTCAGCCTCAACAAGAATGCTTTTGTCTTTGCTCCTGCTCATATGAAAGAGAAGAGAACAAGAAAATATGGAATCCTCTATGTCACAGTATGAGAACAAGAAAATATAGAATCCTCTATGTCACAGTATAGAGATTCCTTGAGGTGTCAGAGGAAAAGAAAAATAGAAGGAAGAAGTAGAAGATTTCGAACTTATCAAGAGAGATGGAGTTCGAATTGTTCATTGAGGAATAGTGCTAGTCCATAAATAGAAGGATGTGAGAAGAGGGGAAGAAATTTTCGAAAATTAAGTAAAAGATTTTAAAAACATTTTGAAAAATACTAATTGATTTTCAAAAACAAAGAGTGGAAAAGAAATCAAGTGATTTTTGAAAAAGATTTTGAAATTAGAAATCAAAAAGATATGATTGAAAAGTTATTGTTTTAAAAAGATGTGATTGAGAAGATATGATTTGAAAAACAATTTAAAAAGATTTGATTTTGAAAATTAATGACTTGGCTAACAAGAAAAGATATGATTCAAACATTAAACCTTTCTCAACAGAAAAGGCAACATACTTAAAATGTTGAATCAAATCATTAATTGATAGCAAGTATTTTTGAAATTGGGAAGAAATTGATTTTGAGAAAGATTTGATTGAAAATATTTGATTTGAAAAAGATTTGATTTTGAAAAATTTTGAAATTTTGAAAAAAAAATTGAATTGAAAACAGAATCTTCCCTCTTGTGCCATCCAGGCGTTAAACACCCAGAATGGTATCCATACTGGCGTTTAATGCCCAAAGCTCTACCCTTTTGGGCATTAAACGCCCAACCAGGCACCCTGGCTGGCGTTTAAACGCCAGTTTTCCTTCCCCACTGGGCGTTTTGAGCGCCCAGCTTTTTCTGTGTAATTCATCTGCTGTATGTTCTGAATCTTCAATTCTCTGTATTATTGACTTGAAAAGACACAAGTTAAAAATATTTTTGGATTTTTAATAATGAGGAATAATCAAAATGCAACTAAAATCAAATAACAATGCATGCAAGACACCAAACTTAGCAGTTTGTATACTACTGACACTAACAAAATGAGAATGCATATAACAAAACACTCAAGTCAAGAGAATTCAAAGATCAGAGCAAGGAAATCATCAAGAACATCTTGAAGATCACTTAAGACACATGAATGAATGCAAGAAGAATAGAAACATGCAATTGACACCAAACTTAAAATGAGACTCTAGACTCAAACAAGAAATATTTTTGGATTTTATGATTTTGCAATTTGTTGTGGTTTTTTTTTCGAAAACTATGTGGAAAAGCAAAATAAAGGATTCAAAATTCTTAATGAGAATCCCAGGAATCATTGCAATGCTAGTCTAAGACTCCGGTCCAGGAATTAGACATGGCTTCATAGCCAGCCAAGCTTTCAAAGAAAGCTCCGGTCCAAAACACTAGACATGGCCAATGGCCAGCCAAGCCTTAGCAGATCATTGCTCCAACAGCAAGATTGATAGAAATCAACAAGCTCTTGTGATGATAAGTTGAAACCTCGGTCCAATAAAATTAGACATGGCTTCACAGCCAGCCAGACTTCAACAGATCATCATGAAACTCTAGAATTCAATCTTAAGAATTCTGAAAAATACCTAATCTAAGCAACAAGATGAACCGTCAGTTGTCCAAACTCAAACAATCCCCAGCAACGGCGCCAAAAACTTGGTGCACGAAATTGTGATCATCAATGGCGCCATCAACATGGTACGCTAAATTGCAATCTCAACTATTTATCACAACTTCGCACAACTAACCTGCAAGTGCACTGGGTCGTCCAAGTAATAAACCTTATGCGAGTAAGGGTCGATCCCACGGAGATTGTTGGTATGAAACAAGCTATGGTCACCTTGTAAATCTTAGTCAGGCAAACTCAAATGGTTATGCAGGATATATGAATAAAACATAAAGATAAAGATTGAGATACTTATGTAATTCATTGGTGAGAATTTTAGATAAGCGTATGGAGATGCTTTGTCCCTTCCGTCTCTCTGCTTTCCTACTGTCTTCATCCAATCCTTCTTACTCCTTTCCATGGCAAGCTGTATGTAGGATTTCACCGTTGTCAGTGGCTACCTCCCATCCTCTCGGTGAAAATGTTCAACGCACCCTGTCACGGCACAACTATTCAGCTGTCGGTTCTCGATCATGTCGGAATAGAATCCAGTGATTCTTTTGCGTTTGTCACTAACGCCCCACAATCACGAGTTTGAAGCTCATCACAGTCATTCAATCATTGAATCCTACTCAGAATACCACAGACAAGGTTTAGACCTTCCGGATTCTCTTGAATGCCGCCATCAATTCTAGCTTATACCACGAAGATTCCGATTAAGGGATCCAAGAGATAAACATTCAAGCCTTGTTTGCTTGTAGAACGGGAGTGGTTGTCAGGCACACGTTCATAAGTGGGAATGATGATAAGTGTCACATAATCATCACATTCATCATGTTCTTGGGTGCAAATGAATATCTTATAACAAGAATAAGATGAATTGAATAGAAGAACAATAGTAATTGCATTAATACTCGAGGTACAGCAGAGCTCCACACCTTAATCTATGGTGTGTAGAAACTCCACCGTTGAAAATACATAAGAACAAGGTCTAGGCATGGCCGATAGGCCAGCCCCCCAAAACGTGATCAAAAGATTCAAAGATCTAAAGATGATCAAAGGATCTAAAGATGAAAATACAATAGCAAAAGGTCCTATTTGTAGAGAACTAGTAGCCTAGGGTTTACAAATGATGAGTAAATGACATAAAAATCCACTTCCGGGTCCACTTGGTGTGTGCTTGGGCTGAGCATTGAAGCATTTTCGTGTAGAGACTTCTCTTGGAGTTAAACGCCAGCTTTTATGCCAGTTTGGGCGTTTAACTCCCATTCTTGTGCCAGTTCCGGCGTTTAACGCCGGGCAGTTTTGAGCTGATTTGGAACGCCGATTTAGGCCATCAAATCTCGGGCAAAGTATGGACTATTATATATTGCTGGAAAGCCCAGAATGTCTAATTTCCAACGCCGTTGAGAGTGCGCCAATTGGGCTTTTGTAGCTCCAGAAAATCTACTTCGAGTGCAGGGCGGTCAGAATCCAACATCATCTGCAGTCCTTTTGAGTCTCTGAATCAGATTTTTGCTCAGGTCCCTCAATTTCAGCCAGAAAATACCTGAAATCACAGAAAAACACACAAACTCATAGTAAATTCCAGAAAAGTGAATTTTAACTAAAAGCTAATAAAAATATACTAAAAACTAACTAAAACATACTAAAAACAATGCCAAAAAGCGTACAAATTATCCGCCCATTAAGCTGCAAGTTTGCAAATTTTTCAAAAAGACACCAACAAATTCGAAACTTTTACCAAGAACAAGAACTAAAGACTCAAACAAAAAGATAAAGATCAAAACGAGAAGAAAAGGTTTTGAAAAATATTTTTGATTTTTTCGATTTTTTTCGAAAAGGAAAAATAAAAAACTCAAACAAAGTTAAAAACAATACGTAATCTAAGCAACAAGATAATCCGTTAGTTGTCAAGTCCGAACAATCCCCGGAAATGGCGCCAAAAGCATGGTGCACGGAAATTAACTCGGCACAAATGAACCAGCAAGTGCACTGGGTCGTCCAAATAATACCTAAGGTAAGTCAGGGCTGATCCCACGAGGATTGTTGTTTTGAAGCAAGCTGTGGACACCTTGGAAATCTTAGTCAGGTAATTAGAAAAGATAATTTGTTGAGATAAATGCATAAAACATAAATAGGAATGAAATTACTTAATTTGAGTGAAACCAGTGATAAAAGAATGGTTGAGGCTTCGGAGATGCTTCACTCTTCTTGATCAACCTTTCTTACTGTCTTTCTCCAACGGTGAGTGATTCCTTCTATGGCAAGCTGTAAGTGATCAATGCTGTACGGTCGCGGCCGCTGAATCTTCCTCTCTCAGGCCAAAAGCCAGGTTTAGTGTGCGCCTGATAAAGAGGAATTTATCGTCGATATAGATTTTCACAAAATAGAATTTCGTCATTGAAAGTATAGTCTAGACCAACAATTAATTCCCAAATCAAATGTTAAATTCAAATCAAATAACCGAGATCAAGAGTAATTCAACCTTGGGTCGTTCTTCCCTAGGATACAATTGAAATGTTACTTCTTTGGTTGTTAAGGCAAAAGGGGGTTCTCAATCAAAAAATGAAAGATTAAAAGAACTTAAGAATAAAAGAACTAAGAGATGATCAAAATTGTAATTAATGCAATTAAAGAGAAAGCAAGAACAAAACTAGTGAAAATGCTATAAATGCAATAAAGAGCCTTGTCCTGGGAATAAGAGGATCCAAGAAATTCTATCATCACCAA
This sequence comes from Arachis duranensis, assembly GCF_000817695.3. Taxonomy (NCBI): domain Eukaryota; kingdom Viridiplantae; phylum Streptophyta; class Magnoliopsida; order Fabales; family Fabaceae; genus Arachis; species Arachis duranensis. The sequence continues at coordinate 61,530,456 of NC_029775.3, read as the reverse complement.
AACCACAACTATGATAATTATGATGAGTCAGTCTCGCCTAGTTAACCCCTAACATCGAGGAGTAATTCAAGCAAGCATAATTGACCTTAATCCATAAGTCCTAGCTAACTTACTGATGAGTGGATAATTTATACGCTTTTTGGCATTGTTTTTAGGTAGTTTTTAGTAGGATCTAGCTACTGTTTGGTATATTTTTATTAGTTTTTAAGAAAAATTTACATTTCTCGACTTTACTATGAGTTTGTGTGTTTTTCTATGATTTCAGGTATTTTCTGGCTGAAATTGAGGGACCTGAGCAAAAATCTGATTCAGAGGCTGAAAAAGGACTGCAGATGCTGTTGGATTCTGACCTCCCTGCACTCGAAATAGATTTTTGGGAGCTACAGAAGTCCAATTGGTGCGCTCTCAATTGCGTTGGAAACTAGACATCCTGGGCTTTTCAGAAATATATAATAGTTCATACTTTGTCCGAGTTTTGAAAAGTCTCTACACATGAAAGCTTCAATGCTCAGCCGAAGCACACACTAAGTGGGCCCGGAAATGGATTTCTGCATCATTTACTTATTTTTGTAACCCTAGTAACTATTTTAGTATAAATAGGACTTTTTACTATTGTACTGACAATCTTTGGGAAATGTTTTGGACGTTTAGTCCTTAGACCTAGGTCTTGGTTATTCTGGTTCCCTTTTTGGGGCCGAAGCCAATGAACACCATTATCGCTTATGTATTTTCAGCGGTGGAGTTTCTACACCTCAGAGATTAAGGTGTGGAGCTCTGCTATTCCTCGAGTATTAATGAAAAATACTATTGTTCTTCTATTCAATTCAACCTTATTCTTATTCCAAGATATTCATTAAGATATTCATTTGCACACAAGAACATGATGAATGTGATGATCAGGTGACACTCATCTCCAGTCTCACTTATGAACGCGTGCCTGACAAACACTTCCGTTCTACATGAAAACAAGCTTGAATGCATATCTCTTGGGACTCTAATCAACGATTCACATTATTTCCCCTCGGACAATGGGGCATCTGAATCTGATATTAGAACCTTCGTGGTATGGGTGATGAGCGGATAATTTATACGCTTTTTTGTATTGTTTTCATATAGTTTTTAGTATGATGTAGTTAGTTTTTGGTATATTTTTATTAGTTTTTAAGCAAAATTCACATTTCTGGACTTTAGTATGAGTGTGTGTTTTTCTGTTATTTCAGGTATTTTCTGGCTGAAATTGAGGGACCTGAGCAAAAATCTGATTCAAAGGCTGAAGAAGAACTGCTAATGCTGTTGGATTTTCTGGAGCTACAAGAGTCCAAATGGTGCGCTCTTAATTACGTTGAAAAGTAGACATCCAGGGCTTTCCAGCAATATATAATAGTCCATACTTTGCCCGAGTTTAGACGATGCAAACTTATGTTCAACGCCAGCTTTCTGCCTTATTCTGGCGTTAAACGCTAGAAACAAGTTGCAAGCTAGAGTCAAACACCAGAAACAAGTTACAAACTGGCGTTTAACTCCAAGGAAGGCCTCTACACGTGAAAGCTTCAATGCTCAGCCCAAGCACACACCACGTGGGACCAAAAGTGGATTTCTGTATCATGTACTTATTTATGTAACCCTAGTAACTAGTCTGATATAAATAGGACCTTTTACTATTGTATTAGGTTCTTTGATCAGTTTTATGCTATCTTAGACATTAGGGGGTTGGCCTCACGGCCATGCCTACCTTATTTTCACTTATATATTTTCAACGGTGGAGTTTCTACACACCATAGATTAAGGTGTGGAGCTCTTCTGTTCCTCGAGTATTAATGCAAAGTACTGTTATGCTTCTATTCAATTCATGCTTATTCTTATTCTAAAGATATTCATTCGCACTTCAACCTGATGAATGTGATGATCCGTGACACTCATCAATATTCTCACTGATGAACGCGTGCCTGACAAATACTTCCGTTCTACTTGTGAAAGCTAGAGTGTGTATCTCTTGGATTCCTGGTCCACGACGCATGGTTGCCTCTCCTGACAACAAAGCCTTCCATTCCGTGTGATTAGAGTCTTTGTGGTATAAGCTAGAATCCATTGGCAGCATTCTTGAGATCCGGAAAGTTTAACCCTTATCTGTGGTATTTCGAGTAGGATCTGGGATGGGATGACTGTGACGAGCTTCAAACTCGCGACTGTAGGGCGTGGTGACAGACGCAAAAGGATAGTAAATCCTATTCCTACACGATCGAGAACCAACAGCTGATTAGCCATGCGAGAAACCGTAGAGGACCATTTTCACTGAGAGGACGGGAAGTAGCCATTGACAACGGTGACACCCAGCATACAGCTTGCCATGGAAAGGAGTATGAAGGATTGGATGAAGGCAGTAGGAAAGCAGAGATTCAGAAGGAACAACGCATCTCCATACGCTTATATGAAATTCCCACCAATGAATTACATAAGTATCTCTATCTTTATTTTATGCTCATTTACCTTTTAAATTATTAAAACTCCATAACCATTTGAATCCGCCTGACTGAGATTTACAAGATGACTATAGCTTGCTTCAAGCCGACAATCTCCGTGGGATCGACCCTTACTCACGTAAGGTTTATTACTTGGATGACCCAGTGCACTTGCTAGTTAGTTGTGCGAAGTTGTGAAAAAGAGTTGAGATTACAATTGTGCGTACCAAGTTGTTGGCGCCATTGAGATCACAATTTCGTGCACCAATAGGCTAGAAACAATTGGCAACATTCATGAGATCCGGAACGTCTAAACCTTGTCTGTGGTATTTCGAGTAGGATCTGGCAAGGGATGACTGTGACGAGCTTCAAACTCGCGACTGTGGGGCGCAGTGACAGTGCACAAAAGGGTCATTGGATCTTATTCCAACACGATCGAGAACCGATAACTGATTAGCCATGCGGTAGCTGTGCCTGGTATTTTCCATCCGAGACGAGAAATTCGACAGTTGATTAGCCGTACAGAAACCGTAGAGGACCATTTTCATTGAGAGGATGGAAGGTAGCCATTGATAACGGTGATCCCCAACATACAGCTTGCCATGGAAAGGAGTATGAATGATTGAATGATGTCAGTAGGAAAGCAGAGATTCAGAAGGAATAACACATCTCCATACGCTTATCTTTATTTTATGTTTATCTATCTTTTAATTATCAAAACTCCATAACCATTTGAATCTGCCTGACTGAGATTTACAAGATGACCATAGCTTGCTTCAAGCCGATAATCTCCGTAGGATCGACCCTTACTCACGTAAGGTATTACTTGGACGACCCAGTGCACTTGTTGGTCAGCTGTACGAAGTTGTGTATCATGATTTCGTGTACTACTTACCAAACTAGTTGGTAAAAAGCTAGCGTCAATGGAAACAAGAGTCAACTAACTACCCAAGAATTACCACTAAATATCGGACATTATGCTCTAGTATCCTAGGAAATCAAATCCTAAGCTAAGGTGTGGAAATCTACTGATAAACCACTATTTTATGGTTTATATTGTGTTTAATTGTGTGGTTTTGTCATGATCCTTACCCACTTATTCATTAATTTAGCATGCATTTAGATTTCCTTCCTAAATTTAGTACATGTTTGAAAATTGCTCCCTAGAGACCTTAATTATTTAATTTTAATTCTCCATTATTCCATTCGATGCCGTGATCTTTGTGTCAAGTGTTTCAGGCTTTATAGGGCATGAATGAGTTGGAGATTGGAAAGGAAGCTAACAAAAATGGAAAGAACACAAGAGTTTGAGGAGATAACCAGCGAGAAGTGACGCGGTCGCATGGGTCACGCGACTGCGCGAAGGAGCGCAAATCACAGTGACGCGGCTGCAAGGCTTACGCGGCCGCGCGGATTGGAAAGCGCAAGCGACGCGTCCGCATGGGTAACGCGATCGCGTGACATGTGCGATCTGCATAATCTGCAGAATTCACTGGGGGCGATTTTTGGACCTTATTTCGGCCCAATTTTCGGCCCGGAACAGCAGACTAGAGTCAGAGAATATGCAGAAACAAAGACATTCATTCAGTAGTTTTGGAGATCTAATTTTCTCTCTCAGGTTTTTCTCTCTAGTTTTTAATTTTTAATCTTTAATTGATCTTAGCATTGGAAGATTGAGAAGCATTATTTCCTCATCAAGACTTCATCACTCTAGTTTGTCTTCTTAACTTGGTTTTATTCTTCCATGTTCCTTGTTTTTGTTCAATTTTGTCATTCAGATACTTTTATGGTTATTTAATGCAAGGATTATTTCTTTTTCATTCAATTTCAATTTCAATAACTATGTTTTTTTTATTCCCTTTCATGTTTTATGGATTTATTATTTACAATGCGTGAGTAGTTTCATTACTTGATGGGGAATTGATTAAAAAGGAACTCTTGAGTTGGAAGGATTGAACGAAAATTTGTAATTGGGTTAACTGTTGAATTACCATCATGTCACCGACACCAATCCCTTTGAACTAAGTGGGTTGTAACTTGTGAACAGATCCAGTAATTCAACTTATTTGACTTTCCCTTACATAGTAAAGGATAACCAAATAGAGCAACCATTAATTATAAATTAATCTTAAAAATCACTCCATCAATGATAGAGATCCCAACCAATCAATTCCCAGTCAAGGCTTTTATTCATATTATTTAATTTCCCTCAATTTAAATCCCAATTTACTCAACTCAACTTCTTGAACATCTGATTAATAAGATAGCACGCTTCTCTGCAACTCGTTGGAAGACGACCTGGGACTTAAAACTCCCAGTAATTTTAATTTAAACTCTTTGTGACATATTTCTAAATTGGTAGGCATATTTTTGGTGAATTAAGATCTATACTTGCAACATAATCATTTTAATATTTTTTAATTCACCAGCTTCTGCTTCCCATTAATTTTTGGCGCCGTTGCCGGGGAGTTGCAATAGAGTGCTAATTTTATTAATTAGAATTTATTTATTTGCATTTTTATTTAATTTTGCTACTATGAGCTGCATGTTTCTTCCGTCAAATGACACGTTCACTTCCTGATCCGCACTTGCTAATATTCGATCCTGAAATTGAAAGAACAATTTCACAAGTAAGGCGAGAACAGTGCAGGTTAATCCGCTCTGAGGGCGGATTTGAAAGTGAGTCTGAAGAAGAAACCAGCCCCCATTTTACTGATTTGGTTGTTTTGCGTGCACAAAATATGGCAGCTACGAGAGTTACCATCCAGGAGGAAGGAGCCCCTGATTTTACAATGCAACCGTTTCAGGCGCATCATCCAGCGGTAGCTACAGATTTTGAAATAAAGACCACACTGCTAAATTTGATGCCCAAGTTTCATGGCCTACCTGCTCAAGAGCCTATCAAGCACTTGAGAGATTTCCAGGCAACCTGTTATACTGTCAGGCGTGATGGCACTGATGAAACTGCAATTCTACTGAAAGCTTTTCCGTTTTCTCTTGAAGGAAAAGCAAGAGAGTGGTACTACACTCAACCTCTAGCAAATGTATCCAACTGGGATATACTCAGAAAGAAGTTTCTGGATAAATTCTTTCCATCTGAAGTTACTGATAAACTGAGGAAGGATATCTCTACCATTGTTCAGGATGACAATGAGACTCTTTTTGAATACTGGGAGCGCTTCAATAACCTTCTGGAAGCATGCCCCCACCACATGATTGACAAGATCATGCTACTCAGCTATATCACACAGGGTATGAGGCCCTAAGATAAGACCACATTGGAAAGTGCCAGCAATGGGTCTATGAAGAAGTACAAGACCACTGAATCTACTAGGAACCACAGACAAAAGCAAGGCCATTCAAAAGCCGTTGCAGAAGTATCCTCTAGCAGAGAGACTGTTGCTCTAACTCAAAGCATATGTGAAATGACCAACTTGCTAAAGCAAATGCAGTTGAATCAACAAGCTCAGCAAGCTCAACCTCCTCAACCGCAGCAAAACCAACAGCTAGTCCCACAAAGAATTTATGGAATCTGTGCTGATTACAGCCATTACACTGATGAATGCCCGCAGCTCCAACAAGAAGACAACATGGTGGCATCCACTCACAACTTCTATGACCGACCCAACCAAGGGTACAATCAAAGTGGAAATAATAACCATGGATGGCAGGACAATTCAAACCAGAATTGGACAGACAACAATAACAGAGGAGGCAGAGATAATCAGGGAAATCAGAGGTGGAATAATAACAATAACAGGCAGCAAAATCAACCTTACAGAGCACCTCACCTGAGGTAAAACCAAGGACCACCGAACAATCAGCAGCAGACCTCTTAATTTACTCATTCTTCTGTATCTTCTAATGAAGATTTATTACAAGCTTTTGAGAAGAGACAACTGGCCATGGAAAGTACCATCGTGAACAGTATTAACGCCAGTCTGAATGGTCTCACCTCTACTCTGCAAGCTTTTATGACACAGCTTGGCTCAGCAACAAATTCCAGTAACCTACCTTCAAGCACCACTGGAATTCCCTCTCAACCATTACCCAATCCAAAGGGTGGCATTAATGCCATCACCCTGAGGTCTGGAACCACACTGCAGGAGAGAAATCAGGAGGAACCAAGCTCACCAGAATATGCCTCAGCTGAAGAGGTGGTGGAAATTGAAGATGTCGAAGAGGAAGAGGATATTCAGGACATAGCTAAAGAAGAGATAGCTCAACCACAAGAGGAAGTACCAAAAAGCGCAGGCACCACAGGAACCCCCATTCCCATTCCATTTCCACAGCTTGCAAGGAAGCCCAGGAAGCAGTTGGAACCTGATCCTAAAATGGTAGAGATCTTCAAAAAGGTCGAGGTAACTGTTCCCCTTTTTGATGTTATTCAGTAAGTACCTAAATATGCAAAGTTTCTAAAAGACTTATGTATCCATAAAGACAAAATTAATGAATTAGAAACTATTCCTTTAGGTAGTTCTATATCTGCTTTAATGGGAGGATTACCTGAAAAATGCAGTGATCCAGGTCCTTGCATAGTTAGTTGTACTATTGGTGGTGTAGTAATTTATGATTGCATGTGTGATTTAGGAGCATGTGTCAGTATAATGCCTTTGTCCATATATGATGTTTTGAGGCTCCCTCCCTTAAAAAGGTCGGCAGCTCGTTTTGTGTTAGCAGATAAAAGCATTATTATAGTGGCTAGAGTTGCTGAAGATGTTTTGGTGAACATTAAAGGGCTTACATTTCCCACTGATTTTTATATCTTGGAGATGCACCATAATGATTCAGATAAGCCATCATCAATCTTACTTGGAAGACCATTCCTGAAGACATCAAAATTCAGGTTGGATGCTTTTTCAGGAACATACTCCTTTGAAATAGATGGCCACATAGTGATCTTCAATCTGAATGGAGTCATTGACAATCCCCTATAAGATCGTTCTATCTTCCAGTGTGATGTCATAGACGAAAGTGTGGCTGAAGTTCAAAAAGAAGAGTTTGAAGTGAAGCACACTGGACAAGGTCCAAGTGTGGGGACCCTCTTAACTGACAGTGAGGACACTTCGCCATTTCTACAAGCTCCAGATAATCCAGAGCCTGCCCATGATCAAAAGTTAGAATTGAAACCTCTCCCTCCACACCTCAAATATGCCTATCTTGAGGATGAGCAGAAGCTTCCGGTTATTATTGCAAGAGAACTGACTTCTCAACAAGAAGAGCAGCTACTTGATGTATTGAGGAAGCATAAGAAGGCAATCGGGTGGAGCTTGGCAGACATAGTGGGAATCAATCCTCAAGTATGCGAGCACAGAATATTTTTAGAAGAGGGAGCAAGACCTGTCCGTCAACCCCAGAGAAGATTGAATCCCACCATCTTGGAAGTTGTCAAATAGGAAGTGACCAGACTATTGGAGGCCGGTATCATATATCCCATTTCAGACAGTGAATGGGTAAGCCCAGTACAAGTGGTACCCAAGAAGTCTAGAGTCACTACAGTGAAGAATGAGCATGGAGAGCTCATAGCAACTAGAGTTCAGAATGCTTGGAGAGTCTGCATTGATTACAGGCGTCTCAACCAAGCTACCCGTAAGGATCACTACCCACTTCCATTCATTGATCAAATGCTGGATCGCCTGTCAGGTAAATCACATTATTGCTTTCTAAATGGTTACACAGGTTATTTCCAGATTCATATAGCTCCTGAGGATCAGGAAAAGACTACTTTTACATGTCTTTTTGGGACTTATGCTTATAAGAGAATGCCCTTTGGCTTGTGCAATGCACCAGCTACTTTCCAAAGGTGCATGATGAGTCTTTTCTCTGATCTTACTGAGGACTGTATGGAAATTTTTATGGACGATTTTAGCGTTTATGGTGATTATACTACTACTGAAAAAGAACTTCTTGCTATTGTTTTTGCTCTGGATAAATTCCGGGCCTATTTACTTGGTACCAAAGTAGTAGTGTATTCGGACCATGCAGCTCTAAAGTATCTATTGGCTAAAAAGGAGTCCAAACCAAGACTTATCCGTTGGATACTGCTGTTACAAGAATTTAATTTAGAAATAAAGGATAGGAGTGGTAATCAGAATTTAGTAGCAAACCACTTGAGTCACCTTGAACATATAAAGGATGATTCTACTCATATAGATGATAATTTCCCTTTTGATAACCTGCAAGCAATATCTGAGGTAGTCCCTTGGTATGCACTTGTTGCTAATTATTTAGTTAGCCGCACATTCCCTCCACATTTCTCTAAACATCAAAGAGAAAAGCTGAAAAGCAAGTCTAAATATTATATATGGGATGACCCATATTTATGGAGATGTGGCGCTGACCAGATAATTAGACGTTGTATGCCTCAATCAGAATTCCGGTCCATTTTAGAGGCCTGTCATTCATCTGAGAGTGGAGGACATTTTGGCCCTCAAAGAACAGCTAGAAAGATCTTAGACTGTGGATTCTGGTGGTCTACTCTTTTTAGAGACGCTGCTGAGTTTTGGTAAATCTTGTCCCCCATGCCAGAAATTTGGTAATATATCCAGAAGGGATGAGATGGCTCAACAATATATGCTTTTCTGTGAAATTTTTGATGTATGGGGCATTGACTTCATGGTTCCATTTCCAAATTCTAGTGGATATTTTTATATACTGTTAGCTATAGATTATGTTTCCAAATGGGTGGAAGCAATTCCTACCCGCACTGATGATGCTAACACTGTTGTTTCCTTAGTGAGAAACCATATTATATGCCGTTTTGGATCACCACGAGCGATCGTGAGCGATCAAGGCACCCATTTTTGTAACAGGAGACTAACAGGATTGATGAAGAAGCATGGAATAATCCATAAAGTTGCAACAGCTTACCATCCTCAAACTAATGAGCAAGCCGAGGTGTCGAACAGAGAAATTAAGCGTATCTTGCAAAAGATAGTAAAGCCTCACAGGAAAGACTGGAGCACCAGGCTACAAGATGCACTGTGGGCGTATAGAACCGCATACAAGACACCCATTGGGATGAGTCCCTTTCGCTTGGTTTATGGAAAAGCTTGCCATCTCCCAGTTGAAATCGAACACAGAGCCTTCTAGGCAGTTAAAGAGTGCAACATGGGAATTGAGAATGCTGGAGCTGAAAGGAAGTTGCAACTGCAGGAACTGGAGAACCTTCGCCTAGAAGCTTATGAGAATTCCAGAATTTACAAGGAAAGAATGAAAGCTGTGCATGATCAAAACATCAAGAAGACAGAGTTTCAACCTAGAGATTTTGTTCTCCTTTACAAATCTAGACTAAGGCTAATGCCCGGTAAGTTAAGATCAAAATGGGAAGGTCCATACAGAGTAGAGAAGGCTGAACCGTACGGAGTTTATCACCTAAGCCATCCTTCAAGCTCTTAACTTATTAAGGTCAATGGACACCGCCTGAAGCTGTACCATGGTGAGAAGGTGCAGAAAAACAAGGAGCTCAAGATCTTCCGCTTGGAAGATCCCCACATAGCAGCAGATTGAGCTAATGAAGCGTCCAACTTACAGACGTTAAAGCAAAGTGCTTGGTGGGAGACAACCCACCGCGGTATGATCGTTCTTTTCTTCACTTTTAGTTTTTTCTTCTTCAATGACTCTTCTCTTTATTAATACTTTCATGTTTTTACACTTACATGTCCTTATTTAAAAAAAAATAAATTTCTCCGCGCGACGCGGTCGCATTAGCAACGCGTCCACGTGGCAGGGAGAGTAAAGAAAAATAAAAATGAACAGAAAGTTATGCAGGAGCCGCGCTGGAGGCATGCCAATGGTACAAATTACCTCACGTGACCGCGTCGCCGATGCGACTGCGTCGTATGGAAATCATGGCCTCCCACGCGGTCGCGTGCGCCATGCGGCCGCGTGCCTTGAATTTTCGACAAAAAAGGGTGCACAGTCACATTCTGTGCGAGAGTGATGCTGGATTTGTGCTGGAAGCACAATCCTTGTCACGCGATCACGTCGGTGACGCGGCCGCATCGTTCATTTTATAATACACACTCATGCGATCGCGTGACCCACGCGATCGCGTCACCCGATTTTGGCAATTAACATAAATTGAACAGAGAGTTGTGCTGGAGCGAGGCTGCACTCGCGCCAGAAGCGCAACATAGGTCACGCGACCGCGTGACCGCCCGATCGTGTCGCCCTACCTGGAGCACACTCATGCGAGCGTGTGCCCTCCGCGGTCGCGTCGCATGCACCGCACAGCTCAACCTAAGTTGCCAAATTATCTTATCTTCCTATCTCCCAAATCCTAATTTTTCTTTTCCCTCATTCTTTCTTCTTTCTCCCTTCCCCTTTCTAACTCACCTTTCATTATCTATCTCTATCACCCCCATTAACAAGGTTTTTCTTTTCTTCTTTCCCATTTTTCTACTATTCTTCTTATTTTCATATGCTATCTTCTTTTCTTTTCTTCATTATTCTTATTTTCTTTTCTTTTCTTTTCCCTTTTACTTGGTGTTATCTATTTATGTGAGTCATTATTTATCATTATATGCTTATGGTTTGTTGTAAATTTGTTTGACAATCATATATATTACTTTTTAAGGGAATGCTTGCATGTTCAAATTCATACTTTCAAGAGCTTATTCTACATGCATGCTATGTGTTTGTAAAAAAGTCCATATGGCATTATGCACTTATTCACATTATTCTACTCTAATATGCAATGCTTGCTTTTCACAAATTTCCTTTCATATTTTATTAATTAAATTTAATTGTCAATACAAACGTGATGGCTAGTTTGTTACAAATGGTAATCTAATTTGGACATTGAATGTTTGATATATGCTACTCATGCCTTTGCCTGCATGCCAATAAACCTCTCGCATTCCATTGTCCTACATGCACTTGCTATATTTCCATT
>NC_029775.3:61517276-61518622 GCF_000817695.3 Arachis duranensis | reverse complement strand
AGTCATTGCATTACCTGGCAGCCGTTGGATCTACGGATACCACCGTACCCGCCCTAAGGGAATCTTGGCTTCCGCACTTACCTTGGAGGCTCACGTATGGGCACAGATCATGTCCCATTATGTCTTTCCGAGCACTCATGAGTCCTCCTTCACTGCAGACATGGCTATTCTACTGTGGTGCATCCTTACAGACCAACCTCTGAATCTCTCAAGACACATCCGGAATGCTATGGAGCATGTGCAAATCGCGGGCAACCTACCTTTTCCCGCCCTGATCTCAGATCTTGTTTCAGTCGCCGGAGTCTCCTACAGAGCTGGGGACACCAAAGCCATGCTTCCACGGGATGATCAATATGTCCCTAACGGGAAATTCCTCAGACTTTCAGCAGCCACTACAAGCCAGCATACTGAGCCAGTTGAAGATATTCCTTCTTCAACACCACAAGCATCTACAACTGAGAAATTGCTCCAGCAGATACTTGAAAAGTTGGATCGGCATGAACAGAAAGCTAAGATGAGAAAGTGCCACAACAAGCGCCGATTCACATACCTCAAGGAGCTGATCATGGGCAAATTCAAGGACTCAGACACTCTGGACTCCACTTCTTTTACCAGCACCGGGAGCCATGATAGTCCCAACTGTGGAGATACTGCTACCAGCCCACCCCTGTTCCTGACAGATGGCACCGAGGACGGTGCAAAGCCTTAAGTATGATGAGGTCGGTCAGTACCTGACTTCCAGAGGTAATTTCTCTTCTCTGTACACCAATAATTAGGATATTTTAGTTAGATTTTCTTCCCTTTATAGAATAGAATAAATTGCAGAGGTTAGAATAGTTGCATGCATGTTCTACTTGATTGAAAAGACAATAAGTTTCTTTTAAAAATCTATCTTTGGAATAAAATTTCACTAATTTTCAGAAAATTTTTATGATAAATTTGCTTGAGTTGTATTTGGAACATGACGTTTGAGCTAAAGAACACACAACCTGTGAAAGATTTGAGCCTTTATGTATGGTTACATTATTTAACCATAATTATTTTATTCTTGTGTGTTTACTTCTCTATGATTGTAATCTATATTTTGTTTTATCTTATATGTCCAATATTTATTATATTTACATGCTTGCACATGATTGAGGCCATTATTTGTTTAGACTCACTTATCCAAATCAAGCCTACCCTTTTCAATTACCCTTGTTAACCACTTTGAGCCTTTAAAAACCCCATTTGTTCTATATTTTACCACATTACTAACCTTAAGCTGAAAAACAATTGCATATCCCAAATTGAATCTTTGGTTAGCTTAAGATAGAATTGTGTGTGCTAGTTAAGTATGGGAAATT
>NC_029775.3:61478695-61516296 GCF_000817695.3 Arachis duranensis | reverse complement strand
CTCTCCATCTCCCATGACTCGGAGGTGGAAGCTTTTGTCTTCCTTTCTCTCTTTCTAGAGGTTTCTCTGGCCTTAGGTGCCATAGATGGTTATGGAAAAATAAAAAAGCTATGCTTTTACCACACCAAACTTAGAATGTTGCTCACCCTCGAGCAAAAAAAAGAAAGAATAGAAGAGGAAGAAGAAATGAAGGAGAGGGAGAGGGGTGTGTATTCGGCCAAGGGGGAGAAGAGATGGTTGTGATGTGTGAAAATGAAGAAGGATAGAGGGGTTTATATAGTGGAGGGAGAGCGTAGTAGGTTCGGTCATTAGGGTGGGTTTGGGTGGGAAATGGATTTTGAATTTAGAGGTAGGTGGGGTTTATGGGGAAGAGTGGGTGGATGTGAGTGGTGAAGAGGTGATGTGGAAGATAGATTGAGGTGATTGGTGAAGGGTTTTTGGGGAAGAGTGTTATTGGATTGTGTGAAGAAGAGAGAAGGTAAATTGAGGTAGGTAGGGATCCTGTGGTGTCCACAGATCCTGAGGTGTCAAGGATTATCATTCCTGCACCAATGAGGCGTGTAAAATTCCCTCTACATGCAATCCCGACATTTAACTCTAGATTGATGCTTGTTTCTGGCGTTAAACGCCAGTTCTATGCTTGTTTTGGGTGTTCAATGCCAGTCTGCAGCATGTTTCTAGCGTTGAACGCCAGTTCCATGCTTGTTTCTGGCATTTAACGCCAGCTCTCCTCAGGGTGTAATCCTGGCATTTAAACGCCAGATTATTACTTGTTTCTGGCGTTCAACGCCAGATTCATGTTCTGTTCTGGCGTTGAACGCCAGCCAGATGCTACTTACTGGCGTTCAAACGCCAGTAAGCTCTTCCTCCAGGGTGTGCTGTTTCTTCTGCTATTTTTGAATTTGTTTTTAATTTTAGTATTTGTTTTGTGACTCCACATGATCATGAACCTAATAAAACATAAAAAAATAAAATAAAAATAAAATTAGATAAATAAAAATTGGGTTGCCTCCCAATAAGCGCTTCTTTAATGTCACTAGCTTGACAGTGTGCTCTCATGGAGCTTCACAGGTGATCATGTCAATGTTGTGGACTCCCAACACCAAACTTAGAGTTTAAATGTGGGGGTTCAATACCAAACTTATAGTTTGATTGTGGGGGCTTTGTTTGACTCTGTATAGAGAGAAGCTTTATGCTTCCTTTCCATAGTTGCAGAGGAATATCCTTGAGCTTTAAACACAAGGTAGTCCCCATTTAATTGAAGGACTAGCTCTCCTCTGTCAACATCAATCACAGCTCCTACTATGGCTAGGAAGGGTCTTCCAAGGATGATGCATTCATCCTTTTCCTTCCCAATGTCTAAAATTATGAAATCAGCAGGGATGTAAAGGCCTTTAACCTTTACTAACACATTCTCTACCAATCCATAAACTTGTCTTACTGACTTGTCTGCCATCTGTAATGAGAATGTGGCAGCCTTGTACCTCAAAGATCCCTAGTTTCTCCATTACAGAGAGTGGCATAAGATTTATACCTGACCCTAGGTCACACAGAACCTTCTCAAAGGTCATGGTGCCTATGGTACAGGGTATTAGGAATTTACCAGGATCTTGTTTCTTTTGAGGTAAAGTTTGTTGAACCCATGTATCTAGTTCACTAATGAGCAAGGGAGGTGCATCTTCCCAAGTCTCATTACCAAATAACTTGGCATTCAGCTTCATGAGAGCTCCTAGATATTAAGCAACTTGCTCTCCAGTTACGTCTTCATCCTCTTCAAAGGAAGAATAGTTTTCAGAGCTCATAAATGGCAGAAGGAGGTTTAAAGAAGTCTCTATGGTCTCTATATGAGTCTCATATTCCCTTAGGTCCTCAATAGGAAACTCTTTCTTGTCTGGGAGACGTCCCATGAGGTCTTCCTCATTGGGATTCACGTCCTCTCCTTCCTCTCTAGGTTTGGCCATTTTGATTATATCAATGGCCTTGCACTCTCTTTTTGGACTCTCTTCATTATTACTTGGGAGAGTACTAGGAGGAGTTTCAATGATTTTCTTACTCAGCTGTCCCACTTGTGCCTCCAAATTTCTGATGGAGGACCTTGTTTCACTCATGAAACTTAAAGTGGCCTTAGACAGATCAGAGACTATATTTGCTAAGCTAGAGGAGCTCTGCTCAGAATTCTCTGTCTGTTGCTGAGAAGATGATGGAAAAAGCTTGCTATTGTTAAGCCTGTTTCTTCCACCATTATTAAAGCCTTGTTGAGGCTTCTGTTGGTCCTTCCATGAGAAAGTTGGATGATTTCTCTATGAGGAATTATAAGTGTTTCCATAAGTTCACCCATGTAATTTACCTCTGCCATTGCAGGGTTCTCAGGATCATAGGCTTCTTCTTCAGAAGATGCCTCTTTAGTACTGTTGGATGCATTTTGCCATCCATTCAGACTTTGAGAAATCATGTTGACTTGCTGAGTCAACATTTTATTTTGAGCCAATATGGCATTCAGAGCATCAATCTCAAGAACTCCCTTCCTCTGAGGCGTCCCATTATTCACATAATTCCTCTCAGAAGTGTACATAAATTGGTTATTTGCAACCATGTCAATAAGTTCTTGAGCTTCTGTAGGTTTTTTCTTTAGGTGAATGGATCCACCTACAGAATGGTCCAGTGACATCTTAGAGAACTCAGATAGACCATAATAGAAAATATCCAAAATGGTCCATTCTGAAAGCATGTCAGAAGGACACCTTTTGGTCATCTGCTTGTATCTTTCCCAAGCTTCATAGAGGGATTCACCATCTTTCTGTTTGAAGGTCTAAACATCCACTCTAAGCTTGCTCAGCTTTTGAGGAGGAAAGTACTTAGCCAAGAAGGTCGTGACTAGCTTATCCCAAGAGTCTACGCTATCTTTAGGTTGTAAGTCCAACCATGTTCTAACTCTATCTCTTACAGCAAAAGGGAAAAGCATGAGCCTGTAGACTTCAGGATCTACTCCATTAGTCTTAACAGTCTCACAGATCTGCAAGAACTCAGTTAAAAACTGATAGGGATCTTCTAATGGAAGTCCATGGAACTTGCAGTTCTGTTGCATTAGAGCAACTAGTTGAGGTTTCAGCTCAAAATTGTTTGTTCCAATGGCAGGGATTGAGATGCTTCTTCCATCAAACTTGGAAGTAGGTGTAGTATAATCACCAAGCATCCTTCTTGCATTATTATTTTTGGCTGCCATCTCCTCTTCCTTTTCGAAAATTTCTGTAAGGTTGTCTCTGGATTGTTGTAATTTAGCTTCTCTTAGTTTCCTCTTCAGAGTCCTTTCAGGTTCAGGATCTACTTTAATAAGAATATTCTTGTCCTTGCTCCTGCTCATATGGAAAAGAAGAAAACAAAGAAAATCGGGAATCCTCTATGTCACAGTATAGAGATTTCTTTATGTGAGTAGAAGAATAAGAGAATAAAAGAAGAAAAAGTTAAGAATCCAAACACAAGGGGGAAGAGTGTTAGTAGATAAATAAATAGATAGAAGAAGATGAGAGAGAGGAGTTTTCGAAAACTATTTTTGAAAATAGGTTAGTAATTTTCGAAAATTAAGAGAAGAAATAAAATTAAATTTAAAATTTGAAACAATTAATTAATTTAAAAAGAATTTTCGAAAAAGGGAGAGAAGTTTTTGAAATTTAGAGAGAGGAATTTAGTTAGGTGGTTTTGAAAAAGATAAGAAATAGTAAAACAAACAAAAAGTCAATTAGTTAATTGAAGAAGATTTTTGAAAATCAATTTTGAAAAGATAAGAAGTTAGGAAAGATATTTTGAAATCAATTTTGAAAAAGATATGATTGAAAAAGATATGTTGAAAAAGATTTGATTTTTAAAATTAAAATTGATTACTTGACTAACAAGAAACTAAAATATATGATTCTAGAATTTAAAGATTGAACCTTTCTTAACAAGAAAGTAACAAACTTCAAATTTTTTAATCAATCACATTAATTGTTAGTAAAGCTTTTGAAAATCATGAATTAAAGATAAGAAAAAGATTTTGAAAATCAAATTAAAAATTTTCGAAAAATAGTAAGAAAATGGAAAAGTTTTGATTTTTAAAAAAGTTTTGAAAAGATAAGATTTTTAAAATTGAAAATTTGACTTGACTTATAAGAAATAGCTAAGTTTTGAAAATTTTTGACTAAGTCAACTCAAATTTTCAAAATTTTGAGAGAAAAAGGGAAAAGATATATTTTTTTATTTTTTTTATATTTAATGATGAGAGAGAAAAACAACAAAAATGACTCACAACATGAAAATTATGAATCAAAACACATGATGCATGCAAGAACACTATGAATGTCAAGATGAACACCAAGAACACTTTGAAGATCAAGATGAACATCAAGAACTTATTTTTGAAAAATTTTCAAGAAAAGAAAAATATGCAAGACACCAAACTTAGAAAATTTTCATGTTTAGATACTATGAATGCAAAAATGCATATGAAAAATAACAAAAGACACAAAACAAGAAAATTTAAAGATCAAACAAGAAGACTTATCAAGAAAAACTTGAAGATCATGAAGAACACCATGCATGAATTTTCGAAAATATGCATAAATTTAAAAAAAAAACATGCAATTGACACCAAACTTAAAAATTGACACAAGACTCAAACAAGAAACACAAAAATATTTTATTTTTTGGTTTTTATGATTTTATAAATTTTTTTTTATTTTTTTCGAAAATAAATTTTGGAAAAACGAAAAAGAAGGAAAAATTTTGAAAATCTTTTTGAATTTTTTTTTTGAAAAGAAAATTACCTAATATGAGCAACAAGATGAACCGTCAGTTTTCAAAACTCAAACAATCCCCGGGAACGGCACCAAAAACTTGGTGCACGAAATTGTGATCATCAACAATGGCGGCAAAAACTTGGTAGCGCTCTAAAACGTGAATCACACTTTGTCACAACTTCGCACAACTAACCAGCAAGTGCACTGGGTCGTCCAAGTAATAAACCTTACGTGAGTAAGGGTCGATCCCACGGAGATTGTTAGTATGAAGCAAGCTATGGTCATCTTGTAAATCTCAGTCAGGCAGATTATAATGGTTATAAAGGTTTTCGAAATTAATAATAAATAAAGCTTAAAATAAAGATAGAGATACTTATGTAAATCATTGGTGGGAATTTCAGATAAGTGTATGGAGATGCTTTGTCCTTGTTGTATCTCTGCTTTCCTACTACCTTCCTTCAATCCTTCATACTTCTTTCCATGGCAAGCTGTATGTAGGGCATCACAGTTGTCAATGGCTACTTCCCATCCTCTCAGTGAAAATGGTCCAAATGCTCTATCACAGCACGGTTAATCATCTGTCGGTTCTCGATCCTATCAGAATAGAATTGGTGCACGAAATTGTGATCATCAATGGTGCCATCAACATGGTATGCTCAATTGCAATCTCAACTCTTTATCACAACTTCGCACAACTAACCAGCAAGTGCACTGGGTCGTCCAAGTAATAAACCTTACGCGAGTAAGGGTCGATCCCACGGAGATTGTTAGTATGAAGCAAGCTATGGTCATCTTGTAAATCTCAGTCAGGCGGATTCAAATGGTTATGGAGGATTGATAATTAAAAGATGAATAAAACATAAAATAAAGATGGAGATACTTATGTAATTCATTGGTGAGAATTTCAGATAAGTAATAGAATCCAGTGATTCTTTTGCGTCTGTCACTAACGCCCCACAATCGCGAGTTTGAAGCTCGTCACAGTCATTCAATCCTTGAATCCTACTCAGAATACCACATACAAGGTTTAGACCTTCTGGATTCTCAAGAATGCCGCCATCAATTCTAGCTTATACCACGAAGATTCTAATTAAGGAATCCAAGAGATACACATTCAAGCCTTGTTTGCATGTAGAATGGAAGTGGTTGTCGGGCACGCGTTCATAAGTGAGAATGATGATGAGCATCACATAATCATCACATTCATCAAGTTCTTGAGTGCGAATGAATATCTTGGAAAAAGAATAAGCTGAATTGAATAAAAGAACAATAGTAATTGCATTAATACTCGTGGTACAGCAGAGCTCCACACCTTAATCCATGGTGTGTAGAAACTCCACCGTTGAAAATACATAAGAACAAGGTCTAGGCATGGCCGTGAGGCCAGCCCCATGATCTAAGATAGCATAAGACTACTTGAAGATAGCTATCAAGATGATCTAATAACTAGACGTCCAAAGATGAAAATACAATAGCAAGAGATCCTATTTATAGAGAACTAGTAGCTTAGGATTTACAAAAATGAGTAAATGACGTAAAAATCCACTTCCGTGACCACTTGGTGTGTGCTTGGGCTGAGCATTGAAGCTTCAATGTGTAGAGACTTTTCTTGGAGTTAAACGCCAGCTTTTGTGCCAGTTTGGGCGTTTAACTCCCACTTCTGTGCCAGTTCCGGCGTTAAACGCCGGGCAATCTTGAGCTGATTTGGAACGCCATTTTGGGCCATCAAATCTCGAGCAAAGTATGGACTATTATATATTGCTGGATAGCCCAAGATGTCTTCTTTCCAACAAAATTAAGAGCGCGCCAATTGGGCTTCTGTAGCTCCAGAAAATCCACTTCGAGTGCAGGGAGGTCAGAATCCAACAGCATCTGCAGTCCTTTTTCAGCCTCTGGATCAGATTTTTGCTCAGGTCCCTCAATTTCAGCCTGAAAATACCTGAAATCACAAAAAAAACACACAAACTCATAGTAAAGTCCAGAAAAGTGAATTTTAAATAAAAACTAATAAAAATATAATAAAAACTAACTAAAACCTACTAAAAACAAACTAAAAACAATGCCAAAAAGCGTATAAATTATCTGCTCATCACAACACCAAGGGTTCTTAAGCACACTCTTTTTGCTTTGGATCACGACTTCAACCGCTCAGTCTCAAATTTTCACTTGACACCTTCACGCCACAAGCACATGGTTAGGGACAGCTTGGTTTTGCCGCTTAGGCCAGGATGTTATTCCTATAGGCCCTCCTATCCACTGATGCTCAAAACCTTGGATCCTTTTTATTACCTTTGCCTTTTGGTTTAAAGGGCTATTGGCTTTTTCTGCTTGCTCTTTCTCTTTTTTTTTTGTTGAATTCACTGCTTTTTCTTGCTTCAAGAATCATTTTTATGATTTTTCAGATCCTCAGTAACATGTCTCCTTTTTCATCATTCTTTCAAGAGCCAACAATTTTAACATTCATGAACAACAAATTCAAAATACATATGCACTGTTCAAGCATACATTCAGAAATCAAAAGTATTGCCACCACATCAAAATAATTAAGCTAGTTTTAAGGATGAATTCGAAATCATGTACTTCTTGTTCTTTTGTAATAAAAACATTTTTCATTTAAGAAAGGTGATGGATTCATAGGACATTCATAACTTTAAGGCATAGACACTAAGACAATAATGATCATGTAATAAGACACAAACATAGATAAACACAAGCATAGAAATTCGAAAAACAGAAAAATAAAGAACAAGGAGATTAAAGAACGGGTCCACCTTAGTGATGGCGGCTCGTTCTTCCTCTTGAAGATCTTATGGAGTGCTTGAGCTCCTCAATGTCTCTTCCTTGCCGTGTTGCTCCTCTCTCATGACTCTTTAGTCTTCTCTAATTTCATGGAGGAGGATGGAATGTTCTTGGTGCTCCACCCTTAGTTGTCCCATGTTGGAACTCAATTCTCCTAGGGAGTTGTTGATTTGGTCCCAATAGTTTTGTGGAGGAAAGTGCATCCCTTGAGGCATCTCAGGGATTTCATGATGAGGAATTTCCTCATATCCATGAGTGGGATCTCTTGTTTGCTCCATTCTCTTCTTAGTGGTATCCATGAGGACTTGGTCCAACCTTTGATCAAAGTTGACCCTTTTTGAGTTTAAAAGGGACCTCGGGGGTCACCTTCTTCTTGGCCACAACTTCATAGAAGTGGTCTTGATGCACCCTTGAGATGAATCTCTCCATCTCTCATGACTCGGAGGTGGAAGCTTTTGCCTTCCCTTTCCTCTTTCTAGAGGTTTCTCCGGCCTTAGGTGCCATAAATGGTTATGGAAAAACAAAAAGCAACACTTTTACCACACCAAACTTAGAAGGTTTGCTCGTCCTCGAGCAAAAGAAGAAAGAAGAGAGTAGAAGAAGAAGAAAAATAGGAGATGGATGGGGGGCTTTGTGTTTCGGCCAAAGGGGAGAAGTGGTGTTTAGGTTTTGTGAAAATTAAGAAGTGAAGAAGGGTTTATATAAGGGTGGAGAGAGGGGTAGGGTTCGGCCATTATGGGTGGGTTTGGGAGGGAAAGTAGTTTGAATTTGGATGGTGGGGTAGGTGGGGTTGTATGAAGGATGGATGTGAGTGGTGAAGAGAATGGTGGGATTTGATAGGTGAGGGGTTTTTGGGGAAGAGGTATTGAGGTGATTGGTGAGTAGGTGAAGAAGAGAGAGAGTGGTGGGGTAGGTGGGGATCCTGTGGGGTCCATAGATCCTGAGGTGTCAAGGATAACTCATCCCTACACCAAGTGGCATGCAAAAATGCCCTTTCTGCCAATCCTGGCGTTAAACGCCGGGCTGCTACCCATTTCTGGCGTTTAACACCAGCTTCTTGCACCTTTTTGGCGTTAAACGCCAGTCTGGTGCCCCTTTCTGGAGTTAAACGCCCAGAATGGTACCAGACTGGGCGTTAAATGCTCATTTTGCTATCTTCACTGGCGTTTAAACGCCAGCAAGTTTTCCTCCAGGGTGTGCTGTTTTTCATTCTGTTTTTGCCTTTTCAATTGATTTTGTGACTTCACATGATCATCAACCTACAGAAAACATAAAATTACAAAGGAAAATAGATAAATATAACATTGGGTTGCCTCCCAACAAGCGCTTCTTTAATGTCAGTAGCTTGACAGTGGGCTCTCATGGAGCCCCACAGATGTTCAGAGCAATGTTGGAACCTCCCAACACCAAACTTAGAGTTTGAATGTGGGGGTTCAACAGCAAACTTAGAATTTGGTTGTGGCCTCCCAACACCAAACTTAGAGTTTGACTGTGGGGGCTCTGTTTGACTCTATTTTGAGAGAAACTCTTCATTCTTCCTCTCCATGGTTACAGAGGGATATCCTTGAGCCTTAAACACAAGGGATTCTTCATTCACTTGAATGATCAATTCTCCTCTGTCAACATCAATCACAGCCTTTGCTGTGGCTAGGAAGGGTCTGCCAAGGATGATGGATTCATCCATGCACTTCCCAGTCTCTAGGACTATGAAATCAGCAGGGATGTAATGGTCTTAAATCTTTACCAGAACATCCTCTACAAGTCCATAAGCTTGTTTTCTTGAATTGTCTGCCATCTCTAGTGAGATTCTTGCAGCTTGTACCTCAAAGATCCCTAGCTTCTCCATTACAAAGAGAGGCATGAGGTTTATGCTTAACCCTAGGTCACACAGAGCCTTCTCGAAGGTCATGGTGCCTAATGTACAAGGTATTGAGAACTTCCCAGGGTCCTGTCTCTTTTGAGGTAATTTCTGCCTAGTCAAGTCATCCAGTTCTTTGGTGAGCAAAGGGAGTTCGTCCTCCCATGTCTCATTACCAAATAACTTGTCATTTAGCTTCATGATTGCTCCAAGGTACTTAGCAACTTGCTCTTCAGTGACATCTTCATCGTCTTCAGACGAAGAATACTCATCAGAGCTCATGAATGGCAGAAGTAAATCCAATGGAATCTCTATGGTCTTAGTGTGAGCCTCAGATTCCCATGGTTCCTTATTAGGGAACTCATTGGAGGCCAGTGGATGTCCATTGAGGTCTTCCTCAGTGGGGATCACTGCCTCTTCCTCCTCTCCAAATTCGGCCATGTTGATGGCCTTACACTCTCTTTTTGGATTCTCTTCTGTATTGCTTGGGAGAGTGCTAGGAGGGAGTTCAGTAATTTTCTTACTCAGCTGACCCACTTGTGCCTCCAAATTTCTAATGGAGGACCTTGTTTCAGTCATGAAACTTTGAGTGATTTTGATTAGATCAGAGACCATGGTTGCTATGTCAGAGTGGCTCTGCTTAGAATTCTCTGTCTGTTGCTGAGAAAATGATGGAAAAGGCTTGCCATTGCTAAACCTGTTTCTTCCACCATTATTGTTGTTGAAACCTTGTTGAGGTCTCTGTTGATCCTTCCATGAGGGATTTGGATGATTTCTCCATGAAGGATTATAGGTGTTTCCATAGGGTTCTCCCATGTAATTCACCTCTTCTATTGATGGGTTCTCAAGATCATAAGCTTCTTCTTCAGATGAAGCGTCCTTAGTACTGCCTGGTGCAGCTTGCATTCCAGACAGACTTTGAGAAATCATATTAACTTGCTTAGTCAAAATTTTGTTCTGAGCCAATATGGCATTCAGAGTATCAATCTCAAGAACTCCTTTCTTCTGATTCGTCCCATTGTTCATAGGATTCCTTTCAGAAGTGTACATGAATTGATTATTTGCAACCATTTCAATGAGTTCTTGAGCTTATGCAGGTGTCTTCTTCAGATGAAGAGATCCTCCAGCAGAGCTATCTAATGACATCTTGGACAGTTCAGACAGACCATCATAGAATATACATATGATGCTCAATTCAGAAAGCATGTCAGAAGGACACTTTCTGATCAATTGTTTGTATCTTTCCCAAGCTTCATAAAGGGATTCACCTTCCTTCTGTCTGAAGGTTTGGACTTCCACTCTAAGGTTACTCAATTTTTGAGGTGGAAAGAACTTTGCCAAGAAGGCATTGACTAGCTTTTCCCAAGAGTTTAGGCTTTCTTTAGGTTGTGAGTCCAACCATATCCTAGCTCTGTCTCTTACAGTAAATGGGAATAGCATAAGTCTGTAGACTTCAAGGTCAACCCCATTAGTCTTGACAGTGTCACAAATTTGCAAGAATTTAGATAAATACTGATGAGGATCTTCCAATGGAAGTCCATAAAACTTGCAATTCTGTTGCATTAGAGAAACTAATTGAGGCTTAAGCTCAAAGTTGTTTGCTCCAATGGCAGGGATAGAGATGCTTCTCCCATAGAAGTCGGGAGTAGGTGCAGTAAAGTCA
The DNA here is from genome assembly GCF_000817695.3 of Arachis duranensis. Classification (NCBI taxonomy): domain Eukaryota; kingdom Viridiplantae; phylum Streptophyta; class Magnoliopsida; order Fabales; family Fabaceae; genus Arachis; species Arachis duranensis. The sequence continues at coordinate 61,505,204 of NC_029775.3, read as the reverse complement.
CCCAGCACCTTCCTTGCATTGTTGCCATTGTTGTTGTTTTCGACTACCATGTCTTCTTCTTGTTTGAAGATTTCTGTTAGGTCCTCTACATAGAGTAGTGCTTTAGCTTCTCTTAGCTTTCACTTCAAGGTCCTTTCAGGTTCAGGGTCAGCCTCAACAAGAATGCTTTTATCTTTGCTCCTGCTCATGTGAAAGAGAAGAGAACAAGAAAATATGGAATCCTCTATGTCACAGTATAGAGATTCCTTGAGGTGTCAGAGGAAAAGAAGAATAGAAGGAGGAGGTAGAAGAATTCGAACTTATCAAGAGGGATAGAGTTCGAATTGTGCATTAAGGAGGAGTGTTAGTCCATAAATAGAAGGATGTGAGAAGAGGTGAAGAACATTCGAAAATAAAATAAAAGATTTTAAAAAAATTTTGAAAATTGATTGATGATTTTCGAAAACTAAGAGTGGGAAAGAAATTAAGTGATTTTTGAAAAAGATTTTGAAATTAGAAATCAAAAAGATATGATTGAAAACTATTTTGACAAAGATGCGATTTAAAAATTTATGATTTGAAAAACAATTTAAAAAGATTTGATTTTTAAAATTAATGACTTGGCTAACAAGAAATTCAAAAGATATGATTCAGACATTAAACCTTTCTCAACAGAAAAGGTAACATACTTGAAATGTTGAATCAAATCATTAATTGTTAGCAAGTATTTTTGAAAAAGGAAAGAAATTGATTTTGAAAATATATGATTGAAAAGATATGATTTGAAAAAGATTTGATTTTGAAAAATTATAAAAACTTGAAAAAAATTTGAATTAAAAACAAAATCTTCCTTCTTGTGCCATCATAGCGTTAAACGCCAGAACGGATCCATTCTGGGCATTTAGCACCCAAGATGCTACCCTTTTGGGCGTTAAACGCCCAGCCAGATACCCTGGCTGGCGTTTAAGCGCCAGTTTTCCTTCTTCACTGGGCATTTTGAACGCCCAGCTTTTTCTGTGTAATTCCTCTGCTGCATGTTCTGAATCTTCAATTCTCTGTATTATTGACTTGAAAAGACACAATTTAAAATTTTTTTGAATTTTTAATGATGAGAAATAATTAAAATGCCACTAAGATCAAATAAACAATGCATGCAAGACACCAAACTTAGAAGTTTGTATACTATTGACACTAACAAATTGATAATGCATATGAGAAACAACAAAACACTCAAGACAAGAGAATTTAAAGATTAGAGCAAGGAAATCATCAAGAACAACTTGAAGATCAATGAAGAACATAATGCATGTGATTTTCGAAAATTAGAAGAATAAAGACATGCAATTGACACCAAACTTAAAATTAGACACTAGACTCAAACAAGAAACATAAAATTATTTTTTTGATTTTAAGATTTTATAAATTTTTTTTGTGCTTTTTCGTAAATTATATGGAAAAGAAAATAAAGAGATTCAAAATTTTTAATAAGAATTCCAGGAATCATGCAATGTTAGTCTAAAGCTTCAGTCTAAAAGGATTAGACATGGCTAGCCAAGCTTCAGTAGGAATCAATCAGCTTTTGTGATGATAAAAACATCACCTTGAAACTCTAGAATTCATTCTTAAGAATTCTGAAGAAAAATACCTAATCTAAGCAACAAGATGAACCGTCAGTTGTCCATACTCAAACAATCCCTGGCAACGGCGCCAAAAACTTGGTGCACAAAATTGTGATCATCAATGGCGCCATCAATATGGTACGCTCAATTGCAATCTCAACTCTTTATCACAAGTTCACAAAACTAACCAGCATGTGCACTGGGTCGTCCAAGTAATAAACCTTACGCGAGTAAGGGTCGATCCCATGGAGATTATTGGTATGAAGCAAGCTATGGTCATATTGTAAATCTCAGTCAGGCAGATTCAAATGGTTATGGAGGACTGATAATTAAAAGATGAATAAAGCATAAAATAAAGATAGAGATAATTATGTAATTCATTGGTGAGAATTTCAGATAAGCGTATCGAGATGCTTTGTCCCTTCCGTCTCTCTGCTTTCCTACTGTCTTCATCCAATCCTTCTTACTCCTTTCCATGGCAAGCTGTATGTTGGGCATCACCATTGTCAACGGCTACAGTCCCGTCCTCTCAGTGAAAATGTTCAACGCTCTCTGTCACAGCACGGCTATTCATCTATCAGTTCTTGATCATGTCATAATAGAATCCAGTGATTCTTTTGCGTCTGTCACTAACGCCCCACAATCGCGAGTTTGAAGCTCATCACAATCATTCAATCCTTGAATCCTACTCAGAATACCACATACAAGGTTTAGACCTTCCGGATTCTCAAGAATGCCGCCATCAATTCTAGCTTATACCACGAAGATTCTGATTAAGGAATCCAAGAGATACACATTCAAGCCTTGTTTGCATGTAGAACGGAAGTGGTTGTCAAGCACGCGTTCATAAGTGAGAATGATGATGAGCGTCACATAATCATCACATTCATCAAGTTCTTGAGTGTGAATGAATATCTTAGAACAAGAATAATCTGAATTGAATAGAAGAATAATAGTAATTGCATTAATACTCGAGGTACAGCAGAGCTCCACAGCTTAATCTATGGTGTGTAGAAACTCCACCGTTGAAAATACATAAGAACACGGTCTAGGCATGGCCGTGAGGCCAGCCCCATGATCCAAGATAGCATAAGACTACTCAAAGATAGCTATCAAGATGATCTAGGAACTAGACGTCCAAAGATGAAAATACAATAGCAAAAGGTCCTATTTATAGAGAACTAGTAGCTTAGGATTTACAAAAATGAGTAAATGACGTAAAAATCCACTTCCGGGCCCACTTGGTGTGTGCTTGGACTGAGCATTGAAGCTTCTATGTGTAGAGACTTTTCTTGGAGTTAAACGCCAGCTTTTGTGCCAGTTTGGGCGTATAACTCCCACTTCTGTGCGAGTTCCGGCGTTAAACACTGGGCAGTCTTGAGCTGATTTGGAACGCCGGTTTGGGCCATCAAATCTCGGACAAAGTATGAACTATTATATATTGCTGGAAAGCCTAGGATGTCTACATTCCAACAAAATTCAGAGCGCGCAAATTGAGCTTTTGTAGCTCCATAAAATCCACTTCGAGTGCAGGGAGGTCAGAATCCAACAGCATCTGCAGTCCTTTTTCAGCCTCTGGATCAGATTTTTGCTCAAGTCCCTCAATTTCAGCCAGAAAATACCTGAAATCATAGAAAAACACACAAACTCATAGTAAAGTCCAGAAAAGTGAATTTTAAATAAAAACTAATAAAAATATAATAAAAACTAACTAAAACCTACTAAAAACATACTAAAAACAATGCCAAAAAGCGTATATATTATCTGCTCATCAAGAATCCATTGATTCTTTTGCGTTTGTCACCACGCCCAACAATCGCGAGTTTGAAGCTCGTCACAGTTATTCAATCCCTGAATCCTACTCAGAATACCATAGACAAGGTTTAGACTTTTCGTATTCTCAAGAATGGTCACCAATAATTCTAGCCTATACCATGAAGATTCTGGTTAAGGAATCTAAGGGATATTCGCTCATTCTAAGGTAGAACGGAAGTGGTTGTCAGGCACACGTTCATAGGTGAGAATAATGATAAGTGTCACGGATCATCACAATCATCATGTTGAATTGCAACGAATATCTTAGAATAAGAATAAGCTGAATTGAATAAAAGATAGTAGTAATTACATTAAAACTCGAGGTACGGTAGAGCTCCACACCCTTAATCTATGGTGTGTAGAAACTCCACCATTGAAAATACATAAGTGATAGTGGTCCAGGAAAGGCCGAATGGCCATCCCCCAAATGTGATCAAAGATGTAAAATCCCAGATAAAAGACTAGATCGAGATTGAAATCCAGATGTCTAATACAATAGTAAAATGTCCTAATTATACTAGACTAGTTACTAGGGTTTACAGAAATAAGTCTAAATGCAGAAATCCACTTTCGGGGCCCACTTTGGTATGTGCTTGGGCTGAGCTTGAGCTTTACACATGCAGAGCCTTCTTTTGGAGTTAAACACCAAGTTGTAACGTGTTTTTGGCGTTTAACTCTGGTTTGTAACGTGTTTTTGGCGTTTAGCTCAGGATGTCTACTTTCCAACACCGTTGAGAGCACACCATTCGGATTTCTGTAGCTCTAGAAAATCTATTTCGAGTGCAGGGAGGTCAGAATCCAACAGCATCAGCAGTCCTTTGTCAGCCTCTTATCAGATTTTTGCTCAGGTCCCTCAATTTCAGCAAGAAATATCCTAAAATAACAGAAAAATACAAACTCGTAGTAAAGTCCAGAAATGTGAATTTTGCATAAAAACTAATGAAAACATCCCTAAAAGTAGCTATATCATACTAAAAACTATCTAAAAATAATGCCAAAAAGCGTATAAATAATCTGCTCATCAGGAAGCCAAACCAACAAGAATGGCACTCCAACTAGCTGACAGGACATTCAAGTTTCAACATGGAGTGGTGGAAGATTTATTAGTGAAAGTGGGCGAATTCATCTTCCCAGCTGACTTTGTTGTGCTGGATATGGAAGAAAAGGCAAACACTTCAATTATCCTAGGAAGGCCATTCCTAGCTACTGCTGGAGCCATCATTGATGTGCAAAAAGGAGAACTAGTCTTGAGATTATATGAGGAAAAGATGGTCTTCAATGTCTTCAAGGTAATGAGTTATCCCAAGGAAGCAATAGGAGAATACATGATGGTAGACACCATAGAACAAATAGTCCAAGGAGTTTTGGAAGAAGAGCAATATGAAGGAAATATGGAATTGGAGCAACAAGCACCACGTGAAGAACCACCACAAGGAACTATGGAAAGTTCAATCATGACAAACCACAAAGACAACAATGGAAAAGAGGCACCCTAACACTTTATATCCTTTTGATTTGTTGCTTTATTAGAAGTAGATTGTGAATATTAGCTTAGGAAGTTAATTTTAGTTTTGATAGTTAGGATAGCTTTATAAGTTAATTTGTCTCCTATTTTTTTTGGAAGTGCAGCTGGATGAAAGCATTTACTGATGATGATGAGTGATTGGGCTACGAACTAGCTAAAAAGCTAAGTTTGGTGTGGCCACTCACCAACTTGATCTAGGCTTACAACCATTTGGATAAATTTTAAAGAGTAAGCCCAGAGATTAAGTTTGGTGTGGCCACCACCATACGAGAATCACTTAGCAAGCCCAATACCACTCTATTTGAAAGCATTTAATATATTGGTGGAGGCTTGAATGAGAATTTTAATGTGTTCAGGGGAGATTAGAAGCAAATAATGTGAAAGGATTAGAATTACTTCTTCCCCGAGAACACATTAAAAACCCAATGATGAACCCAATTTATTGAGATGCAAATGAATTAAGTTTGGTGTCCTAAGGGATACCTATCAGTTGCAACTCAATTCACTAACATTGAAAAGGAATGTGGAGAATTATTTTGTCATTACTGATGGGGTTTTCGGTTTCTTTTTTTTTTCAGGAGATTGAATGGGGTCCACCTGATAGATAACAAGGAGGTCAAAGTGCACTTACACTTTGGAACTCAACATATTCAGAGGGTACAGTGGGATAAGGATTGGCGCCTCTTCCCACGCTAAGCGCCACTCCCCAAGTGGAAAATATTGAATTTCCTTCTTTTCCCACCATTCGAACCACACCCTTCACTCCTATAAATCCCCTCACCTTCCCATTCCATCCCAATTCAGAATCCATTCCATACACAAAAGAAACTCACACAGACCCTTCTTTCTATTTTCTCGTTCTTCTTTCTCTCTATCTTTCTACTTCATTGGGACAATCAAGTGCTAAGTTTGGTGTTGGGGAAAAACTTTTTTTTGCTTGTGTTTCTTTGTAACACTCTATTAATATCTCAGAACCCTCAAACACACTCTCTCTCTCCACCCAATGGCACCACCAAGATCCTCAACCTCAAAGAAAAGAAAGACCAAAGAACCAACCTCTGGTTCCTCAAGCTCAAACTTCAATGAGTACAAATTCCTCTCAGCATTCAATCAAAACCAATTCTATGGTTGGGTGAATGAGAGGGAGATAATCCCAGAGTTCGGCTTCCAACTAGGAAGGAATGAGCACCTTAAGATCAACAACAGGGGATGGGCATTCTTCTAAAACCCACCAAAGAAAGTGGTGGAAGGAGTAGTAAGGGAGTTTTATGGGTATATTAGCTATGTGAGGGGGAAATCCATTGACTATAGTCCTTCTAACATAGAAAGGGTGCAGATGGTAAAAAGGATAAACTCTACTCGAAGTTCTAAGGAGAGGATAAAGTAACCAGACCCAGGATTTGATGAAAGCCTGAATGAAATATGTGTACTAAATGTGCAGTGAATCAATGACAAAGATGGAAAATCCAACCAGCTGAGAAGAAGGGACTTGAGCCCCCAAGCTAGGAGGTGGCTAGATTTTGTGAGAAGATCTTTGATCCCTACATCAAACACATCTGAGGTGACCAAGGAGAGGGCTGTACTTAAATATAGTATAATGAAGGGAGAGGACGTGAATGTTGGGGAGTTGATTGCCAACAACATCAACAAGATACTGAAGAGCACTAACGAGAGTACAAAATTGGCATTCCCCAGCATCATACAAGAGCTATGTGATGATGCTGGTGTTGAGAAGGTGATTGATGAGGTGTTTGTGAAGCAAGATAAGCCTATAACTGCCAAAAATATGGCCAAGGTGTTGGCCGTCAATCCACTTTAAAGGGCTAGAGAGCATAGAGCTCATGCTACATGTGCCACAACCACAACAACGAGAGGAAAAGGAGGCAGAGGAGCAACCAGAATTTCTGGCACTTGAACCACCACCATACCAACAATACCAACAATTTCCTGAAGGAATGAACTGAGAGCAGCTGTAAGGAGACGTGCACCAAATGAAGGGACATCTGGATCAACTGAGGGAAGATGTCAACCAATTTCAAAGTAGCCAAAGGGATTAATGGAACCTAGTGAATGAGAAAATACACAACTTCCAAGGAAGTTTTGAGCAAGCAAGGAAGGAGCAGCAAGAGGAGTTCGATTAGGGTGAGGTGTGAAGTGCACTTGATAAAGTGATGGAGCAAAACAAATGGCAGCAGAGGAACCTTGCTAAGTTCAGGCATCTCTATGATGCCCGGACCATTTCAAGGAGACAATATGATATCAACACACAAGCGAAGCTAAATCAATTGTGTATTGTTGTGGCCGCTATCAGTCCCGGATACCCAACATTCATGCAGGGCTGGAGGAATTAAGTGCTAGATAAGAGGAGATCCTAGCTAAGCACAAGGAGGATGAAAGAGATTATATGGTAAGGCTGGGTTTCTGGAAGCCCAAGGACAAGAAAGCACAAGAAGGATCCTCTAAAAAGGATGGAGATGACTCCTCCCCCTCCAAGAAGAAGGACAAAGTCAAGGGGCCAATGAACTAAAGAAGCTGCATAAGGTTGTTGAGTTCCATCGTTGACATTTCCCAAATTTTTGAATTCTGTTTAAGTTTTTATCTGTTTACTTTATGTTTGAGAATAATTGATAATGTTAGGATAGTTTATGTTTTATTTTACTTGAAGTCTTTTGTGAGTCCTTTGATATACAAGAAAGAAAATGCAATGATAACTGTAGTCTTTGATGACAAGTCATCATATACCCATTTTTTCAAGCTAATTTCACTTGTTTCACTAGTTTTTATGCACTTTCTTGCATCCTAAGTAAGTAATTTGGAATGAAAATGAATAACTTCTTTAAATCAAACAACCACCATTAAATTGATGCTCAATCATGAGGTTTGAGCTAAAATTAATGGATTTTTAATGAATTATAAACCTTATGAGTTTAGAGATACTTTGAATGGTTGTTTGGTTTCTTGTAGGTGAAGAAAGGAAGAAAAGAGGAAAAACGTGGCTTAAGAAGTGTGACCATGTGAGGAGAAGTGTGGTGCAACATAGAAGGAGGAAGCAAACACTGCCCTCCAGAAGGGCACACTGCCCTCCAGGAGAGCAGTATAGTGAACCAAGCTTCCAAAGAAATTCTGCCCTGCCCTCCTCAAGAGCAATGTCGGGCTTCACCCAAGAAAAATTCAAAAGGAATTGCTTCATAATGCTTCCTATGGGTTTCGAACCCAAGGACAAAGAGGAAGGGAGTAGCGCTCAAGCACAATAAAATCAAGTAAAAACTGGCTTGCTTTCATTCTCCAAGAATCGAACACAGCACCATGAGGAAACAAGGAACTAAGCATGACTTTGGTGCCATGAAAACCAACGAAAAAGGAGCAACATGTGCCTCCACTGAGTATCGAACGTGGGATTTCACCTTTGGCACATTGCCCTGCCCTCCACAAGGGCAGGGCAGCATTTCGTGATGCACGCCCAGGGCACAAGATTGGGCGCACCAAGGGAGTCTCGACAGCAGCAGCACGCACGGGCAGCAGAATCTAGCGCACCAAAAAACTCTGCCCTGCCCTCGCAGGGCAGCATCCTGCAGCATCACACACCAAGCACGCACGCAACAAAGGCCGCACGCACACTTTCCTGCCCTGCCCTCCACAAGGGCAGGGCAGCCTCCTGGAAGCGAATTTTTCATGGGCTGAAAATTGGATTAAAAATCCAATTTAATTCATTTCTTCACCAAATCAAAAGCCCATCCAAATTCCAAGATCCAAGAATAGAAAGTGTATAAATAGGAGATAGTTTGATGTAATTAGGACCTTTCTTTGGAGCTTTGAGCTTTTCTTTACTTTTAACTTTTGAACCTTTCTTTTGATTTTGAACTTTTACATTTGGAGACTTCATTTTCATTGAGAGCTAGGAACTGAGATTTGAGAGAATTGGGAGGAGAATTGATCTCTCTTCTTCCTCGTTCTTGCTTGAGCATTTTTACTTTTCTTGTTTGAGTCTTGAGTGTGAAGAATTGAGAAATTTCTGTCTCAATCTCCATTCAAGATCTCTTTAATTTCCTTGCTACATAATTGAGTTCAATTACATTTTCTTTGCTTCTTCTTCTTTAATTTCCTGTTAATTGCTTTGTGAACTTGGATCTGGGAAGGCAATTGAGATCTAGACTTTGCTATCTAGTCTCTGGAGCCCTGAGATCTTATTTTCCTTTTGGTTATTCTGTGAACCCCTGCTTGCAATTTAATTTCATTTCCTGTTTGAATTCTAGTTACTTCCAATTCATTTTCTGCTTTATTAATTGTTGCAATTGAATTTCCCTTGCTTAAATTCTGAATTCCCAGTCCTCAACTCACTTTTTCCATTCAACCAATTTATATTTCTTGCACTTTAAGTTACTGCAATTTCAGTTTCTTGCACTTTAAGTTTCAGTCATTTAATTTCTTGTTCTTTAAGATGCAGCACCTTTACTTTTAGTTCTCTTTAAATTCTGCAATTCACCCCTCTCCCTTTACATTTCCGTGCTATTTACTTACTGTTGGATACAAAATCACTCAACCAGTATTTGATTCGCTTGACTAAATCAACCATTAAACTAAAATTGCTCAATCCTTCAATCCCTGTGGGATCGACCTCACTCCCGTGAGTTTTATTACTTGATGCGACCTGGTACACTTGCCGGTGAGTTTTGTGTTGGATCATTTTCCACACATCAGTCTTTATTTACACCAATAAAGTAGAGTTTGTCTCCATGAGAGTTGTTGTGAGTATGTAAGAACAATAGTAAATAAGACTAAGACTAAAAAAACTTATTCAAAGGACTAAGAAACAAAAGACTAAGTGAGGAACCTTGAATGAAGTAAAAAGGAAATAGGTCATGAGAGGTAACTAGTCTTAGAAGGCATGACAAGTAGAAGTTGAGGGATGTTCCTTGAATATTTATAGAACCAAGAAGTAGTAAGCAACAAAGACCCAAGGCTCTGACCATCAACTACTAAGGAGGGAAAAGAAACATTGAAAAACTAAAAAAAAGAGTTAGAAACCCTAGTAGATGCTTGTGGTGAAGATGTGTCAAGAAGAGGCCTGGGCAAGTAAATTCTCAGGGGTGTTTCAACACCTAGCACCCTAAAGCCAACTGGCTTGGGAGTGTTAATGGAAAGCCTAACTAAAGGGTTGTCTTGAGACAAAACACTTAGAGTCATGGTCAATAAATAGAAAAGAAGCACAAAAGGAGAAAATGAGCTAACTCTTACTACTTCAAGGTGATAATCAATTAAAATGACCGCTAAGACTCATACTTGGAAAAACCCTTAAGGATCTAGGAACCCTTTGTGACATTCAAAGCATTCATGCATGTGTTGAACACTTAGCCCAATTCTTAGGTATATTGCATCCATTCAAGGTCAAGTCTCATTTCACCAAAAAGATCACTCACATTGATTTCATTGGGACAAGCAAAGCTTAAGTTTGGTGTTGTGATGACTTACATCATCTATCCTTTTTATTGCATAAAAAGGACCATAAAAGAGGCATAATCTCATTTGATCATTTCAATTCATGCCTTAATTGATGAATATCATAGTACATTCCTTTGAAATGCATTTGTGCTGAATTTCAGGTGGAAAAGACATCAAAAATGGGAAAGAAAATAACAAAACAAGTGGGGCGAGTGAAGCAGGCGTGCCACTTGGAACAAACGCCAAAAAAATGTATTGGTATGGCACGCTAGAAGTTGGGTATGGCACGCTGGTACAACATTCTAGAGAGCAAAAATGAAGACCATCAAAGGGGCGTGGCACGCCAATTCATTACTATAGGAACCAATCACTATGGCGTGCCACTTTGTGTCGAAGGCGTGGCACGCCAGCCCCAGAGTTCACTTGGGTGTGCCACTTGAGGATCAAGGTGTGGCACGCCAAGCCTAAAAGACCCACAATTGAATGGGCATGACACTTGAGCAACAAGGCGTGGCACGCCAGTGAACAAGAAGACAATGCAAAAGCTGGGCGTGCCACTTTGTATCGAAGGCGTGGCACGCCAGCTCAAGAAGTCCCACTAAGGCGTGCCACTTGATTAATGAGGTGTGGCACACCAGCACCTAAGGAGACCAAATAAAGCTGGGTGTGCAACTTGGTATTGAAGGCGTGGCATGCCAGCTCAATCATCCCACTTTGGCGTGCCACTTGAACATCCAAGCGTGGCACGCCAACCTCTGAGACCAAGGCAAATGAAGGGCGTGACACGCCAGTCTCATGGCATGGCACCTTGGTAGTGTTCTCCAGAGGAGGAATTAAAGGGCCAATGAACTTAGGCGTGCCACTTGGGAGATGAGGCGTGGCATGCCAGCAATAAGATGAAGCAAATGAAGGGCGTGACACACCAGTCTCATGGCGTGGCACGCTGGTAGTATTTTTCAGAGAGGAATAAGAGAAGCCAGTGAACTCACGTGCCACTTGGATGATGAAGCGTGGCATGCCAGCAAGAGGGTGAAGCTTTAAGAGGGGTGTGGCACACCAGACCCTGGGCGTTCTATGCTGGTACAAATTTCCAGAAACATGGAGATGAGGAAGATGACCTTGGGCATGCCACTTGGTGTCGAAGGCGTGGCACGCCAGGCTACTTAGCCAATTAAAATGTCCTGGGCGTGCCACTTTGGCTCGAAGGCGTGGCACACCAGGGGTGAAACAGGGGACAGTGTGCCACTTGAATGGTGAGGCGTGGCACGCCAAGTCAGAAACAGAGGGAGCGCAACACGCCAGAGAAGCGCCAGTCACATGCTAGTTGGAAGATCACTTTTGTTGAGTTTTTTTCCCTCCAAATTGTAATTTTCTATTCACTTTTGTGATCTTCCTTTATTTTCTATATCTAGGAGTAATATAAATACCCTTGGAAGTATTGGAAAATGGGTTAGCAAGTCACAGAGTTTAGTTTTGAATTCACTTTTCACTTTTCACACTTCATCTCTTCCATCTTTTGTACTTTCTCTCTGAGCTATGAGTAGCTAAATTCCCTCTCATTGAGAGAGGGAGCTCTATTGTACTTGATGGATTAGTGATAGTGAATTTCTTCTTCTCTTCATATTCTCTTTGATTTGCTAGAAGGAATTTTGATTTTCATGCTTAGTGTTCAATTAACTTGGAAAAGAGATTGAATGCAAAATGGATTTCATGGGAACCTTGGAAAAGGAAACATGAAACCATGCTAGAAATCCCTTCTCACACTTGAGTTGAATCTGGGTTTTGGTGTTTGGATATGGTGACATACAATCCTCCCTCTACTTGGACCTATGATGATGTGTGGTATAATCAGGGACCAAGCATATCTCTCTTCATGAGCAATTAGACCAAGGAATTGGCTATTGTTCAAGATCTGAGAGATTGAGTCACCAAGGGATTGGGGCTCAATCAATCATGATTGCCAAGAGGTCAATGAGTTGCATGATTGAAGAGGATATGAGATGGATTTAATCCAAAGAGACAATATCTCCTGATCTCAATGAATTCCGCCATCCTTATGTCTCCCATTCTTTTATAGCTTTTACTTACATTCTGCAAAATCCCATTCCCCTTTACATTCCTGTACAACTTATTCTGTTGAGCTTGACTAATTCACCAATTAATTGAAATTGCCCAAATATACCAATCTATGTGGATACGATCCCACTCCACTTTGGGTTAATACTTGATGATAATTTTGGTGCGCTTGCCAAGAGTGGATTCATCAATATTATTGGGAAGGAGTAGTGAATTCCACCCATCAATCCTCTCAATTGTTGATGCTTTCTTTGAGAAAATTTTCTAACCATTAAGTAGCCTTATCCCTAAAGGAAAATGGAAATAGCAGTAACTTATAGATGTCTGGATGTACACCATTTGTTTTGACTGTGTCATATATCCTCAAAAAGTTGGCTAGATGCTGGTTTGGATCTTCCAAGGGACCTCCTCCATAAGAACAGTTGTTCTGCACCAATGTGATGAGTTGAGACTTCAATTCAAAGTTGTTAGCATGCACATTTGGAGTGAGTATGCTACTCCCACACTGTCTTGCATTAGGGAAGGTGTAGGAGGCTAGAACTCTCCTCTGAGGTGGGTTATTGTTGGCCACTCCCTCTGGTGGATTAGGGGGTTCTCTTTCGTCTCTTGATTCTCTTCCTCTGAGTCTGCTTCTCTAACAACTCCTTTCCCTCTTGATTATCTTCTCAACCTATAAAGTGTTCTCTCTGGCTCAGAATGAAAAGATGTGGACTCACCTCTTCTTCCTCCTGGCATAAAACACACACAGAACCAAAAACCAGAAACAATTCACTCTACTGCTAGAGTAAGGTTAGTGTTAGTTTAAAAAAAAACTCAAATAGTTAGCGTGCTTGTCAAAAACAAAGAAAAAGTGCTTAATATAGAGTATCACCCTATTTAATCATTGTCAATCTAAATCAATCTCTCGGCAACGGTGCCAAAAACTTGATGGGGAAAAATGATTCCACACAAACTCACCGGCAAGTGCACCGGGTCGTATCAAGTAGTAATAACTCATAAGAGTGAGGTCGATCCCATAGGAATTGATGGATTGAGCAACTTTAGTTAGGTGATGAATTTAGTTAAGCAAATATTTGATGATTTGAGTGATTTTTGATCAACAGAAGTGAAATCGCAAGTAAACTAAAGAGCCGAATGTAGGTTGGCTAAAAATTAAAGTGCAGAAGAAGTAAATTTGTAGAAACTTAGAATGCAAGAAAGTAAAAGAACGGAAACTTAAAATGCAAGTAAATGTAAATGACTGAAACTTAAAATGCAAAAAATGTAAATTGCTGAATCTAAATTGCTAGGAAATGTAAATTGCTTAGAGAATTAAAGGGATTTGGGTACTGGGATTCAGAATTTAACTAGAAAATGTAAATTGAAGTAAATCAGAGAAGTGTGAGATGGAGAGAAGGTTCCTCCAATTGTTCTAACACAAAGTAACATTCCTTATTTTTCACCGGCTTTCCCAATCTCTCCTTCATGCTATGCTCTTCATTAGACTCTCCACATGTATCCATGGGAGTTTCTTGAGTGTCCAAGCATTGGGAGGCTAATCAGTTTACTACCTTGGCCAAGGTGGCCGTGAATTCTAGTACCTCCCTTTGTATTTCTCATTGCCCTTCAAGAATATGACCAAGGGTTTCATCCATTGAGGATTGGGGTGGATAAGAGGATTCAATGTCTTGGAGAAAGGGTTTATTATAGGAAGGTGGTTCTTCTTGGTAAGGTTGTGGCGGTTCAACACTCTCTACTCTTTCTACTTGTTGCGCAACATGCTCCATGGTTACTTGAAATTGATCCAATCCTTCCTTGAGACGATCCCTTGACTCTTGTTCTGCTTGGATAACATGATTGGGACCACATGGCTCTTGGATGGATGGACATGAATATTCCTCCATGGAAGGTTGTGGTGAAAGGTAGAATTCATCTTGTGGTTGAAAATTTTCATACGTTGGAGGTGGTTCATCTTGGTAATAGTATGGAGGGAGTGGCTCTTGAAAATGTTGATGTTGGGATGGTGGTGGCTCAATGTATGGTTCATATAGCTCATATGATTGTTGGAGTAGGGGATATGGATTAGGATCATATGAAGGTGGTTAGTGACAAGGGGCTAGAGAGTATGGTTGTAGGTTATGTTGAGGGTAGGGCTCATAGGCATATGTTGGTGGTTCTTGAAAGTCACAAGGGGATTAACCATAACCATTAGATTGATATACATCATAGAATGGCTCTTGTTCATAGTGCATTGGTGGAGGTTGTTGCCATGAAGATTGATCATATGCATATGGCTCCTCCCACCTTTGATTGTCACATCCTTGATACACATCCTCGTAGTAGCTTCCATTTTCTACAACATAGTTAGAACCAAACTCATAGCCAAAGTGAGAATTCATAATGGAAAGAGAAAATAAGAAACAAAAGCTAATAAGAAATAATGAAACAAAGTTATAAAACTAGCAAAAACTAACAAGCAATCTAAAGATCAAGCTATTCACAATATTCACAAATATACAATAACAAATAACATAACACCATTGCAACTCCCCGGCAACGGCGCCATTTTGATGATTGGATTTTTGTGTGGTCTATAATTTCACAAATGTCTCATTGTAAGTATAGTTTCAAAATCAACAATAATCCTTTCATACAAACATTTGTTTGTCACAAGTACAAACCCCTAAAAATAATAACCAAAGTATTCAAACCTCGGGTCGTTCTCCCTAGGAATTGCAATAAGATGTTCTTGTTATTGGTTAGGAGTATATTTTGGGGTTTTGGAATAAGTGATAAGAACTGTAAATTGCAAAGGAAGTAAACTAACAAAAAGCTCTTGGAAAGGTGTGAGAACTAGAGGTCCTATCCTAGCTATCCTTATCTTATCAATTGTGATGAGAATTATGCATTACTCCCACTTAGTTATGGAGGAAAGCCAAGTGGATAAATTAAATTGGATTCACAAGTCCTAGTCAACTCCTAAGAGAAAGACTAGATTTAGTGACATACAATTCAATTAGCAACTTCCAATTATCAATCAACAAAAGCATTGGATAACTCAAGAGTCACTAATTACTTAACCAAAGCCAAGAGGAACAAAATCTAATTCCTAACTAAAAGAAGCATTTCATCAAACACGTAGAAGGCAATAAAGGTAAACAATATGAATTGCAAGAATTAAGGAGAGATCTAACTACAAGGCAATAGATCTATAATAGAAAATCAAATCAAACATGAAAAATCATGAAAATCATAAATTGCATTGAAAGAGAAATAAAAATCTACATAAGAATTCATAAAGCGAATGGAAAAATTAAAGCAAGAGAGGAAGTAGATCTAGATCTAAGAGAAGAGAACTAAAACCCTAATCTAATCCTAATTCTAGAGAGAAGAGAGAGCTTTTCTTTCTAGAAACTAACTTTCCCTCCAAAACTAAACTAAACTATCTAATGGTGTCTAATGTGTTGACTCTCCCTTGAATTCTGCCTTAAATAGCCTCAGAAATGAGTTGGATCTGGGCCTGGGAAGCCAAGAATTCGCCCCTAGTGTTTTGCCTTTATGTGAGTCACGTGGGAGCATCGACGCGTACGCGCCATGAACGCGTACGTGTCGCTTGACAATTTCCTATCCACGCATACGCGTTCAACTCCACAATCCATGCGTGCACGTCTGCTGCGCTTGCGCGTCGATCTCAACATCCCAAATCCTTGTTTCTTCATGAGTTCTCCACTTGCATGCTTTTCCTTTTCATCACTTTGATCCATTCCTAGCCTTTCCAATCTGAATTCACTAACAAACATATCAAGGCATCTAGTGGAATCAAAGGTGAGTTAAATTTAGCTAATTAAAGGATCAAAAAGCATGTTTTCACACTTAAGCACAATTTAGGATGTAGCCATGAAACCATGCTATTTTATTGGATAAATGTGGGTAAAAGGTCATAAAATCCTCCAAATTAAGCACCAAATAAACCCTAAAAATGGGATTTATCAACCTCCCTTATGAACATTGCCTCCAGTAAGGCTTGTACCTGTTCTTCTACAAGTTGGGACCTTTATGGGCTGAGCTTCCTACGCTTTTGTTGCCCTGGCCGAGATCCGAGGTATACCGCCAGTTTGTGGCACATTAACTTGAGATTTATGCCTGGCATTTCTGTGACCTTCTATGCAAAGGAATGGGCATTATCCTTTAGGAACTGTATCAGTGGCTCCTTTAAGTCTCCTTTTACGGTTGCCTCTATATTTGTTATTTTATTCTGGGCATCCCCAATCTGGACTTCTTCAGCCTCACCTTCAGGTTGTGGATGAAGTTCTCCTATAGGGTTGCCTTTAAGGTTCAGACTTTCGTTGTAACAGCATCTCGCCAGCTTTTGGTCTCCTTTTATTGTGGCAACCCCCTCTGGAGTTGGGAACTTCATGCATAGATGAGGAGTGGAACAAAGCATTGTCCGACCTATTAGGGCGTTTGTTCATACTCTAGGTCGAGCTATACGATTTGAGCTGACCGAAGACAAGAGTAACCGACCTCTTAAGGTTGGATCGACACCGACCTCTCCTTAAAAGAGTTCGGCCAAATCGCCATAGAGGTCCAAGTAGGCCCAAACAAAGGAACAAAGCCAACTTTAAAGGAGGTTAGCCTAAAAAGATAGGGTGACTTCCCTCAAAGATAAAGATAAGATAACTAACTTATCTTAAAGGACACTCCAAACTACTATAAATACACTGGAGCACCCTAGTATAAGTCATACTCTGATTCTACACAAAATCCTACCTAAAGCACGTGATAACTTAAGCATCAGAGTCTTTTGCAGGTACCACCACCCTTCGTTGACGAAGGATCAGCAGCACTGCCAAGCCCAACAAGTCGGACACGACAGCTCCGGCCACAACAGCAGATCTCATCCGAGATCAACCTTCAGTTTTAGGTAACCGTCGGAATATTGGCGTTATTACCGGGGACCTGGATGTTATCCCATCACCATGGCGGACAACCTCAACAACGATCACAACTCCGGTTCGGAAGAAAGAACGCCGCTTAAAAATACAATTGCCACGTCAAAAGACACACTTCAACCCAACGAAGACAAGAAATCTCCGAATGCAAAAATTATAGATGCTCTACAAGCCCAGCAGGATCGTCTCAAACAGCTTGAGAAAAAGGCTGAGCATCAGCGGGAAGCCGAGAGAGACCTCCGGGGGGAAACAAGATGACGCTAAGAGCCAGAGGACAAGCTCCTAAGGCTCAAGGCTGACCTCAAAGCTAAAACCACTCGATCCAGTCACAAAGATAGTCCCCACAAGGACCAAGATCCATTTACCAAAGATATCATGAAAGCTAAAGTCCCAAAGGACTTCAAAGCTCCTGACATGACCCAATATGATAGTACAGCTGATCCAAGCCATCATCTCAGCAATTTCAGATAAAGGATGTATCTCACTGACACCTCGGACACCATTTGATGCAAAGCATTCCCAACTACTCTGACCAAGACGGTAATAAATTGGTTCGACAGTTTGCCGCCAAAGTCCATAGCAAGCTTCGATGACCTCGCCAAGAAGTTCCTAGCTAGATTTTCCATCCAGAAAGACAAAGCCAAGCATGCCCTTAGTCTGTTAGGGATTAAGCAAGGAGATCGGGAAAGTCTCCGCAGCTACATGGAAAGATTCAACAAGGCATGTCTGGATATACAAAATATGCCAACAGAAGCAGCCATCATGTGTCTCATCAATGACCTACGAGAAGGACCTTTTAGCCACTCAATATCCAAAAAACATCCAACATCTCTAAACGAGGTTCAAGAAAGAGAAGAAAAATACATCAACATATAGGAGAACTCCCAATTGGGAGATAGCTCAAAAGCCAGATTCTCCTACCCACCTCCGGACAAGGATAAAGAATATAAGAAGAAAGAAGACCAACCCATGGAGAAACTCAAAAAATACCAAAACTACATTTTCCTCAAGGTGTCCCTTGTGGATGTCTACAGAGAGATATGCAACACTGAGAAGATCCCGCCCCCTCGTTCGATTAAGCATAAGAGAGGAGGAACTCGGACAAAGTATTGCAAATACCACCGAATCCATCGGCATTCTACCAACGAGTGCTTTGACCTAAAGAATGTCATAGAGAAGTTAACACGAGAAGGGCGACTAGATCTGTTCTTAGCCAATAAAGCGGATGAACCGAGAAAGAAACGAAGGGATGAAGAGGTCGGACGAGTTGAACGTCCACCTCACAGCCAGAGAGACATGTTCATATGATAAATGGAGGATTCGCCAGAGGAGGAATATCTAAATTATCTCACAAAAGACACCATAAAGAGGTATACCACGTTGGAGAAGGGGACAGGTCACCCGACCTCCCAACTATTACCTTTACCCAAGAAGATGCAACAGGCATTATCCCGGGGCATGATGACCCCATGGTCATCACCGTCATACTCACAAATGCTAATCTCCACCGATTTTTGGTAGACCAAGGGAGCCCTGCAGATATCTTGTTCAAATCCGCCTTCGACAAACTCGGCCTGCAAAAAAAGGAGCTCAGAGCATATCTGAATAGCTTGTTCGGACTCGGAGACACTCCAATCCAACCACTAGGATACATCTCACTACATACAACCTTTGGAAAAGGAAATCGGTCAAGGACATTGAACATAGACTACATCGTAGTAAACATGAGCTCGGCTTATAATGCCCTTATAGGTCGGACAATGCTGAACCAGCTCACCACAGTAGTCTCCACTCCACATCTGTGCATGAAGTTCCCAACTCCAGAAGGGATTTTCACAATAAAAGGAGACCAATAGCTTGTGTGACATTGTTACAATGAAAGTCTGAACCTTAAAGGCAACCCAAAGGAGAGAAAATCAACACCATTGAACTCGGAGGAGTTCGAGTTCGCGAAGAACTTCGTCCACAACTTGAGGGTAAAACCGAAGAAGCCTAGATTAGGGATGCCCAGCATAAAACAACAAATATAGGGGCAACCATAAAGGGAGACTTAAAGAAGCCATTGATACAGTTCCTAAAGGATAATGCCGATCTCTTTGCATGGAAGGCCGTAGACATCCCCGGTACAGATCCCAAATTAATGTGCCACAAACTGGCGGTATACCCTGGATCTCAGCCCGTGCAACAAAAGCGAAGGAAGCTTGGCCCAGAAAGGTCCCAAGCTGTGAAAAAGCAGGTGCAAGCCTTACTGGAGGCATGGTTCATAAGGGAGGTCAAGTACCCATTTTGGCTATCCAACATTGTCTTGGTAAAGAAGTCAAATGGCAAGTGGAGAATGTGGACTGATTACTGATGCACGAAAACTTGTCTCTCAACAAATTTCCCTTCGGCAAGTATATCGAATTGTCGTCAAGAAAAAACTCACAATAGAGTGAGGTCGAATCCCACATGGATTGATTGGTCAATCAACTTTAGTTGGAAGAGTGTGCTAGTTGAGCTAAACAGAATGTAGTTGACATTTACTGGAAATTAAATGGCGGGAAAGTAAATTGCAGAAAATAAAGTACAGAATCTTAAATGGGAGTTTGGGAAGATGAACATGGAAATAAATGGCAGAAAGTAAAGAAAATGGGTAAGATCAGAGATGGAGATTCATTGGGCTTAGGAGATGTTGCATTCTCTGGATCAAGTTCATTCTCGTCTCTTCCTCAATCAATGCATTCATTGATCTTCTTGGCAATCTTAAGTGATTGGATCCCATTTCCTTGGCAATCTAATCTCTCTAAGCTTGAACAATTGCCCAATTCCTTGATTTAATTGCTCAAGGAAAGAGATGAAGTATGGTCACTGATTATACCACATGTATTTCCAAATCAAAGTGTTGCAAGGATTACATGTCATTATATCCGCCCAAACCCCAATTTGGTCCAACATGAGAAAGCATTTCTAGCATGATCTCCTCATCCCTTTTCCAAGACTCAGAGGAGATCCAAGTATGGAGAGTTTCTTTTCCAAGACAACTAACCAATTAGATTAAGATTGAAAGCATTCTAGTAAATCAAGAGAAAAGAAAGAGGAAGGAGAATGAAAACTATAATTGATCCATCAAATTACAACATTCAGAATGTTGATCTTCTAATAATGAGTTTTTAATAGTTCAAAACTACACCTATATATACTAATCTTCTTGATCCTCTAGTGAATTCTCCAAGTCTTGGATATGGGCCTTTGATCTTGAGTTGAAGCAATTACAACATTCAGTGGGCTCAGCTTTGTTTGCAGAAAAAGTGTGAGTTAGGCATGGGCGTTAGTTAGGACGTTAGTGGCGTTAACGTTCAGTGAGGATGTGGGTTTGAGAACGTTAGTGACAATCACCTTTTCCACTAACGTTCCAACCCAAAATGATCAACATTAACTCCGTTAGTGGCACTAACGTGACCACTAACGTCGCCTCTTAGTTCTTCGCAAACGTTATTGGGAATCACCTTTTCCAATAACGTTGCCTTATGCCCCCTTTCTTTACGTTAGAGTTCACGTTAGTATAACTAACGTGACTCTTTATGTGGGCATGCCTAAGCTTCGAGAGCGTTAGTGAAACTTACCTTTATCACTAACGCTCCAAACGCCCCTACCTCCTACGTTAGAGTTCACGTTAATTAGATTAATGTGGCCACTAACGTGGTAGTGATTGCCATCTCCAACGTTAGTGACAAAGGTGAATGTCACTAACATTGGCTTATCATGCTTAGCTCCACATTATCTCTCACGTTAGTGGTCTTAACGTGACCACTAACATGGGCACTCTTGGGTTGGTCCAACGTTAGTGACAAAGATGAGTGTCACTAACGTTGTTGATTGGTTCTTCATCCCACATTAGAGTTCACATTAATTGGATTAACGTGACTCTTAACGTGGCTTCATTGTGCCTTTGTGGAATGTTAGTGGCAACCACTTTTACCACTAACGTTAGAGCTCCTCTTCTTCCTCTACGTTAGCTACCACGTTAATGTAGTTAACGTGGCAACTAACGAGGGCTATGATGGCTTCGAAGGCGTTATTGGCGATCACCTTTTCCATTAACGCTACAGGCTCGTCCCATTTCACGTTAGTGGCCACGTTAATTAGATTAACGTGGCTGCTAACGTGGTTCCTTCTTGCTTCCTTTGTCCTGAAATCAAGCAATTAAGGTGCATCAAAGCTCTGTTCCAAATCATGAGATTATGCATCATCAATTTTATCATACAATTCTTGCCTAATCCTCATGAAATCATGTAAAGTTCACAATAATTTCTTGAATCAAGGTGTAAGTGTATTTTCATCCAAAACTTGCCTTATTTACTAAGAAAATGCATGAAACTACCCTAAACCAGTAAAGAAAAGGTCAGTGAAACTAGCCAAGATGCCCTGGCATCACAACACCAAACTTAAAGCTTGCTTGTCCCTAAGCAAGTACTGAAACGTGGAAAAGAAAAGAATGAAAGAACAAGATAGACAAGTAATCATCATAGAAGTCAAATTCATGGTTTATGGGGTTTCATGCATAGCAACTTAGGTTCATTCATTTACTGGTTTTCAGGCCTTTGTCATGCCCTTGAACACTCACTTGATTGCATCCTTTGAGACTTTCTAATTTTTTATCCTTCCTTCTTTTCCAAGTTTTATTGCATTCTTTTTAGGCTAAGTGCTCTGTAAGAGGGCGACTCTGTATGATAAGCTTTCAGCCAACACTCCCGAACCAGTTGGTTCAAGGTGCTAGGTGTTGAGACACCCCTAAGGACTTACTCCCTCAAGTCTCTTTCCCCCATACATACATACTACAGGCACATGGTTTGTTATTTTTCTTTCTTGAGACCTTGCTGTCCAGCACCTCTTTGGGTTACTAAGTGCTCTGTAGCAAAGGTTACTCTTGATAGTGGACTTTCAACTGATAATTCCGGATTAGTTAACCCAAGTTACCAAGTGATAAGGCACCCCTAAGAGCTTATTAATCCAATCATATCCCTTGCACATGAACACCACAGACACATGCCTCAATATTCAAACCCTTGGTGCCTAGCATTATGTCTTATTGTTTTTCTTTCTTTTTCAAACTCTTATTGTTCTTTCTCTTTTCTTATTAGGATCTTATTGTTTGGTTAGTCTCATAGAATGTGTTTCAAGCATGTGGTTTAGAGCATATAGTTTCCTATATACCTTGTAGGGGAACCAACTTAGCTGATCAATGAACATACCACAAACTTAAGAATTTACTTCACAAGATAACTCCACTCTTGTTTTTCATAACATTTTCTTTTTAATTGACTTAGAAGGGCAAGCATACATATAATCAAGATGAAAATGAAAGCTAGGGCCTAGACCAACACACTTAGACTTAAACAATGAAATCTTAAAGACAGAATTGAAAATTCCTAAGCTACTTGATGAGTGGATAATTTATACGCTTTTTGGCATTATTTTTAGGTAGTTTTTAGTAGGATCTAGCTACTTTTAGGGATGTTTTCATTATTTCACATTTCTGGACTTTACTATGAGTTTGTGTGTTTTTCTGTGATTTCAGGTATTTTCTGGCTGAAATTGAGGGACTAAGAAAAAATCTGATTCAGGCTGAAAAAGGACTGCTGATGCTATTGGATTCTGACCTCCCTGCACTCAAAATGGACTTTCTGGAGCTAAAGAACTCCAAATGGCCCGCTCTCAACAGAGTTGGAAAGTCGACATCTAGATCTTTCCAGCAATATATAATAGTCTATACTTTATTCGAGATTATACGACGCAAACTGGCGTTCAACGCCAGTTCCATGCTGCATTCTGGAGTCAAACGCCAGAAACACGTCACAAACCAGAGATAAACGCCAAAAACACGTTACAACTTGGTGTTTAACTCCAAGAGAAGCCTCTTCACGTGTAAAGCTCAAGCTCAGCCCAAGCACACACCAAAGTGGGCCCCGGAAGTGGATTTCTGCATTTAGACTTATTTTTGTAAACACTAGTAACTAGTCTAGTATAAATAGGACATTTTACTATTGTATTAGACATCTTTGGATTATTTTTGTTCACCTTATGATCCTTTGATCACGTTTATGGGGGCTGGCCATTCAGCCATGCCTGGACCATCACTTATGTATTTTCAACGGTGGAGTTTCTACACACCATAGATTAAGATGTGGAGCTCTGATATACCTCGAGTTTTAATGCAAAGTACTACTATCTTTTATTCAATTTGGCTTATTCTTATTCTAAGATATTCGCTGCACTTCAACATGATGAATGTGATGATCCATGACACTCATCAACATTCTCACCTATGAACGCGTGATTGACAACCACTTCCGTTCTACCTTAGAACGAGCGAGTATCTCCTGGATTCGCTAACCAGAATCTTCGTGGTATAAGCTAGAACCCTTTGGCGGCCACTCTTGAGGATCCAAAAAGTCTAAACCTTGTATGTGGTATTCCAAGTAGGATTCAGGGATTGAATGGCTATGACGAGCTTCAAACTCGCGATTGTTGGGCGTGATGACAAACGCAAATGAATCAATGGATTCTATTCCGACATGATTGAGAACCGACAGATGATTAGCCGTGCTGTGACAGAGCATTTGGACCATTTTCACTGAGAGGATGGGATGTAGCCATTGACAACGGTGATGCCCTACATACAGCTTGCTATGGAAAAGAGTATGAAGGATTGAAAGTAAGAAAGCAGTATGTTGTAGAGATTCAACAGGGACAAATCATCTCCATACACTTATCTGAAATTCCCGCCAATGATTTACATAAGTATTTCTATATTTATTTTATACTTTATTTATTATTAATTTCAAAAACCACTATAACCATTTGAATCCGACTAACTGAGGTTTGCAAGATGACCATAGATTGCTTCATACCAACAATCTCCGTGGGATCGACCCTTACTCACGTAAGGTATTACTTGGACGACCCAGTGCACTTGCTAGTGAGCTCTAAGTCTTTGGCACCATTGTTGATGATCAAAATTTCATGCACCAAGTTTTTGGCGCCGTTGCCGGGGATTGTTCGAGTTTGGACAACTGATGGTTCATCTTGTTGCTCAGATTAGGTAATTTTCTTTTTAGAAAATTTTCAAAAATCTTTCAAAAAAAATTTCTTTATTTTCGTTTTAAAAAATATAATTTTTGAAAAATACAAAAAAATTTATAAAATAAAAAAAAAACCAAAAATATTTTGTGTTTCTTGTTTGAGTCTAGTGTCAATTTTTAAGTTTGGTGTCAATTGCATGTTTTAGAAACTTTTGCATTTTTTCGAAAATTCATGCATGTGTTCTTCATGATCTTTAAGTTGTTCTTGACAATTCTTCTTGTTTGATATTTAAAATTTTCTTGTTTTGAGTTTTTTTGTTGTTTTTCATATGCATTTTTGCATTCATAATGTCTAAGCATTAAAGATTTCTAAGTTTGGTGTCTTGCATGTTTTTCTTTTCTTGAAAATTTTTCAAAAATAAGTTCTTGATGTTCATCATGATCTTCAATGTGTTCTTGGTGTTCATCTTGACATTCATAGTGTTCTTGCATGCATCATGTGTTTTGATCCAAAATTTTCATGTTTTGGGTCATATTTGTGTTTTTCTCTCTCCTCATTAAGAATTCAAAAATAAAAAAAATATCTTTTCCTTATTTTGCTCATAATTTTCGAAAATTTGAGTTGACTTAGTCAAAAAATTTTAAAAATTAGTTGTTTCTTACAAGTTAAGTCAAATTTTCAATTTCAAAAATCCTATCCTTTCAAAACTTTTTCAAAAACCAAATCTTTTTCATTTTTATCTTATTTCGAAAATTTTAAAATTATTTTCAAAATCTTTTTCTTAACTTTATTTCAAATTTTCGAAATTACACTAACAAGTAATGTGATTGATTAAAAAATTTGAAGTTTGTTACTTTCTTGTTAAGAAAGGTTTAATCTTTAAATTCTAGAATCTTATCTTTTAGTTTCTTGTTAGTTAAGTAATTAATTTTAATTTTAAAAATTAAATCTTTTTCAATCCTATCTTTTTATCATATCTTTTTATCTTATCTTGTATCATATCATTTTCAAAATTTTATCTTTTTTCAAAAATTTGATTTCAAAATATCTTATCTAACCTCTTATCTTCTTATCTTTTCAAATTTGACTTTAATATCTTTTTCAACTAACTATTTGACTTTTTGTTTGTTTCTTATCTTTTTCAAAAACACCTAACTACTTTTCCCTCTCTAATTTTCGAAAATATATCATCCATTTTTCAAAATTCTTTTTAAATTAACTAATTGTTTTAAATTTTAATTTTAATTATATCTTATCTGTAATTTTCGAAAATCATTAACTACATTTTCAAAATTATTTTCGAATTCTCCCTCTCTTCTCTTCTTCTATTTATTTATTTACTAACACTTCTCTTCACCTCTCTTCATCTCCAATCACTGCCTCTATCCTCACCCTTGTGATTGGATTCTCCACTTTTATTCCTTTCTTCTTCTACTAATAATATGGATCCTCTTTGTTCAGATATAGAGGATTCTTCTTCCTTTTATTTTTCTCTTCTCTTTCATATGAGTAGGAACAAGGAAAAAGACACTCTTGTTGAAGCTGATCCTGAACCTAAAAGGACTCTGAAGAAGAAACTAAGAGAAGCTAAATTACAACAATCCAGAGACAACCTTTCTGAAATTTTCGAACAAGAGAAGGAGATGGCAGCCAAACCCAACAACAATAATGCAAGGATGATGCTGGGTGATTTTACTAAACCAACATCTAAGTTTGATGGAAGAAGCATCTCAATTCCTACCATTGGAGCAAACAATTTTGAGCTGAAACCTCAATTAGTTGCTCTAATGCAACAGAACTGCAAGTTTCATGGACTTCCATCTAAAGATCCTTACCAGTTTTTAACTGAATTCTTGCAGATTTGTAAAGACGAATGGAGTAGATCCTAAAGTCTACAGGCTCATGGTTTTCCCTTTTGCTATTAGAGACAGAGCTAGAACATGGTTGGACTCACAATCTAAAGATAGCCTGGACTCCTAGGATAAGCTGGTCACGGCCTTCTTGGATAAATTCTTTCCTCCTCAAAAGCTGAGCAAGCTTAGAGTGGATGTTCAGACCTTCAA
>NC_029775.3:61475314-61478609 GCF_000817695.3 Arachis duranensis | reverse complement strand
ATCTCTCTGAGTTTTCCAAAATGTCATTGGACCATTCTGCAGGTGGATCCATTCACTTAAAGAAAACGCTTGCAGAAGCTCAAGAACTTATTGACATGGTTGCAAATAACCAATTCATGTACACTTCTGAGAGGAATTTTGTGAATAATGGGACACCTCAAAGGAAGGGAGTTCTTGAAATTGATGCTCTGAATGCCATATTGGCTCAGAATAAAGTGTTGACAAAATACATCCAATAGTACTAAAAAAGCAGCTTCTGAAGAAGCTTATGATCCTGAGAACCCTGCAATAGCAGAGGTAAATTATATGGGTGAACCTTATGGAAACACCTATAATTCATCATGGAGAAATCATCCAAATTTCTCATGGAAGGATCAACAAAAAGGCTTTAATAATGGTGGAAGAAACGGGCTAAGCAATAACAAGCCTTTTCAATCATCTTCTCAGCAACAGATAGAGAATTTTGAGCAGAGCCCCTCTAATTTAGCAAATATAGTCTCTGATCTGTCTAAGGCCACTTTAAGTTTCATGAGTGAAACAAGGTCCTCCATCAGAAATTTGGAAGCACAAGTGGGCCAGCTGAGTAAGAAAGTCATTGAAACTCCTCCCAGTATTCTCCCAAGCAATATAGAAGAGAAACCAAAAAGGAGAGTGCAAGGCCATTGATGTAATCAATATGGCCGAATGCACAAGGGAGGAGAAGGACGAAAATCCTAGTGAGGAAGATCTCCTGGGACATCTCTCAACCAAGAAGGATTTCCCTATTAAGGACCTAAAGGAACATGAGGCTCATATAGAGACCATAGAGATTCCATTAAATCTTCTTCTGCCATTCATGAGCTCTGAAGATTATTCTTCCTCTGAAGAGGATGAAGATGTAACTGGAGAGCAAGTTGCTCAATATCTAGGAGCCATCATGAAGCTGAATGCCAAGTTATTTGGTAATAAGACCACCTCTATGATGTTGTGGCCAAGAAGAAGGTGATCCCTGAGGTCCCTTTCAAGCTCAAGAAAAATGAGTATCCAGAGATCCGACATGAGATCCAAAGAAGAGGTTGAGAAGTTCTAACCAACCCCATTCAACAAGTTAGAATCTTAATGGTTCAAGAGTTCTATGTCAATGCATGGATCACTAAGAACCATGATCAAAGTGTGAACCCGAATCCAAAGAATTATCTTACAACGGTTCGGGGGAAATACTTAGATTTTAGTATAGAAAATGTAAGGTTGGCATTCAACTTACCCATGATGCAAGGAGATGCACGCCCCTACACTAGAAGGGTCAACTTTAATTAAAGATTAGGCCAAGTCCTTATGGACATATGTG
Organism: Arachis duranensis; assembly: GCF_000817695.3. Taxonomy (NCBI): domain Eukaryota; kingdom Viridiplantae; phylum Streptophyta; class Magnoliopsida; order Fabales; family Fabaceae; genus Arachis; species Arachis duranensis. The sequence goes on along the minus strand of NC_029775.3, from coordinate 61,477,282 downwards.
TGGAAGGAGCTCAATGGAAAAGAGACTCCAAAGGCAAGCCGATTCAACTAAGAAGACTGGACCTCAAGCCTGTGGCTAGAGGATGGTTGGAGTTCATTCAATGCTCCATCATCCCCACTAGCAACCGATCTGAAGTTACTTTGGATTGGAACATCATGATTCATAGCATCATGATTGGAGAGGAAGTAGAAGTTCATGAAGTCATCTCCCATGAATTCTACAAAATAGACGATAAGTCCTTTACTTAGGCAAGGTTAGCTTTTCTTCATCTTATTTGTCATCTATGTTACTCAGCTGGAGTTATCATAGAAGGAGACATCCTCATTGATGAGGACAAGCCCATGACTAAGAAAAGGATGGAGCAAACAAGAGAGCCCACTCATGGAACCCAAGAGACGTATGAGGAAGCTCATCAGCAAGAAATCCCAGAGATGCCTCAAGGGATGCATTTTCCTCCCAACAACTATTGGGAACAACTCAACACTTCCTTAGAAGATTTGAGTTACAATGTGGAAAATTAAGGGTGGAACATCAAGAGCACTCCATCATTCTCCATGAAATAAGAGAAGATCAAAGAGCAATGAGGGAGGAGCAACAAAAGCGAGGAAGGGACATAGAAGAGCTTAAGGACATCATTGGTCCTTCAAGAAGAAGACGCCACTAAGGTGGACTCATTCCTTGTTCTTATTTCTTTGTTTTTCGATTTTTATGCTTCATGTCTATTTATGTTTTGTGTCTTTACTTCATGATCATTAGTAGTTGTTCCGGGGGTTACATGAAACGTGCAACTCGGTCGTCTTAGAGAGGCCCGAGGTGGGGGGATTGATGACCCGAGCTTGATGTGTAGAGTGGTTGGTGGTTGTACCTGCAATGACACTCCGATGCTTAAGTTAGCATGGGTCCAAGCAGATATTTGAGTGGAATTAGAGTGCATGTTATACCTGGGTGCTCCAGTGTATTTATAATAGTTGGCCGTGATCTTCCCTGGATAAGATATTCTTATCTTATCTTATCTTTTGGGAGTTTTATCTCTATCTTTATGGAACCGCCTTTCCTAGGCCTTTTCGGCCTTTAGGTTTTGGGCTTCGTTCCTTTTGATGGGCCTTCTTAGCTTTGTTGTCCGAGGTCCGACCTCAGGCGTGGGCCTTTGGGACGAGGTCGGACCTATCATGGATTTTGCCGAGTTTGGAGGAGCTCGGTCAGGGTATGAACAGTGCCCCTGCCCGAGTTCGTCCTTTTTGAGAGGTCGAGCTCGGGCATAGTAGTTTTTCAAAATTTCAAAAATGGCCGTTCCTGCATTTATTGCATTTTACCGTTTCTCCTCGATTTCCGTTCGGGCTCTGTGAAGGCATTATTTATTTGCCCCTTTCCCCCTTTTCTTCGTTTATTCTGTTCCCTTCCTTTTTTATGAGTTTTCGCCATTCTCCTTTTTTGAGCATCGCTTCCTTTTTCTTTGTTCTTCTTCCCTGAATCTTTCCGCGTGTCTTTCCGGGGTTTCCTCTGCGCCGCCGTTCCGTTCTCCTTGCTTTGGAGCTCGTCGTCCTCGTTTCTTTCTTTCCAGGTTTGTTCCCATCTCTTTTCTTGTGCACATATGCTTCTGTTTCTTTTTCTCTATGCCTGGGTTGCCCCGAAAAGAGGCGCCGCCAGTTGTTTGGACATGGGGGGGGACTCTTTTTGTTCTCTGGTATTTTGCTCCGGGTTGCTGTATTTTCGTCTTTAAAAGATCTTTGTTTCTTGTTTTGCTGAATGGGTTTTCGCTGTCTGCTTTTATGTGATTTTTGCTTGCTGTTGTATTCTTCTTTGTAGGCAAGAATTTTTATGTCTCGAAAGGTTCTTCAAGCGATGTCGGCCAAGATTCCAAGTGGTCTTGGTTGGGTAGATCCTGTTCCTCTAAGAGTCCCTTCTGTGGTAGATTCTGAGTATTTAGCTAGGTTTCGTAGGCAATGTAGCATATGTGAAGATAGAGAG
>NC_029775.3:61471707-61472119 GCF_000817695.3 Arachis duranensis | reverse complement strand
TGTAGAAGATGACTCTGGGTGACCCTTCTTCTATTTCGATAGGAATCATTGCCTCCATCCCGTAAGCTAGTCGGAATGGGGATTCTCCCGTTGTAGAGTGTGGGGTTGTCCGATATGCCCATAGTACCTGGGGGAGTTCCTCGGCCCATGCCCCTTTGGCCTCTTGGAGTCTTCGTTTTAACCCTGCCAAGATGACTTTATTTGCAGCTTCTGCTTGCCCATTGGCTTGTGGGTGCTCGACTGATGTGAATTGCTGTTTTATTTTTAGTTCGGCCACCAAGTTCTGAAAACTTGTGTCCGTGAACTGTGTTCCATTGTCTGTTGTGATGGAGTAGGGGACTCCGAACCTTGTGACAATGTTTTTGTATAGGAATTTGCGGCTTTTCTGAGCCGTAATGGTGGCTAAGGGCTC
>NC_029775.3:61467840-61468484 GCF_000817695.3 Arachis duranensis | reverse complement strand
ATCTTCTCGGGTAAACGAGATAGTAGGTAATTCGGGCAGGGGGCTGTCTTCTCAGACATGATAGACTTCTTTGAGGTGTCTTTTGCGCGAGGATCTGGATGTTCCTCCGCCTGCGAAGCCTCCATTTATCATGTGAACATGCCTTTCAGGGGTTCGCGGGGTTTGTTCGGCCCGATCTTCGTTATCTCCTCGCCTTCTCTTCCTGGTCTCTTCTCCTTTCTCTGCTATGTATCTGTCGAGTTTTCCTTCTCTGGCTAGCTTTTCTATAACATTTTTTAGGTCGTAGCAGTCGTTAGTAGAATGACCGTAGAGCTTGTGATATTCGCAGTATTCGGACCGATCTCTCCCCACTTTCTTGTGTTTTAGCGGTCGGGGCGGTGGGATCCTTTCGGTGTGGCATACTTCTCTGTAGACGTCTACCAGGGAGACTCGGAGGGGGTGTAGTTGTGGTACTTCCGTGGCTTGTCCGAGTTGGTTTCTTCCTTCTTCCTCTGTTCCCGATCTCGATCTCGGAGTGGGCAGGTTGATTCCTTCCTAGAAGAGTCTCTTAGCTGAGAGGTTTCCTCCATGTTGATATATTTTCCTGCCCGCTCCTATACCTCGTATAGGGAGGTCGGGTATCGTTTGGATAGGGATTGGCTAAA
>NC_029775.3:61455156-61467685 GCF_000817695.3 Arachis duranensis | reverse complement strand
TTGAAGTTTCGTGGTACCTTCTCCTTCATGATCTCTTGCGTGAAGGGATCATGGTTGTCTTCGGGGGTGGGGCCGCGTTCTGTCCGATCTTTCAGGTTGGCCTCTATTTTCCGCAGTTTTTCTTCTAATTCTCTGCGCTTGCGAGCCTCCCTTCTCAGATCTTGTTCGGTTTCTTTTTGCTTCTTTACGTCCTCTTCGAGTTGTTTTAGTCGGTTTTGTTGTGCCCGGACTGCTTCTAGAATTTCCGAGCTCTTTTCTTTTTCGGGATTTTGTGGATCTTTGTTTGGGAGTGATGTCTTTGGGCGATTCTGTTTGTTTCCTCCTGGAGTGCGTGGTGATAGAGGGCTGTCCGGTCGTTCTCCGGTGTCAACTTCCTCCTCTTGTTCTGATGCGCGCGGTCATTTGTTGGAGGGGTCGTCCGCCATGGTAGAGGGATGACTTCCAGGTCCCCGGCAACGGCGCCAACGTTTCGGGGGTTACCTGAAACGTGCAACTCGGTCGTCTTAGAGAGGCCCGAGGTGGGGGGATTGATGACCCGAGCTTGATGTGCAGAGTGGTTGGTGGTTGTACCTGCAATGACACTCCGATGCTTAAGTTAGCATGGGTCCAAGCAGATATTTGAGTGGAATTAGAGTGTGAGTTATACCTGGGTGCTCCAGTGTATTTATAATAGTTGGCCGTGATCTTCCCTGGATAAGATATTCTTATCTTATCTTATCTTTTGGGAGTTTTATCCCTATCTTTGTGGAACCGCCTTTCCTAGGCCTTTTCGGCCTTTAGGTTTTGGGCTGCGTTCCTTCTGATGGGCCTTCTTAGCTTTGTTGTCCGAGGTCCGACCTCAGGCGTGGGCCTTTGGGATGAGGTCGGACCTATCATGGATTTTGCCGAGTTTGGAGGAGCTCGGTCAGGGTATGAACAGTAGTAGTAATTATGTCTTAAAGCTATGACTAAATTCCATAAATCCTTCACCTCTCTTAAATGAAAAATGTTTTTAACTCAAAAGAATAAGAAGTACATGAATTTCAAAAATTGTCCTTGAAATTAGTTTAATTATATTGATGTGGTGACAATACTTTTTGTTTTCTGAATGAATGCTTAAACAGTGCATAATTTTGATCTTGTTGTTTATGAATGTTAAAGTTGTTGGCTCTTGAAAGAATGATGAACAAAGAGAAATGTTATGGATAATCTGAAAAATCATGAAATTGATTCTTGAAGCAAGAAAAAGCAGTGAATAGCAAAAGCTTGTAAAAAAAAATATTTTAGAAAGAAAAAGAAAAAGCAAGAAGAAAAAGCCAATAGCCCTTAAAACCAAAAGGCAAGGGTAAAAAAAGGATCCAAGGCTTTGAGCATCAATGGATAGGAGGGCCCAAGGAAATAAATCCAGGCCTAAGCAGCTAAATCAAGCTATCCCTAACCATGTGCTTGTGGCATGCAGGTCCAAGTGAAAAGCTTGAGACTGAGTGGTTAAAGTCGTGATCCAAAGCAAAAAGAGTGTGCTTAAGAGCTCTGGACACCTCTAACTAGGGACTTTAGCAAAGCTGAGTCACAATCTGGAAAGGTTCACCCAGTTATGTGTCTGTGGCATTTATGTATCTGGTGGTAATACTGGAAAACAAAATGCTTAGGGCCACGGCCAAGACTCATAAAAGTAGCTGTGTTCAAGAGTCAACATAGTTAACTAGGAAAATCAATAACACTATCCAAAATTCTAAGTTCCTAGAGAAGCCAATCATTCTAAACTTCAAAGGAAAAAGTGAGATGCCAAAACTGTTCAGAAGTAAAAAGCTACAAGTCCCGCTCATCTAATTAGAATTAATATTCATTGATATTTTGAGATTATAGTATATTTTCTTCTTTTTATCCTAATTGATTTTCATTTGCTTGGGGACAAGCAACAATTTAAGATTGGTGTTGTGATGAGCGGATAATTTATACGCTTTTTGGCATTGTTTTTAGGTAGTTTTTAGTATGATCTAGTTACTTTTAGGGATGTTTTCATTGGTTTTTATGCTAAATTCACATTTCATGACTTTACTATGATTTTGTGTGTTTTTCTGTGATTTTAGGTATTTTCTGGCTGAAATTGAGGGACCTGAGAAAAACTCTGATAGGAGGCTAACAAAGGACTGCTGATGTTGTTGGAATCTGACCTCCCTGCACTCGAAATGGATTTTATGGAGCTACAGAACTCCAAATGGCACGCTCTCAATGGCGTTGGAAAGTAAACATCCAGAGATTTCCAGAAATATATAATAGTCCATACTTTATTCGTGATTAGATGACGTAAACTGGCGCTCAACTCTAGTTCCATGCTGCATTTTGGAGTCAAACGCCAGAAACACGTAACGAACCAGAGTTGAACGCCCAAAACACGTTACAACTTGGCGTTCAACTCCAAGAGAAGCCTCAGCTCATGGATAGATCAAGCTCAGCCCAAGCACACACCAAGTGGGCCCCGGAGGTAGATTTATGCATCAATTACTTACTCTTGTAAACCCTAGTAGCTAGTTTAGTATAAATAAGACTTTTTACTAGTGTATTAGTCGTCCTTTTGACCAGGTTACATCTTTGGTCTCAGTTTTATTTTTTATTATTCATCTTAGGAGACTATTAATCACATTTTGGGGGCTGGCCATTCAGCCATGCCTGCACCTTTCACTTATGTATTTTCAACGGTGGAGTTTCTACACACCATAGATTAAGGGTGTGGAGCTCTGCTGTACCTCAAGTTTCAATGCAATTACTACTATTTTCTATTCAATTCGAATTATTACTGTTCTAAGATATTCGTTGCACTTCAACTTGATGAATGTGATGATCCGTGACACTCATCATCATTCTCACCTATGAACGCGCGTGACTGACAACCACTTCCGTTCTACCTTAGACCGGGCGCATATCTCTTGGATTCCTTGATCAGAATCTTCATGGTATAAGCTAGAATTGATGGCGGCATTCATGGGAATCCAGAAAGTCTAACCTTGTCTGTGGTATTCCGAGTAGGATTCCGGGATTGAATGACTGTGACGAACTTCAAACTCCTGAAGGCTGGGCGTTAGTGACAGACGCAAAAGAATCACGGGATTCTATTCCAACCTGATTGAGAACCGACAAATGATTAGCCATGCTGTGACAGAGCTTTTGGACCATTTTCACTGAGAGGATGGGATGTAGCCATTGACAACGGTGATGCCCTACATATAGCTTGCCATGGAAAGGAGTAAGAAGGATTGGATGAAAGCAGTAGGAAAATAGAGATTCAACAGGGACAAGCATCTCCATACGCTTATCTGAAATTCCCACCATTAATTTACATAAGTATTTCTATCCTATTTTATTTATCTTTTAATTATCTAATCCAATCACATTTGAATCAGCCTGAATGAGATCTACAAGATGACCATAGATTGCTTCATACCAACAATCTCCGTGGGATCGACCCTTACTCACGTAAGGAATTACTTGGACGACCCAGTGCCCTTACTGGTTAGTTGTGCGAGGTTGTGACTAAGTGTAATCCACGTGTGAGAGCTACCAAATTATTGGTGCCATTATTGATGATCACAAATCCGTGCACCAGAGCGCTACCAAGTCTTTGGCGCCATTGTTGATGATCACAATTTCGTGCACCACTACTATGTAAGCATGTTCTATTTCATACATGATTTTCCTTATTTAAAACTTGAAAAAGGATAGAACTAAGAAAGAACTCCACCACCTTTCACTTCTCAGAATGCTCATGTCCCTTTGTCTTGGGGTCCTCCTTGATTGCTTGAGTCCCCATTTCCTTTGTGCTTCCCAATCAGCATCTTCCAGAAACCAGCATCCTCCATCTTCTTCTTTAATGCTTCCTTTTGTTGTTTCACCTTTCCCTCTTCTTGTTCTGTTAAGTCTTTGTGGACTGCATCATAACTTGGGACGGCAGGGTGCAAGTTATGCATATGCCCAGTCACATAAGTTAACTTGGCCTGAGTGTTTATGCTAAACTCTTCCCGATGCAGTTGTCGTCCTTCGTTGAGAACGCTGAACTCGTTGAATGCTTTCATCTGAGCTATCTGACGTTGGTTGAGTTCTTGAAGGCATTTGTCTTGGAGCTCTTGCCTTTCGGTCACTTGGTTGATGGCTTGGGTAAGCTGGGAGTAATGCTCCTGTTGAAGCTCCATTTGTTGTTTCTGCCACCCCCTTTGCTGAACCATCCAATGAGAGAGTAGTTCTTCTTGATAATCCATCCATTGAGATTGAACCCGCAGTTGCTGTTCTTGTCCTTCCATATAGCTCCTTGCCAGATCCTCAATGGCTCCTTGAATGTGAAACAGATTTATGTTGGTCGGATCATATTGCTCTTCTTGCTGGTACTCTGTTTGTTGGGGTTCTTCTTGGTGAGGTTCTTCTTGGTGAGGCTCTTCTTGTGCAATTGTTTTCCTTATCTGAGGCCTTTTTTGTTGTTGAGCGGGTGCCACATAGTTTATACGCTGGAGCGTAACTAACCTCCCCGGGTTTACCCATTTTGGATTGTTATCTTCGAATACTACCTTGGCTTTCATACATAGTCTAAGGATGGTGCTGGGGCACGAAAGTCTAGCACTTGGGTCACTCTTCTCGGCTGAATCTTGGATTCCCTCAGCTATAATTTCATGCACATTGATGCCTCCACCCTTTATTAAGCAATGTACCATAGTAGCTCGGGCAATGTTGACCTCAGAATTGTTTGCGGCTGGGAGGATAGATCTCCTCACAAGCTCAAACCACCCCTTGGCTTCTGGGATGAGGTCTCCTATACTAATGAACCGTGGCCTCTTATCCGAGTACCTTTCCCAATCAGATCCTATAACACACATATCGTTCACAATTTCTTCAAGTTCATCCTTGTCGGGGGCATTGCTTATTCTTACTTGATAACTGAGCTCTTCAAAATATGGCGATCTCAGCTGAAGAGTCCTTGTTATAGCATTGGGGCTAAAGTCCACCTCTGTTCCTCTCACGTAGCTTTTGAAGGTGGGGGCCCTAGTATTGTCTTCTTTGGCCACATTGGCGTAGAACTCCTTGATAAGGTTTGCATTTATCTTTGTTTCTGGGTTTGTGAGCTTTTGCCAACCCCTTTGTTCAATCTTTTCTCTAATCTTTGGGCACTCATCCTCGTTGAACTGGAATGTCAATTCTGTCAATATTTTCTTATTCTTTATCTGTTTAAATTGGAGCTCATGGAAGGCGGTCTTGAATCCCCCTGCATCGAAAGGAATGCTCTCCACCGGTTCCTTCCCCTTTTGCCTCTTGGAGCTCGATGATTCTATGGGTGAGAATTGGTGTGTGAGGATGTTGAGTGTGTTTGTGTTTGGAAGGAAGAAGAGAGATAGATTGAGAGGGTGATTGCCTATGGAGTGGGTGTAGAGTGGGGGTTATATAGGAGAATGATGAGATTGAAGGGTGTGGATTGATGGTGTGGCTTAATAGTAGATGGTTAGGGTTTGGCATTTGATGAGCACAAGGATCACCACATTTGTGAATTGATTGGTTCGGTCTCTAAGGCTGTCCAACTCCCAATGTTGCATGGTGACACTTCCCAAGGTGCACCACTTGAAGACAAGTGTGTAGTTCCGTGGGTGAAGTGACCAAATCCCCCTTCAATTGATTGTCCCATCAAGTTTCTCCAATATTCCTTCCCAATTCCTTGCAAGACAAAAGAAAAGAAGAATTAATTTAAATTGTGGCGGTAAAAGAAATTTGGAGGCTAGCCACCCCCCAAATTTTTTTTGTTTTTGTTTTTTACTAACTAAGAGCCATTCATGAATGCAAACCAACCGACCAATCAAATGCCCATGCATGCAATGTTGGTGACACCAAACTTGTTTATGATCATATGGTGCAACAAGATTCGATAAGAGTCTCATATTCTGGAGTGTGATCAAGCCTTCTTGGTGTGCCTTGAACACCAAACTTATCATGTACTTTTTGCTGCATGTAGGGATTCTTATAGTGGTTGTCGAAGTTGATTTAGGATTCATGAATTTTACCTTATTAACTACTATTAAAGATTAAAAAGGTAAGGGAATAAAACATGGGTTGCCTCCCATGAAGCGCTTCTTTAGCATCATTAGCTTGACATTTGGCCTTTGTCAGGGTGGTCGGTGGTGCTTCAAATCTTCCCCTCTTGTAGTGAATTTGTCTCCATTGGCCTTGTTAAGAAGCTCCACATGTTCTAAGGACAAGATTTTATTGATAGTGTACACTTGAGGCAGCTGAGATGGAATGGTGGGGAGATTAGGTGGGATAAATGGAAAATAGGCAGAGACCACTTCATCTCCTGGAGAAAAATCCTCTGTAGGGATCTTTTTGTTTCTCCATCCCCTTGGGGACTTTTTCCTTGTGTTCCTTTATGTCACCTTGCTCCTTGTGGTTTCTTCTTTCAGAAGGGTTTTGTTGCTTATCTCATATGACTCCGATGGGTCTAGTTCCTTTTGGACTACACTTGGCTATTGTTCCTTCCGACCACATTGCTTGTCAACCATATGGGGTCTCAGGTGTGGTGCTTATGCTTCTGTGCTTGCCTCTTCCATCAGCTCCTTATTGTGCTCTTCCTTTGACTCTTTGTCATCCTGATCTGCTTCTTGTGAGGGTTTGAAAATGTTGAAGGTGAGCTCTTCATCGTGTATCCTCAATACTAGCTCTCTTCGCTCTACATCTATAAGCGCTCTGGCTGTGGCTAAGAATGGCCTCCCCAGGATGATGGGATTGATAGGATTCTCGTCCATCTCCAAGAAAACAAAATCTGTGGGTAGGAAGTAGTTCCCAACCTTCACTAATACATTTTCGACCACTCCTATCGCCTGTTTTTGAGTTTTGTCAGCCAATTTGATGATTACAGCCGTGAATGTTAGCTCATTGATTTGAAACTTTTTCATGAGAGATAGAGGCATTAAGTTGATACTTGCTCCCATGTCATAGAGTCTTTTATCAATCATTGTATCTCCTATAGTACAGGGAATGTGAAAACTCCCTGGATCCTTCTTCTCTGTGGGTGGCTCTGTTTGAATGAGAGCACTGCACTCCCTGTTTATCTTTATTGTTTGCCCACCCTTCAATGAACTCTTTTTGGCCAGCAGCTCCTTTATGTACTTGATGTAGAAGGGCATTTGCTGGAGGGCCTTAATGAATGGTATATTTACATCTAGAGATGCAAACATGTCGAGGAACTTTGAATACATTCTCCTTGCTACACCACCTTTGAGTCTTTGGGGAAAGGGTGCATATGGGTTTAGGGTCTCCCCTTTTTTAGCTCCTCCGTGTGTGTGGGATGGGGTGCATGGTTTCTTTCTTTATAATTTTCCCTTGGAATGTCTTGGAGATGTTTTATTTGTGTATGCACTTCCTCCATACTCCTCTCATCACTCATAGTGATCATCTTGCATTCTTCCCACCTTACTTTCTTTGTTTCTCCTCTTGGGTTCTTCTCTGTGTCACTTGGAAAACTACCAATGGGTTTAGGGAACTGTTGAGATAGATATCCCATTTGGGACTCCAACCTCTTGATGGTGTCTCCTTGGTTTTTGATGTTGGGTCGCACTTCATCCTTGAACACTTTGTTGACTTGGACTTCTTTACATATGTCTTCAAGTAGAGTCTCAATCCTGGAAAGTCTATCCTCGGTTATTGATGGTGGGTTGAGGTTAGGTGGTTGAGAAGGGTGATTAGGTGGGTGTTGATAGGATCTCTGTGAGGTATGTTGGTGAGTTGCATTGTTGTTGGGGTTGTGGTTGTGGCGTCTCTGGCCTTGGCCTTGGTCTTGTTGATTTTCCCACCCAAAGTTAGGGTGGTTTCTCCAACCAGAATTATAAGTTTTGGAGTATGGATCATGGGTCTGTCTGGGTGAGTTTCCAACATAGTTGGCTTGTTCCCAGTCACCTTCTTCTCCTACATTCACTCCTTCTTGAGCTGGTGATGAGGTGATGACTGCTGTAACTTGGTTTTCTTCCACCTTCTTGGTAAGATCTGCAAGCTACTTGGTGATCATCTTGTTTTGAGCCAACAGTGCATCCATGTGGTTTAGCTCCATTACTCCTCGAGTGTTGCTTCTTTCAAAAGCATAGAAGTAGTCATTCTCAGCGACAGTCTTAATGACAGCTATGGCTTCTTCAATGGTTTTTTTCTTATTTAGAGAGCCCCTTGATGAATGGTCTACGACCTTCTTTGACTCGTAAGAAAGACCTTCATAGAAGATGTGTAGTTGAACCTATTTATTGAACATGTTCGGTGGGCATCTTCTTGTTAAATCCTTGAACCTCTTCCATGCTTCATAGAGAGTCTCACCATCTTGTTGCCTGAAAGTTTACACCTCAGCTCTCAGCCTATTAATTCTTTGAGGGGGTAGAATCTTGCCAAAAACTTGTTTACCACGTTCTCCCAATTTGTTAAGCTATTCTTCGGGAAGGACTCCAACCACTTAGATGCTTTGTCCCTGAGTGAGAAAGGGAACAATAACAATCTATAGACATCCAGATGAATGCCATTAGACTTCACGGTGTAATATATTCTCAGGAAAGTGGTTAGATGTTGATTGGGGTCTTCTTGGGCGCTTTCTCCAAATGAGCAATTGTTCTGAACAATGGTGATGAGCTGGGATTTCAATTCAAAGTTATTGGCATGTATGGTTGGCTTTTGGATGCTACTTCCACAATTTCCTGCCCAGCATGATTCACATGGCCTTCTCTGGCATGGTTGTGAGCTTCTTCTTCATGGTTGTTTTCTATGTTCTCCTCCATGTTTATTTCAAAGTACTCTTCCTCTTCCTCAGCACCAACAACTCTTTTCCTTCTTGCTTCCCTCCTCAATCTACGGAGGGTCCTCTCAGGTTCGGAATCAAAGAAAGTTGAAGCTCCACTTTTCCTCCCTGTCATACAACTAACAGAGCACACAGCAAGAAAATAAACGAAGTGATTATTCTTGTTAGAGTGATTGTTAGTGTGAGTGGTGCAATTTATCAAATAGTTAGTGGGTTAGTGAGCAAAATTGTAAGTAAATTCAAAGAAAAAGAAAACAACGAGGGGATAAGGGATGAGGAAGAAAGCTAATTGAAACAAAGAGTAAATGACTACGCAAATTAAACAATAAAAAGAAAATGCTCAATCTAGTGAACTTCCAACTTAATAATTGTCGATACAAAATCAATCTCCGCCAACGGCGCCATAAACTAGATGCACGAAAACTTGTCTCTCAACAAATTTCCCTTCGGCAAGTATACCCAATTGTCGTCAAGTAAAAACTCACAATAGTGTGAGGTCGAATCCTACAGGGATTGATTGGTCAAGCAACTTTATTTGGAAGAGTGTGCTAGTTGAGCTAAACAGAATGTAGTTGAGATTTGCTGCAAATTAAATGGCGGGAAAGTAAATTGTAGAAAATAAAGTGCAGAATCTTAAATGGGGGTTTGGGAAGATGAACATGGAAATAAATGGAAGAAAGTAAAGAAAATGGGTAAGATCAGAGATGGGGATTCATTGGGCTTAGGAGATGTTGCATTCTCTGGATCAAGTTCATTTTCATCTCTTCTTCAATCAATGCATTCATTGATCTCCTTGGCAATCTTAAGTGATTGGATCCCAATTCCTTGGAAATCCAATCTCTCTAAGCTTGAACAATTGCCCAATTCCTTGATTTAGTTGCTCATGGGAAGAGATGAAGTGTGGTCACTGATTATACCACATGTATTTCCAAATCAAAGTGTTGGGAGGATTACATGTCACTATATCCGCCCAAACCCCAATTTGGTCCAACATGAGAAAGCATTTCTAGCATGATCTCCTTATCCATTTTCCAAGGCTCAGAGGAGATCCAATTATGGAGAGTTTCTTTTTCAAGACAACTAACCAATTAGATTAAGATTGAAAGCTTTCTAGTAAATCAAGAGAAAAGAAAGAGGAAGGAGAATGAAAACTATAATTAATCCATCAAATTACGATGGAGCTCTCTAACCCAATGAAAGGGGATTAGTTGTTCATAGCACTGGAAATGGAAATGAAAAAGGGTAGAACATAATACATGCAGAAAGTAAATATACAGAGTGTAGTTCCTAAATGTGTAAAAAGCTTTCTAATAGTTCAAAACTACTCCTATATATACTACTCTTCTTGATCTTCTAGTGAGTTCTTCAAGTCTTGGATATGGGCCTTTGATCTTGTGTTGAAGCAGTTACAATCTTCAGTGGGCTCAGCTTTGTTTGCAGAAAAAGTGTGAGTTAGGCATGGGCGTTAGTTAGGACGTTAGTGGCGTTAACGTTCAGTGAGGATGTGAGTTCGAGAACGTTAGTGACAATCACCTTTTCCACTAACCTTCCAAACCAAAATGATTAACGTTAACTTCAACGTTAATGGAACTAACATGACCACTAACATCGCCTATTGGTCCTTCGCAAACGTTATTGGGAATCACCTTTTCCAATAACGTTGCCTTGTGCCCCCTTTCCCTACCAGTTACCTTTATCACTAACGCTCCAAACGCCCCTACCTCCCATGTTAGAGTTCACGTTAATTAGATTAACATGGCCACTAACGTGGTAGTGATTGCCATCTCCAACGTTAGTGACAAAGGTGAGTGTCACTAATATTGGCTTATCATGCTTAGCTCCACGATATCTCTCACATTAGTAGTCTTAACGTGACCACTAACGTGGGCACTCTTGGGTTGGTCCAACGTTATGACAAAGGTTAATGTCACTAACATTGGTGATTGGTTCTTCATTCCGTGTTAGAGTTTACGTTAATTGGATTAGCGTGACTCTTAACGTGGCTTGATTGTGCCTTTGTGGAACGTTAGTGGTAACCACTTTTACCACTAACGTTGGAGCTCCTCTTCCTCCTCTACGTTAGCTACCGCATTAATGTAGTTAACGTGGCAACTAACATGGGCTATGATGGCTTCGAAGGCGTTATTGGCGATCACCTTTTCCATTAACTCTACAGGCTCATCCCATTTCACGTTAGTGGTCACGTTAATTAGATTAACGTGGCTGCTAACGTGGTTCTTTCTTGCTTTCTTTGTCCTGAAATCAAGCAATTAAGGTGCATCAAAGCTCTGTTCCAAATCATGAGATTATGCATCATCAATTTTATCATACAATTCCTGCCTAATCCTCATGAAATCATGTAAAGTTCACAATAATTTCTTGAATCAAGGTATAAGTGTATTTTCATCCAAAACTTTCCTTATTTACTAAGAAAATGCAAACTACCCTAAATAAGTAAAGAAAAGGTCAGTGAAACAGGCCAAGATGCCTTGGCATCAACTACACCGACCTCAATAAGGCTTGTCCAAAAGATCCCTACCCACTCCCAAATATTCACACTCTAGTGGACGCCTCTTCCAGATACAAGTACCTCTCCTTCATGGATGGCTATTGATGAGCGGATAATTTGTACGCTTTTTGGCATTGTTTTTAGTATGTTTTTAGTATGTTTTAGTTAGTTTTTAGTATATTTTTATTAATTTTTAGTTAAAATTCACTTTTCTGGACTTTACTATGAGTTTGTGTGTTTTTCTGTGATTTTAGGTATTTTCTGGCTGAAATTGAGGGACCTGAGCAAAAATCTGATTCAGAGACTGAAAAGGACAGCAGATGCTGTTGGATTCTGACCTCCCTGCACTCGAAGTGGATTTTCTGGAGCTACAGAAGCCCAATTGGCGCGCTCTTAATGGCGTTGGAAAGTAGACATCCTGGGCTTTCCAGCAGTATATAATAGTTCATACTTTGCTCGAGATTTGATGGCCCAAACTGGTGTTCCAAATCAGCTCAAAACTGCCCGGCGTTAAACGACGGAACTGGCACAAGAATGGGAGTTAAACGCCCAAACTGGCATAAAAGTTGGCGTTTAACTCCAAGAGAAGTCTCTACACGAAAATGCTTCAATGCTCAGCCCAAGAACACACCAAGTGGGCCCGGAAGTAGATTTTTATGTCATTTACTCATCATTTGTAAACCCTAGGCTACTAGTTCTCTACAAATAGGACCTTTTTATGTCATCTTTAGATCCTTTGATCATCCTTAGATCTTTGAATCTTTTGATCATGTTTTGGGGGCTGGCCTCTCGGCCATGCCTAGACCTTGTTCTTATGTATTTTCAACGGTGGAGTTTCTACACACCATAGATTAAGGTGTGGAGCTCTGCTGTACCTCGAGTATTAATGCAATTACTATTGTTCTTCTATTTAATTCATCTTATTCTTGTTCTAAGATATTCATTTGCACCCAAGAACATGATGAATGTGATGATTATATGACACTCATCATCATTCTCACTTATGAACGCGTGCCTGACAACCACTCCCGTTCTACAAGCAAACAATGCTTGAATGTTTATCTCTTGGATCCCATAATCGGAATCTTCGTGGTATAAGCTAGAATTGATGGCGGCATTCAAGAGAATCCGGAAGGTCTAAACCTTGTCTGTGGTTTCTGAGTAAGATTCAATGATTGAATGACTGTGACGAGCTTCAAACTCACGATTGTGGGGCGTTAGTGACAGACGCAAAAGAATCA
>NC_029775.3:61454684-61454967 GCF_000817695.3 Arachis duranensis | reverse complement strand
GTTAGTCTTTATGCACTTTCTTGCTTCCTAAGTAAGTGATTTGGAGTGAAAATGCATAACTTCTTTAAATCAAGCAACCACCATGAAATTAATGTTAATTCATGATGTTTAAGCTAATTTTAATTGAAGTTTAATTGATTTATAGGCCTTATGAATTTAGTGATACTTGGAGTGGTTGTTTTGGTTTATTTCAGGTGAAGAAAAGAATAAAAGAGAAAAGCGTGGCCTAAGAAAGCGTGACCCAAGGAGAAGGAAGCGTGGTCAAAGGAAGGAAAAGTGTGCC
>NC_029775.3:61445825-61449119 GCF_000817695.3 Arachis duranensis | reverse complement strand
AAGTTTTGGGACATTCAATTTTGAGCAACAAAGCCCTGAGCAGGTGCAATGCATGAATAATACTTCAAGTTCATTTCAACACAATTTTCATGGTGATGCACACAAGACACACTGGAAGACTCATTCTAATTCAAAGTGGGTTGAGCATCAGAATCAAGGACAAAGGGACTTCAACTCTGGCAGCCTCAGCAACACAAGCAACTATAACCATTCATCCAATAATACTAATCAATTCAAAAATTCACAAAACACATATCACCAACCCTATAATAACTCACAAAACCACCAGAATAACTTTTCCTCATCCACATCCCACCCACAAAGTACCCCCACAATTAATTCAAACAACTTCCAGCAACAACTATTTCATTTCACACAACCACAACCAAATCCAGACTCTCAAAGAATTTCAAGTCTAGAGAAAATGATGGAGAAACTCATGAAAAATCAAGAGATGGCAAGACAAGATCAGGAAGCTGCAAGGGAAGATCAGACACTGGCATTCGAAAACCAAGAAACCTCAATCAGAAACCTTGAGAGACACATGGGGCAAATGGCTAAGCAAATTTCAGAAATGGATGAGAAGAGAGCAAATGCCTTCCCCAATGTCACTGAAAAACACCCAAGGGACAAAGGAAAAGCCATAAAATGGGAGGAGTGCAAAGCAATCACAGTGGGAAGTGAGAAGATTATGAAGAAGGAAGCCATCAATCAGGACAAACACAACAGAGAAGTTCCACAAGAAGAGACAGATGGGAAAAGTAAAGAGGATCAAGAAACCAAAAATGCACAAATTTCAAAGGGATACAAGAATATCCTTGAACCACAACTATAAGAGAAGAGGGAAGGAGTGAATCCTTGTGTCCCCAAACTTCCATATCCCCAGAGGTTTAAAAAAGAAAATGAGGATAAGCAATACTCAAAATTCCTGGACATATTCAAGACACTCAGCATCAATATTCCTTTCTTGGAAGCACTTGAACAGATGCCACTATATGCCAAATTCATGAAGGAAGTGCTGACAAAGAAAAGATTCCTGAAGGAAGGACAGATTGTTGAGATGACAAAGGAATGTAGTGCTATCCTCCAAAGAGAGTTGCCAAAGAAGAAAGATGATCCTGGGACTTTTTACATACCTTGCACCATAGGAAACATAACAATTGAGAAGTCATTCTGTGACCTCGGTGCAAGCATAAACTTGATGCCTTTGTCTCTAATGAGGAAACTTCAAATTTCTGAGCTAAAGTCCACACAAATAGTTCTCCAAATGGCTGACAAATCCACTAAGCAAGCACTGGGAGTTGTGGAGAATGTGTTGGTAAAAGTGGGAAAATTCTTTCTCCCTGCTGACTTTGTTATCTCAGATATAGAAGAGGACCCTAACACTCAAATCATCCTAGGAAGGCCTTTCCTAGCTACGGGCAGAGCATTGATAGATGTTGAAAAATGAGAATTGTTGCTGAGAGTGCATGATGAGCACCTAGCATTCCATGTTTTTAAAACCCTGCATGAACCTACTCAAGAAGAAGATTTTATGAAGGATAAGGCCAGAGATCAAAGTTTGAAGGAGGCAGTCAATGAGTTAACTCCAAGACTTCTAAATCCTCGCTTGAAAGAAGTAGAGATGGTGCAACAAACCAAAGAAATCAAGGAGGAACTAGATCCAAAACCCCCAGATGAGAAATTCAACATCCCAGATAAAGAACCACCAAGGCAGTGAGTATCTCTTGAGAAAAAAAAGAAGAAGAGGCCAAGAGGGTGGAGAAATAAGAAGATCCCTACTGAAGGCTTTTCACCAGGGGAGGTGTTAAACACCCAACCAATGAAGGTGTCTCCACAATTATCTGAATACTACACTGTGAACCGGGTCCTTTCACTTGAACATCTAGAGATCGTCAAAGAGGAGACTAGAAGGAAGTTCACAGTAAGAGGAGAAAAGCTGAGGCACTATGATTTTCAGCCCCCATGATCAAAGAGTAAGATGTCAAGCTAGTGACAATAAAGAAGCGCTTGTTGGGAGGCAACCCAACCTGAGGTACTTTTCTTTTCATAGCTTTTTCAATAAAAATGTTGAATAATTGGTATGCATTGCAAGGAGCTAAGTTTGGTGTTGCACACAAAAACAATTTAAGGGAGAATGAAAGATTCTAAGTTTGGTGTTTCACCAAAAATCTCATTTAAAAACACATTCTCACCTCTTGCATGATGCTAGCTCCAAGCAACCAAACACATTATTCAACTGTTTAACTTCTTTCTAGCTTTAATTCCAAAACCTTTAGCAAGGACACAAGGTTTCACATATGGTTAAATTGTTGCATAAGAGGCAGTGGCAAAAGTTTGGTGTTCTCACACCAAAATAAATCCAGGAACCACACTCAGTTTATGCATATTAACCATACAATTAAGGGCTTGAGAAGCAAGCAACTTTGAGAATTATGCAGGCATGAGCCAACAATCGAAGATTTTATGCATCTTAACTCAAAGAGAACACAACAGAAGGAAGAATCAAAGGGCTGCAACTTCAAAGGTTGTATCTAAACTTAATCCTAGCTGCTGTGTATGGCTTTGAATCTGGAAACCATTGTATGTCTTGCTAAAGTGTCTATCTAGTTGCAAGTGAAATTATTTGTTAAGAATGCTAAATCTGCATGTTGTTTGTTATCCATCACTTAGTTAAATTTTGTTTTGTTTCCCACATGCTTGAATAAAAGAGAATTGTTTGAAGTGAAAAGTGAAATATCCAATGTTGCATAAGTAAGAATGGAAGTTAATGGTGGTATATATGTTTGATTAAATGCATAACTCATGAAATAATTGTTGCATAATATCATTCTCATTCAAGTGTGAGTTAGCTTGTTGTTATAAAGACTCTCATCAATAAAGAAAAAGCCCTTGGGAACAAAAACAGAAAGAAAAGGAAGAAGAAAAAGCCAAAGTGGCAAGAAAAACAAAGAATAAAGGTTGGACACCAATAGCTTGGATCCTAGGACATATGCCTGTGGTGTTCTTGTACTAAGATATGCTTGGATGAGTAAATTCTAAGGGGTGTTTTAAAACCCGGTCACTTAGATCAACTGATTTGGGATGGCCAATTGAAAGTCCACAATAAAGAGCAACTTAGATACAGAACATTTAGTATCCAAAGAGATGCTGGGCATCAATGATCCTAGGAAGAATTAGTGAGCCATGTGTCTGTGGTGGAAAGATGTTGAGCAAAAGAAAAGAAAATAAAGCCAAAGGCTATTACTGCAACATTAGACACCAAACCTCCAAAAGAATAATAAGCTTGTTAAG
>NC_029775.3:61443312-61445789 GCF_000817695.3 Arachis duranensis | reverse complement strand
GTTGTCAGTGGCTACCTCCCATCCTCTCAGTGGAAATGTTCAACGCACCCTGTCACGGCACGGCTATCCATCTGTCGGTTCTCGATCAGGCCGGAATAGAATCCAGTGATTCTTTTGCGTCTGTCACTAACGCCCCGCCCTCAGGAGTTTGAAGCACATCACAGTCATTCAATCATTGAATCCTACTCAGAATACTGATGACAATTCATCATATACCCATTTTTCAAGCTAATTTCATTTGTTTTGTTAGTCTTTATGCACTTTCTTGCTTCTTAAGTAAGTGATTTGGAGTGAAAATGCATAACTTCTTTAAATCAAGCAACCACCATGAAATTTATGTTAACTCATGAGGTTTAAGCTAATTTTAATTGAATTTTAATTGATTTATAAGCCTTATGAATTTAGTGATACTTGGAGTGGTTGTTTTGGTTTATTTCAGGTGAAGAAAAGAATAAAAGAGAAAAGCGTGGCCTAAGAAAGCGTGACCCAAGGAGAAGGAAGCGTGGTCAAAGGAAGGAAAAGTGTGCCGCATGCAATGGGGGAGGCAAGCATTGCCCTCCACAAGGGCACACTGCCCTCTAGGAGGGCAACATAAGGGAACAAGGCAAAGAAGGCAACTCTGCCCTGCCCACTACAAGGGCAGAGCACAAATTTGTGCCTTGGAATCAAGAAGAAGAAAATGTTGCCCTGCCCTCCACAAGGGCAGTATCGGGCTCACCAAGGAAGAAAATCAAAGGAAAAATGCCTATGATGCTTGCCACAAGAGTTGAACACGGGACCATGAGGAAGCAAGGAACTAAGTTCCATTACCGTACCAAGAAGCCAAGGAAAATGAATGAGCGTGTGTTTTTGCCCGGATTCGAACGCGGGACTTCATTGTGGAAACACTGCCCTGCCCTCCGCGAGGGCAGGGCAGCATTTTGTTGGTGCATGAATCTGGCGCACCAAGGGACATTCTGGCGCACCATGGCATGATTCTGGCAGCATCAGCACGCACCGTGGCACATCTCTGGCGCACCAATTTTTCCTGCCCTACCCTCCGCGAGGGCAGGGCAGCATTCTGCGCACCAGCCTGCACCACGCAAGCACCAACATGCACCATTTTCTGCCCTGCCCTCCACAAGGGCAGGGCAGCCTCCTGGAAGCTATTATTTTTGGGCTAAAATTGGATTAAAAATCCAATAAAATTCATTTCTTCACCAAATCAAAAGCCCATCCAAATCCCAAGATCCAAGAATAGAAAGTGTATAAATAGGAGCTAGTTTGATGTAATTAGGACTTTTTGGCTTTGCTTTTGAATTTTGCACTTTCTTTGAGCTTTGAATTTTATTTTTGCACTTTGGAACTTCTCTTGGTGTCTTCACTGAGATTTCAGAGAATTAGGGAGGAGAATTGATCTCTCTTCTTCCTCGTTCTTGCTTGGGTCTTTTTAATTTCCTTGTTTTGAGTTTTGGGTGTGAAGAATTGAGGAAATTCTGTCTCAATCTCCATTCAAAATCTCTTTAATTCCTCTTCTGCATAATTAAGTTGAATTTCAGTTTCTTTACTGCTTCTTCTTTAATTTCTTGTTAATTGCTTTGTGGACTTGGATCTGGGAAGGCAATTGAGATCTAGACTTTGCTTTCTAGACTCTTGAGTCCTGAGATCCCAATTTCCTTGTTGGTTCTTCTGTGAACCCTGCTGCATTTTAATTTCAATTTCTGTTTGAACTTTAGTTTATTCCAATTCATCTTCTACTTTATTAATTGTTGCAATCTACTTTCTCTTGCTGCAATTCTGAATTCCCAACCCCTAATTCCCCTTTTATATTCAAGCAATTTATATTTCTTGCCATTTAAGCTACTGCAATTTACATTTCTTGAACTTTAAGTCTCAGTCATTTACTTTCTTGTTCTTTAAGATTCAGCAAGTTTACTTTCCTGCTCTTTAATTTACTGCAATTTCCACCTCTCCCTTTACATTCCAAGCAATTTATATTCTGTTAAATACAACCCACTCAACCAAAACTTGATTCGCTTGACTAAATCAACCACTAAACTAAAATTGCTCAATCCTTCAATCCCTGTGGGATCGACCTCACTCATGTGAGTTATTATTACTTGATGCGACCCGGTACACTTGCCGGTGAGTTTTGTGTTATAGCCGTGCCGTGACAGGGTGCGTTGAACATTTTCACTGAGAGGATGGGAGGTAGCCACTGACAACGGTGAAACCCTACATACAGCTTGCAATGGAAAGGAGTAAGAAGGATTGGATGAAGACAGTAGGAAAGGGACAAAGCATCTCCATACGCTTATCTGAAATTCTCACCAATGAATTACATAAGTATCTCTATCTTTATCTTTATGTTTTATTCATATATCCTCCATAACCATTTGAGTTTGCCTGACTAAGAATTACAAGGTGACCATAGCTTGCTTCATACCAACAATCTCCGTGGGATCGACCCTTACTCGCGTAAGGTTTATTACTTGGAC
>NC_029775.3:61420106-61443274 GCF_000817695.3 Arachis duranensis | reverse complement strand
GTTTGGACAACTGACGGTTCATCTTGTTGCTTAGATTGGGTATTTTTTTTCATAATTCTTAAGAATGAATTCTAGAGTTTCATGATGATCTGTTGAAGTCTGGCTGGCTGTGAAGCCATGTCTAATTTTATTGGACCGAGGTTTCAACTTATCATCACAAGAGCTTGTTAATTTCTATCAATCTTGCTGTTGGAGCAATGATCTGCTAAGGCTTGGCTGGCCATTGGCCATGTCTAGTGTTTTGGACCGGAGCTTTCTTTGAAAGCTTGGCTGGCTATGAAGCCATGTCTAATTCCTGGACTGGAGTCGTAGACTAACATTGCATGATTCCTGGAATTCTCATTAAGAATTTTGATATCTTTATGTTCTTTTCCACTTAATTTTCGAAAAAGCACAAAAAAAATTACAAAATCTTAAAATCCAAAAATATTTCTTGTTTAAGTCTAGAGTTGGAGTGGGCTTGGTTGAAGTTTAGGGGCTACAGGAAGAAGTTGGCGTGTGGTTCCAAGTGCCACTCCCATTTGATTTTGCCCTTTGGAGTATGACCCACTTTGCAATATTGAAAGTATGGAGCTGGTTGGGCCGCAAAATGAATGTCCACTATAATATATTATATATGGTTGGAAATCCCTGGATGTCAGCTTTCCAACGCCTTTAAAATCAACTCATTTGGACCTTTCTAGCTCAAGTTATGCCCATTTAAAGTTGAAGAGGTAAGTCTATCAGGTAGCCCAGCGTGCCACGCCCCATATGTTGTGAAGCTGGCGTGCCACGCCCAAAACTGGCGTGCTATGCCTCAATGATGCACCAAAATCTCCTCTCTGGCCATTAGAACTGGCGTGCCACGCCCAAAGCATCAAGTGGCACGCCATAGTGAGATTCTTGAGCTGGCGTGCCACGCTTCGATACCAAATGGAACGCCCAGGTTTTGCAACATTAAAATAATAGCCTTTTTCACCTCTGGTTTTAACGTCCACCCTAGAGTCTTATATATCGTTAGAAAGCTCTTGATGTCAGCTTTCTAACGCCACCAAGATAACATCATTTGGACCTCTACAACTCAAGTTATGTTCCTTTGAAGATGAAGAGGTCAGGCTGGTAACTCTGCAGTGACGTGTATTGCTCCCTGTGATTTCGGGGTCAATATCTCCCCCAATTCCAGTGTCCATTATAAAGTGTTATATATGGTCCTGGATGTCTACTTTCTAATGGCACTAGAATTACTTCATTCGAAGTTTTGTAGCTCAAGATATCTTCATTTGAATGAGAGGAGGTCAGGCTGGCATATGCCCTGGCGTGCCACGCCCATAGTGGGGCTCAAAATAACTCCTCTGGAACTTAAGCCTGGCGTGCCACGCCCATAGCACCAAGTGGCATGCCCTCTTTGAGATCTTTGCTTTAAAAGCTTGGCGTGCCACGCCCAGAGCTTCAAGTGGCACGCCTAGCTTCACACTCCCAACTTTATTTGTTGTTTTCTTCCCCTTTCGTTGCTTTTTTCACCTGAAATTCAACACAATCCCATTTCAAAGCAATGTACCATAATATATATCATTTGGTTCATGAAATTGCATTGATTCAATGAGATTATGCTCTTTTTATGGCCATTTTAAATAAGAAAAAGGGCACATAATGCGCAGTCATCATAATACCAAACTTAAACATTGCTTGTCCTCAAGTAAATAAAGATCATGCAATAAAGTTTGAAAAACCAAGGTGAGAAGAATAGCAATATTTATGTTCATAGTTGGCTAGTTTCTTATGCATGATACAATCACAAAAGAAATTCAAATGATTGATGCTTCTATCTAGCTCATTTTATGAAATCTTTTTCTTTATGTTCCTTCCTTAAAACAAGCTTGTCATTCTTTTCTTAGCTTAGCTTTTTGGGGTGCTTTGCACCATTTGTTGAAAGCTACGACTCTAAATGCTTTGTCTTCAAGTATTACCACTTGATACATAAGCATCACAAGCATTTAGTTAGAGGACTTATTTTGCTCATTTGTTTCTTGTCTTTACTCTCTAATCATTGATGCTCAGAGCCTTGAGCTTTGAGGGAGTGCTTTGCACTTGAGCCTAGCCTTGACTCTAAGTGTTTTGTTTTCAAGCTTTTTGCTTGATACATAAACGCCACAAGTACTTAACAAATGAATTGTCATTGGTACTTAGAGCCTTCAGCTTTTTCATTCTTTCCCTTTTTCTTTTTCTTGCCTCATTTTCATTTGCTTCTTCAAGGTTTTCATGATTTCAAAATTTTTATAAAATGTCCTAGATGAAAACTTCAATTAAATAAATTCAAATGCAATTAAGCAACAATAGTCATGCTAGCTTCCCAATACTTATATGCTCATGCTAACTTCTTCTTTAATGACCTTGTTTGTTTATGATCATGATACTTATTTGCTTTTGAACTCACAAAACATAAGAGGGTAGTCATAATGTCATAGCACATGTTACAATTCAACAATGAAGCTAAGCTTATTCACAACACACATGCACACAGAGAAAATAGAAGACAATCATGCAATTTAAATGTATTAGAAGCAAATAAGAGAAAAAAGAACTTTACCACCTTGTAGTTCATCTTCATTGTTGTTGTCCTTTTCCTCCTATACTTCCCCTTCCCACACCAAACTTAGAATGATTGCTTGTCCTCAAGCAACAAATAAAATAGTGGTGATGGGGTTTATGATGGGTCATGAGTGTCTTTAACAATAAAATGTGAGTAGTACATGAGCTCAAACAAGCAGAGTTAAGGATACATTAAGGGCACAAGAAGTAAAACAAAGACAATATGATTGCATAACCAAGAGGGTGTTGTTGGATATATTGCATAGTCAAATAAGTGGCACACCAAACTTAGTATGGCACTTTCTCTTGAAATTGATGCAAGTATCCAAAAAGATTGAAAATCAATTTGTTGCATAGCAACACCAAACTTAGAATGCAATCATATGCTAAATTATTGAAAGTAAACAAAGCAAGGAAAGAAACATTACCTACGGTTGGGTTGCCTCCCAACAAGCGCTCTTTTAATATCATTAGCTTGACATGTTGTGCTCAACTTTCTTCCTCTTCTTCCAATTTGTCAAGAAGAATGACCTCAAGGGGAGAGAAGAGCCAGTTGATGTCCCCTGTTTTGGCCTCTTCCCAATAAGTTTTCTTTTGTAAATTGCTTGGTTTGCCTTGCTTGTGAAGGCAGGGGTTAGATTATTTGCAGTTGACCTTTTCTTCTTCATGAATGTTCTCCTTCATTTCTTGGTCACAATCCTCTTTTTGGTGCTTTTATTGATTGCCTTCACTATTTTGATTTCAAGGCTTGGTTGTTTTGTGATGGTTGGAGTTTCTTCTTCATCAAGAGCTTCTTGAAGTGGTGGTTCAATGAGCTCACCCTTTATGCAACTCTCTATTTCATTGGAGTGTGGACTCCCTTGATTGGCCTCCTCCCTTTCTTCTGTATGATTTTGTATTGCTTCCTTTGGGAGTATGTTTGCATGTTCATTTGTCACTTTCAGTAGCCTCTGTGGGTATGGAGCCCTAGGCTTATATACTCTCACAACCTCCTCCTTCTTCATTGGAATTTCCCTTGGTACATGGGCTGCTTTTTCTTGTTTTTTCACTTCCTCCTTTTCACCCACCATTTGATCTTCATCCTCTTTACTTAGCACTCCTCCTCTTGTGGTATTGTTCTCTTCCTATAGCCAAGGAGAGAAAGTGATTGGATTTTTAGCATGGAATTGTGCTAACTGTGCCATTGTGGCTTCTAATTTTGCAAGATTGTCCTCAAGTGATGAAGAATTTAGACATGTAAAACTAGGAGGTGAGGTTGGATAATTAAAATGCGATGGCTCTTGATGAATGGGGTATGAATGACTAAATCCTCTTTGATTTTGATCTTCCCAGCCACAACATGAGTATTTATTACACTCATCAAAATATGGACAATTTTGTGGCCCTGGGAAGCACCCCATTTCATGTTCTTGATACTCCCACCCACCATGAGTATAATAACATGAATCATTTTGTGGTGGTGGAAAGTTTCTCATGCAATTTGATTGATCATTTTGTCTCATTCCTTGGTGATATTCCCAGCTACCATTAGGATAATGACTTGAATCATTTTGTGGTGGTGGGCAATATCCCATATGATATGATTGATTGAAATGTCAGGTAAACTCCATTTAAATTTTGTAAAACACAAACACCAAGAAAAATTAAAATTCCTTATATCAGAGATAAGGAGTTCTTAGTGTGGCAATAACACAAACATCTTAGTAGCAAGAGAAAATTAGAAGAAATTAAATGAAAAAAACAAAAAAAGAAAGAAAAAAATGTCTAATCTAGGTAATCAACCAACTAGTAGTTTGTTAATCACAATTAATCCCCGGCAATGACCCCATAAAACTTGATGACCGGAATTCATTACCCATATATAATGAATCCGTTCTTTGGCAAGCGCACCAAAGTTTCGTCAAGTAATAACCCACAGTAGAGTGGGATCATATCCACAGAGATTAATTGGATTAAACAAGCAATAGTTGATTAATTATCCTAGTTAGACAATTCAATTTTGAGTGATAAGCAACAATAAAAGTAAATGACATGAAAGTAAAGGAAAGCAATAAAGTGCAAGAAAGTAAATAGCAAGGAAAGTAAAGTACAAGAAAGTAAACTGCTGGAAATGTAAAGTGCAAAAAATGTAAATGACCACAAAGTAAATAAAAGAAAGAAAGATAAAATAAACATTGGGATCAAGAGATATTGCATTCTCCGATTTAATTGATTTCATCTCATCTTCAATCATGCAACTCATTGACCTCTTGGCAATCATGATTGATTGAGCCCCAATTCCTTGGTGACTCAATCTCTCAAATCTTGATCAATAGCCAATTCCTTGGTCTAATTGCTCATGAGAAGAGATGAAGCTTGTTCCCTTATTATACCACACATCCTCATAGGTCTAAGTAGAGAAAGCATTATATGTCACCATATCCAAACACCAAAATCCATATTCTACTCATGTGTCAGAAAGAATTTCAAGCATGGTTTTATGTTTCCTCTTCCAAGATTCTCATAAAACCCAAATACATTCAATCTCTTTTCCAAGATAATTGAATTCTAGAATGAATAACGAAATCCCTTCTAGTAAATCAAAGAGAGATGAAGAGAAGAAGAAGAATAAAAATAATCAATCCATTGAAAAACAATAGAGTTCTCTTTCCCAATGGAAAGAGTTAGTGATTCATAACTAAAAGATATTTACAAAAGTAAGAAAGAAAAGAAAGGAAGCTGATGGTGAACAGAGAGGGTCCGAAGACTTCCCCCTATCCAACATTCCTAATTTTATGAAACTAAGGCCTTTATATAGGCTCTCCTAAATTACAAACTTAAATGAAATTAAAAGCAAATTACAATGAAACGAAAATAAACTATTCTAGATGCTTCTTGTGGCCTTGATTGGTTGACAATTGTAGCTTGAATGAGAGTTGGAGTGGGCTTGGTTGAAGGTTAGGGGCTGCAGGAAGAAGTTGGTGTGTGGTTCCAAGTGCCACTCCCACTTGATTTTGCCCTTTGGAGTATGACCAACTTTGCAACGTTAAAAGTATGGAGTTGGTTGGGCCTCAAAATGAAAGTCAAATATGATATATTATATATGTTTGAAAAGCCCTGGATGTCCGCTTTCTAACTCTTTTAAAATTAACTCATTTGGACCTTTGTAGCTCAAGTTATTCCCATTTGAAGGTGAAGAGGTCAGTCTATAAGGTAGCCCAGCGTGCCACGCCCCATATGTTGTGAAGCTGGCGTGCCACGCCCAAAACTGGCATGCCATGCCTCAATGATGCACCAAAATCTCCTCTCTGGCCATTAGAACTGGTGTGCCATGCCCAAAGCTTCAAGTGGCACGCCATAGTTAGATACTTGAGCTGGCGTGCCACGCCTTCGATACCAAGTGGCACACCTAGGTTTTGCAATGCTGTAATAATAGCGTTTTTCACCTTCGGTTTTAACATCCACCCTATAATGTTATATATCGTTGGAAAGCTCTTGATGTCAGCTTTCCAACGACACCAAGATCAAATCATTTGGACCTCTATAACTTATGTTATGTTCCTTTAAAAATGAAGAGGTCAGGCTGGTAACTCTGCAGTGACGTGTATTGCTCCCTGTGATTTTGGGATCAATATCTCCCTCAATTCCAGTATCTATTATAAAGTGTTATATATGGTTGGAAATCCCTAGATATATACTTTTTATGGCACTAGACTTACTTCATTCGGAGTTGTGTAGCTCAAGATATCTTCATTTGAATGAGAGGAGGTCAGGCTGGCATATGCCCTGGCGTGCCACGCCCATAGTGGGGCTCAAAATAACTCCTCTGAAATTTAAGCCTGGCGTGCCACGCCCATAGCACCAAGTGGCATGCCCTTTTTGAGATATTGGCTTTAAAAGCTTGGCGTGCCATGCCCAGAGCTTCAAGTGGCATGCCCAGCTTCACACTCCCGACTTTATTTGTTGTTTTCTTCCCCTTTTGTTGCTTTTTTCACCTGAAATTCAACACAATCCCATTTCAAAGTAATGTACCATAATATATATCATTTGGTTCATGAAATTACATTGATTCAATGAGATTGTGCTCTTTTTATGGCCATTTTAAATAAGAAAAAGGGTACATGATGCGCAGTCATAAAAAACTATGATTGATCCATCAAATTACAATAGAGCTCCCTAACCCAATGAAAAGGGGTTTAGTTGTTCATAGCTCTGAAAATGGAAGATGATAAAGAAGGGTGCATTCTGAAAGTAAACTAGAAGTTGCAGGAAAAGTAAATGTACAGACTGTAGTTCCCACTAATGCCCTGCCCTTTCTAGTTCGAAACTACTCCTATATATACTACCCTTCTTGATCTTCTAGTTAGCTCTTCAAGTCTTGGATATGGGCATTTGATCTTGAGTTGAAGCAGTTACAATCTTCAGTGGGCTCAGCTTTGCTTGCAAAAAAAGTGTGAGTCAGGCATGGGTGGACGTTAGTTAGGACGTTAGTGGTGTTAACGTTAAGTGTAACTTTAGGTTCGAAAACGTTAGTGGCGATAACCTTTTTCACTAACGCTCCAAACCAAATTAATCCACGTTAACTTCAATGTTAGTGGCACTAACGTGATCACTAACGTTACCTCTTAGTCCTTCGCAGACGTTATTGGCATTCACCTTTACCAATAACGTTGCTTCTCAGTCTTTCGCAAATGTTATTGGCATTCACCTTTACCAATAACGTTGCTCCTTGCTTCTCTTCCCCATGTTAGTGATCCACGTTAGTGTAACTAACATGGCCCTTAACGTGGGCATGCCTAAGGTTTGAGAGCATTAGTGACACATACCTTTGTCACTAACGCTTCAAACGCCCCTTCTTCCCACGTTAGTGCCTCACGTTAATGGCATTAACGTGACCACTAACATGGTGGTACTTGCCATCTCCAACGTTAGTGACAAAGGTGAGTGTCACTAACGTTGGCTATCATTCCTTACTCCACGTTACCCTTCACGTTAGTGATCTTAACGTGACCACTAACGTAGGCAATATTGGCTTAGTCCAATGTTAGTGACAAAGGTGAGTGTCACTAACGTTGGTGATTTCTTTCTCCTTCCATGTTAGAGTTCACGTTAATTGGATTAATGTGACTCTTAACGTGGCTAAGTGTGCCCTTTTGGAACGTTAGTGGTGTTCACCTTTACCACTAACGTTGGAACTCCCCTTTCCTTTCCACGTTAGCTCCTACGTTAATGTAACTAACGTGGCAACTAACGTGGGCTATGATGGCTTTCGAAGGCGTTATTGGCAATCACTTTTTCCATTAACGCTGCAAACTTACTCCCATTCCACGTTAGTGGTCACGTTAGTTAGACTAACGTGGCTGCTAACGTGGCTCTTCCTTGCTTACTTTGTCCCGAAATCAAGCAAATAAAGTGCATCAAAGCTTGGTTCTTAATCATGAGACCATGCATCATCCATTTTATCATTCAATTCATGCAAATTTCTCGTGAAATCATGTAAAGTTCACAATGTTTGCTTGAATCAAGGTGTAAATGTATATTTACCCAAAACTTGCTTATTTACTAAGAAAATGCATGAAACTACCCTAAAACAGTAAAGAAAAGGTCAGTGAAATTGGCCAAAATGCCCTGGCATCACAACACCAAATTTAAAGCTTGCTTGTCCCTAAGCAAGTACTGAAGCATAAGAATGATGAATGAAAGAACAAGAGAAACAAGTTCTTATTATAGAAGTCAAGTTCTTGGTCCATGGGGTTTCATGCATAGCAACTTAGATTCATTCCCTTTCTGGTTTTCAGGTCCTTATCATGCTCTTGAATACTCACTTGATTGCATCCTACGAGATCCTTATTCATTGATCCCCCCTTTCCTTTCAGGGTTTATTGCATTCTTTTAAGCTAAATGCTTTGTGAGGGGGCTACTCTTTAAGATAAGCTTTCACCCAACACTCCCGAACCAGTTGGTTCAAGGTGCTAGGTGTTGAGACACCCTTAAGGACCTACTCCCTCAAGTCTCTCTCCCCCATACATGCACACCACAGGCATATGGTTTGTTACTTTCTTTCTTGAGACCTTGGTGTCCAGCACCTTTTTGGGTTACTAAGTACTCTGTAGGAAAGGTTGCTCTTGATAGTGGACTTTTAGCTGATAATCCCGGGTTAGTTAACCCAAGTTACCAAGTGATAAGGCACCTCTGAGAGCTTATTCATTCAAGCATATCCCTTGCATAGGAGCACCACAGACACATGCATCAAGATTCAAACCCTTGGTGCCTAGCATTATTTCTTATTATTTTTCTTTCTTTTTCAAACTCTCATTATTCTTTTTCTTTTTTCTTATTAGGATCTTGTTGTTTGGCTAATCTCATAGGATGTGTTTCAAGCATGTGATTTAGAGCATATAGTTGCAAATATACCTTGTTGGTGAGCCAACTTAACTAATCAATTACCATACCACAAACATTGAGAACTTACTTCACAAAATGAACCCCACTCTGGTTTTTCATAACATTTTCTTTTATTTAGCTCAAAGGACAAGCATACATTTAAGCAGGATGAAAATGAAAACCGAGAACTTAGACCAACACACTTAGACCTAAGCAATGAAATCTTAAAGGCAGAATTGAAAATTCCTAAGCTACTATGGAAGCATGTTCTATTTCATACATGATTTTCTTTATTTAAAACTTGAAAAAGATAGAACGAAGAGGGAACTCCACCACCTTTTCCTCATTGCAATGCTCATGTCCCTTTGTTTCCATTGTCTTCGGATCCTTCTTGATTGCTCGAATTCCGATTTCCTTTGCGCTTCCTGATCAACTTTTTCTAGAAACCAGCATCTTCCATCTTCTTCTTCAATGCTTCCTTCTATTGTTTCACCTTCCCCTCCTCTTGTTCTGTTAGGTCTTTGAAAACTGTATCATATCTTGGAATGGTAGAGTGCAAATTATGCATATGCGCAGACACATAAGTCAATTTGGCCTGAGTGTTTATGCTAAACTCTTCCCGGTGTAGTTACCGTCCTTCTTTAAGCACGTTGAACTCGTTGAATGCTTTCATCTGAGCCAACTGACGTTGGTTGAGTTCTTAAAGGCGTTTGTCTTGACCCTCTTGCCTTTCAGTTATTTGATTAATGGCTTGGGTGAGCTGGGAGTAATACTCCTGTTGCTGCTTCATTTGTTGTTTCTGCCACTCCCCTTGTTGATTCCTCCAATTAGATAGTAGTTCTTCTTGACGGTCCATTCTTTGGGATTGAAAGTGTAGTTGTTGTTCTTGTCCTTCCATATATCTCCTTGCTAGATCCTCAATGGCTCCTTGAATATGAACCAGATTTATATTGGTTGGGTCATATTGCTCTTCTTGCTGATATTCTGTTTGTTGGGGTTCTTCTTAATGAGGTTCTTCTTGGTGAAGTTCTTCTTGGGATGTTCTTTTCCTTATCTGAGGCCTTCTTTGTTGTTGAGCGGGTGCCACATAGGTTATACGCTGGAGCGTAACTAACCTCCTAGGGTTTACCCATTTTGGATTGTTATCTTCGAAGACTACCTTGGCTTTTATACATAGTTTAAGGATGGTACGGGGGTAGCAAAGTCAAGAACTCGGATCATTCTTCTCAGCTGCATCTTGGATTCCCTCAGCTATAATTTCATGCACATTGATGTCTCCACCCTTCATTATGCAATGTACCACAGTAGCTCGAGCAATGTTGACCACAGAATTGTTTGAGGATGGAAGGATAGATCGTCTCATGAGCTCAAACCATCCCTTGGCTTACGGGATGAGGTCTCCTTTCCTAATAAACCGCGGCCTTTTATCTGAATAACTTTCCCAATCAGATCCTATAACACACATGTTGTTCACAATTTCTTCAAGTTCATCATTGTCGGGGCCATTACTTATTCTTGCTTGATAATTGGGCTCATCAAAATGTTGTGATCTCAGATGAAGAGTGTTAATTATAGCATTGGGGCTGAAGTCCACCTCTGCTCCTCTCACGTAGCTTTTGAAGGTAGGAGCCCTGGTAGTGCCTTACGTTAATGGCATTAATGTGACCACTAACGTGGTGGTACTTGCCATTTCCAACGTTAGTGAGAAAGGTGAGTGTCACTAACGTTGGCCTATCATTCCTTGCTCCACGTTACCCTTCACGTTAGTGGTCTTAACGTGCCCACTGACGTAGGCAATGTTGGCTTAGTCCAACGTTAGTGACAAAGGTGAGTGTCCCTAACCATGGTGATTTCTTTCTCTTTCCATGTTAGAGTTCACGTTAATTGGATTAACGTGACTCTTAACGTGGCTAAGTGTGCCCTTTTGGAACATTAGTGGTGTTCACCTTTACCACTAACGTTGGAGCTCCCCTTTCCTTTCCACGTTAGCTCCCACGTTAATGTAACTAACGTGGCAACTAACGTGGGCTATGATGGCTTTCGAAGGCATTATTGGCAATCACTTTTTCCATTAATGTTGCAAACTTACTCCCATTCCACGTTAGTGGTCACGTTAGTTAGACTAACGTGGCTCTTCCTTGCTTCCTTTGTCCTGAAATCAAGTAAATAAAGTGCATCAAAGCTTGGTTCTTAATCATGAGACCATGCATCATCCATTTTATCATTCAATTCATGCAAAATTCTCATGAAATCATGTGAAGTTCACAATGTTTGCATGAATCAAGGTGTAAGTGTATATTTACCCAAAACTTGCTTATTTACTAAGAAAATGCATGAAACTACCCTAAAACAGTAAGGAAAAGGTCAATGAAACTGGCCAAGATGCCCTGGCATCAGCAAGTCAAGTTTCTCATTGTAAGTGTAGACTACTTCACAAAGTGGATTGAAGTAGAGCCACTGGCTACTGCTACCGCCCAAAGAAGCTGAAAATTCCTATATAGAAACATTATTACAAGGTTTAGAGTTCCTTATTCCATTACCACTGATAATGGCACTCAATTTACCGATACAGGTTTTAGGAACTTGGTAGCTGATCTGAAAATAAAGCACCAATTCACATCTCTAGAGCACCCACTAGCCAACAGACAGGCAGAAACTACCAATAAAGTCATATTAGCTAGGGTAAAACGAAGGCTATAGGATGCAAAGGGAGCTTGGGCTGAAGAACTCCCACAAGTCCTATGGGCATATCGGACAACCCCACATTCAACCACAGAAGAATCACCCTCTGACTTGCTTATAGAATGGAAGCAATAATTCTAGTGGAAATAGAAGAAGGATCTCTTATAATGATCCTCTACAATGAAGAGGCCAACTCCCAAATTCAAAGGGAAGATCTCCACCTACTTCCAAAAGTCCGAAAAAGAGCTTGGATTAGAGAGGAAGCACTAAAGCATCGAATGGCTTTAAAATATAATCAGAAGGTAGTCCAACTAAGCTTCGCCACCAACGATCTCATCTTAATCCAAAACGACATCAGAGCAGGTCGATCAGGAGAAGGGAAGCTAGCAACTAACTGGAAAGAACCTTACCGAGTTGTAGAAGTACTGGAAAAAGGTTACTACATGGTGTCTGACCTCGAGGGGCGAGAGCTGCCAAGGTCATGGCATGCCTGTAACCTAAGAAGGTACTATAGTTAGAAAGTAATAAAGATCTTAGGTCAAGGCGCACTATTTTTTCTGAAAATGTTTTTTAACGAGGCGCGAGGCCAAGATCTACCAAATTACCTGACCTAGAAGGGTAAGCACTTGTATGTTCATATTTTTATGCTTTTTCATTTATTATTCAAATAAAAGTTATGAATTCCCTAAAAAGTTTCCTACCAAGATGCATTAATCTAAGCTCAAAAATTCATCGCCGGATTACAAAGAGGTCTGCAAGGTGAAAACCAAATTCATCGCCCGATTACAAAAATGTCGGCAAGGTGAACACTAAATTCATCGCCTCATTACAAAGAGGTCGGCAAGGTGAAAGCGACAAAAGCAGATTAATAAAGATGGATTAAAAATGGATCTGACGAGGTCTGGCTAAAAATGGATTACTAAAAATAACTTAACAAGGACTGACAAAGAAGTCGAACCAACAAAAGGATCACTGAAAAGGGATGAAGACATCTCGCTAAAGCCAAAGAAATGCTAAAAAGTCGAGACAAAAGTGCCTAGCTATAAAAGTACAAGTCTTGCAAAAAAGACACTACTTAAAAAGTAAGAGCACAAACAAGAGCTAAAAAGTCATCCAAACAAACTATAAAGAAAAGGTTCCCCTTGGAACACTACCTAAAAAGTTGTTAGATTGTGACTAAAAAGCTCAGGTAAGAGGGTCACACGGGTCGACTGACGTTAGGATTTTTGCTTGTAAAGAATTTTATAAAAATATAGTCGTGTTGTAAGTATAGATTCTAAACCAACAGAAAATCCCTTCGTATAAACATTTGGTTGTCACAAGTAACAAACCCAATAAAAATAATTAACCAAAGTATTCAAACCTCGGGTCGTCTTCTCAAGAAATTGCAGGGAGGTATGTTTCATTATTGGTTATGGAAAATAGTGTTTTGGGTTTTGAAAAGGGTTTTTTTAGCAGAAGAATTAGATTACAAGAATTAATAAATTAATAACTAATAAAACTCTTGGCAAGGTATGAGAATTGGAATTCCTATCCTAGTTATTCTTATCAATTGTGATGAGAATTGGATTTTTCTCCCACTAAGTCAACCTCTAACTATGAAGGTAAGTCAAGTAGATGAATTGATTTTGATTCTTCAGGTCCTAGTCTTTCCTTGGGAAAGGATAGAGTTATTGGAACTCGAATTAATTCTTGAAGAATCCCAATTTTCAGTCAACAATGAGTTTGACAACCAAAGCCAAAAGGGAAGAAGATCTACTCGAATGAAAATAATTTGGATAAAACCAAAGCATCAATAACATAAATTAAAGAAAGCAATCATAAGTCTGAAATACCTCAAATTATATTAATTAAGAAAATCATAACATGAATGGCTCATAAGCCAAATTGAGAAAATAAATAAGAGGAATATTAAACCTGGAAGTTGAGAAGAACAAATCCTAAAATCCTTTACGAGGAATCCTAATCCTAAATCCTAAGAGAGAGGAGAGAGAACCTCTCTCTCTAAAAGCTACATCTAAATTATGAAAAATGTGTTGTGAGTCTGATCTAAAGTAACCCCTTCATTCCTCCACTTTGCAGCCTTTAATCTGTGTTTTCTGGGCTTGAAACTGGGCCGGAAATAGCCCAGAATTCGCTGGAAACGAATTCTGCCATGCTGATTTTCACAAATGCGACGCGTCCGCTTGGAGCACACATTTGCGTCGCCTAACTGTACGGCCACTATAGCAAATAATATATCAAATCGAAGCCCCGGACGTTAGCTTTCCAACGCAAGTGGAACCGCATCATTTAGACCTTTGTAGCTCAAGTTATGATCATTTTAGTGCGAGAGGGTCAGGCTGACAGCTTTTGAGTTCCTTCAACTTCTTGTATTCCTTCCACTTTTGCATGCTTCATTTCCATCCTCTAAGCCATTCCTGTCCTGTAATTCCTGAAATCACTTAACACACATATCAATGCATCAAATGATAATAAGAGAGGATTAAATAAAAGAAAATAAAATCCAAAGAAGCATGTTTTCAATCATAGCACAGAATCAGGAAGGAAAATGTAAAACATGCAATTCATATGAATAAGTGGGTAAAGAGTTGATAAAAACCACTCAATTGAGCACAAGATAAACCATAAAATAGTGGTTTATCAACCTCCCCATACTTAAACATTAGCATGTCCTCATGCTAAGCTCAAGAGAAGCTATAAAGAAGTGAAGAAGAATGATAGAGAGTATGCATATAAAAATAATTAACCGAAGTATTCAAACCTCGGGTCGTCTTCTCAAGGAATTGCAGGGAGGTGTGTTTTATTATTGGTCATGGAAAATAGTGTTTTGGGTTTTGAAAACGGTTTTTTTGAGCAGAAGAATTAGATTGCAAGAATTAATAAATTAATAACTAATAAAACTCTTGGCAAGGTATGAGAATTAGAATTCCTATCCTAGTTATCCTTATCAGGTGTGATGAAATTTGGATTTTAATCCCACTTAGTTAACCTTTACTAAATAAAGAAAGGTCAAGTGGACTAATCAGTTTCATCCTCAAGTCCTAGTCAATCCCTGTGGGAGGACTAGTTTTAGAGAGATCTAGATCTATTAGAATCTGCCAATTTCAACCACTGCTGAGTTTGACAACTCAAGAGTTACCAATTAATCAACCAAAACCAAGAATATAGAAAGCTAAATTAAAATCATAAATAACTAGAATACCTCAAATTAAATTGAATGGAGAAAGCCAATTGGGCAACATAAATCAAGTACAAATAAAAGCTTCAGAGTGAACAAAAATATAAGAGAAACATAAATTATTGAACCTGGTGCGAAGAAACAATCCTAATGACTAAAGGAGATCCTAATCCTAAAACCTAAGAGAGAGGAGAGAACCTCTCTCTAAAAACTACATCTAAACTATGAAAAGTGTGTTATGAGTTATGAATTGATGTCCTAAGTCTTTGCATGTTCCCTGACTTTAATCTGTGTTTCTAGGCCGAAAACTGGGTTGAAATGCGGCCCAGAATCTGTGCCAGCGACTTCTGTAATTCTGCAGATCGCGCACGTCACGCGTCCACGTCGTCCACGCGTTCGCGTCACTCAGCATTTCTCGTACCAGGCGTGCGTGTCGTCCATGCTTTTGTGTCGTTCGTGCAGCTTCCAATCTGCGCGGTCGCGTCAGGCACGCGAGCGCGTCACAGTAGTTCCTTCTATTTCGCGCGGTCGCGTGAGCCATGCGACCGCGTGACTTCTCGCTGGTCATCTCCTCAATTCCTTGTGTTTCTTCCATTTTGCATGCTTCCTCTTCATTCCTTACACCATTCCTGCCCTATGAAGCTTGAAACACTCAACATACAGATCATGGCATCGAATGGTACGAAGGAAGATAAAAATATACAACTAAAAGGTCCTTAGGAAGCAAGTTATTAATCATAGGATATTTTTAGGAAGGAATTGTAAATACATGCAAATCATATGAATAAGTGGGTGAAAAGCTTGATAAAACCACTCAATAAAACACAATATAAACCATAAAATAGTGGTTTATCATCGACGTCAGAGGAGCACAGGAACGACCTCAAGAAAAGAGAAAGCCAAAAAGGTTGAGAAACAACTTATGGCTCCAAAAGTCCTTAAAAGGGATGCAACTCCGCTCAAAAGAAAGCACGACCTCAGAACAGGGCTACAGAAAAATCATCTGAAACTAAAAAGGTTCTACTTAAGGAACACTAAAAAGTTGTCGGATAAAACACTTAAAAGCCCCGCCACCAAGCCGCAAAGGTTGCCCAACTTAAAAACACTTAACGTATGGGCAATATTCGTCACCCCGGGAGCCTGAGAATTTGTTTGAAGTTTCTTAAAAGCTTCACATGCCTAGTTTGGGACCCCGGAGGCTGTTGGAATTCCAAACATTCGTGGAGATTCCTGAATTAGTGCAAGCATAAGCCACCATGATAGGAAGCTCATCAAATGTCCAACTTAAGGACTTTAACTAAAAGTGCTGGGTGGGAGACAACCCATCATGGTATGGTCGTTTCTTTCTCAATTTCTTTATTTCATACTGTTCGATTTTTTTTATGATTTCGTATTTTTTATTGAACCTGGATGCTATTAATAACATTGCATTTAGCCTTGCATATCTGCATTAAAAAAAATTTCACACGCGACGCGTCCGCGCCATAGGTGCATTAGGAAGAGAATAAATTGAACAGAGAGTCACGCAAAAGCGTGGCTAGAGGCGTGCTTTTGGCACAAATTGACCCACGCGACCATGTCGCTGATGCGACCGCATCGCTGACGCGTCCGCGTCATGTGGGAAAAATGCCTCCCATGCATCCACGTCACCCACGCGAACGCGTGCCCTGAAATCGACGTAAAAAGGGTGTATGGCTGAAAGTTGAGCTAGAATTGGGCTAGACTCGTGCTAGAAGCACAAGCCCTACCATGCGAACATGTGCCCCACGCATCCGCGTCATTTTTCAAAAAGGCCATCCACGCGATCGCGTCCCCCACGCTATCGCATCACCCAGATTTTTGGCAAAATGCATTTAAATAGAGAGTTGTGCGAACGCGAGGCTGCACTCGCGCCACTGGCACAAATCGATCCACGCGACCGCATGGATGACGCGTCCGCGTCATTTCATAGAAGCGTTACCCACGTGACCACGTGCCCCACGCACTCGTGTCGTCTGCACCGCACAGCTTATCCACATCAGCCAAATATCTTATCTTTTCTTCCCCAATCCTAATTTTTACTTCTCCCTTCTTATTTCTTTCTTCCTCCCTTCTTCCTTTCTCTTTCTTCATCCCTTTAACTTCTTATCCTTCTTCACTCACATTCTATTTTCCTTATTTCCATTGGTGTTAAATGCTCTTATTCAACTATTGTATCTTTTCTGGTATTATTTTGGTGCTCAGTGACTTGTTTTACACTGTTGGGTAATTTTTTTTTAAGTCAATGCTAATCCTTTATGATATTTGTATTAATTTTGCATTGACATGAATTTATATTGTCTTGCACTCTCTTCCCCATTGTTGCAACTTTTTGCACTATTGATATGCCATGTGCTTTTACTATTTTCTCACTTGCATGTTGTAGCTACCATGTAATTGAGACCCTTATTATTTGGCATTAACACCCATATTTTATTTATGTTCTTATCTGACAAACAAGTCCATCCGCACAAACCTTGGAGAAAAGCACCAGTTGGAACAGCCCGTCCACCTGCACATCTTAGCATGCACCGAGGACGGTGCAATCTTTAAGTGTGGGGAGGTCGATACCGATCTCCATGGGTTAGTTATTTTCTTCTCAGCACCAATATTCTATTTTCTTTGTTTGTTCATTGTTGCATTGCATAATAGATTGCATGTGTAGTTGATTGTTTGCATTTAAGTACAACTTGGTTGAAAAATAATAAGTTTCTTTTAAAGACCCTATTTTTAAAAAATTTCACTAATTTAAATTAAAAAAAATTAAAATTTTCTATGTGTTAAATTTGTTTGAAGTTGTATTTGGAACATGGTTTTTGAGCCAAAGAACACACAACCTGTGAGGTTTGAGCTTATTTATATGGTTACATTACTTAACCATAAATTTTTATTCTTGTCTGTTTTCTTCTCTATAATTGAAGTCTTTATTTTGTTCCAATCTATATGTACAATATTTAGTGTATTTACATGCTTGCATATGATTAAGGCCATTACTTGTTTTTGCTCACTTATCCCAAATAAGCCTACCCTTTTATGTCACCCTTGTTAGTCACTTTGAGCTTTTTAATCCCCTTCTGTTCTATAACCACATCACTAGCCTTAAGCAAAAAAACAAATTAAATATCCCAATTGAATCTTTGGTTAGCTTAAGATAGAGGTTGTGCATCAACTAAGTGTGGGGAAACTCTGGGAACATGGGTTAATAAGGGAATGTATCACGTTTCTAATTTTGAATATTGGGAAATTTGGGTATCTACTCATGTAAAACAAAAAGTTAAAAAAATTCCATATGCATTGATATGTTATTTTAGTTTTTATGTCTCTATAAAAAAAAGAAAAAAAGAAAAGAAAAAAAAGAAAAGAAAAAAAATATAATTTAAATAAATAAATAAGGGGACAAAATTACCCCAATGTTAAGTTAATAAAAGATCAATGCATATGTGATACAAATCAAAAGAAAAGTTGACACATGAGTATGTGATATAAAAGTAGGAATTATGGGTA
The DNA here is from genome assembly GCF_000817695.3 of Arachis duranensis. Lineage (NCBI taxonomy): Eukaryota > Viridiplantae > Streptophyta > Magnoliopsida > Fabales > Fabaceae > Arachis > Arachis duranensis. Next base: position 61,424,958 of record NC_029775.3, on the reverse strand, counting down.
GCTAGGCATGATTTTAGAAATTATATAGAATGTATGTATGTTAGGTGATAGCTCAGATTACTCAAAGATTCAATTTATAGCTCACTTAGCCATACATATATCCTCACCCTTGCCTTGGCCCCATTACAACCTTGAAAAGACTTCATGATATGTGCATGTGTATACTAAATATTTGTTGATTGGTTAGATGAAGGACAAAGTTTAGAAAGCATGATTAGGGAAGAATAGAGTGATTGACCGTAGACACTTGAGAGATTGGAGTGATATACACTGCCAGTGAGGGTTTAGTGCTTGATTCTATATTCCTTGCTTTCATGAGCTATCTTCTTACAAGTTTACTTATCTTTTATTGTGTAATTTGAATTAGTGGAATTTGATTCATATTTGTCTTGAAAAACTTGTTTACTTTTAACCAAGTAAGTAGAAACATTTTGCGTGTAGTTGCATCCGCATAGATAGGTTGCATTGCATACTCTCTATCATTCCTCTTCACTCCTTTATATCTTCTCTTGAGCTTAGCATGAGGACATGCTAATGTTTAAGTGTGGGGAGGTTGATAAACCACTATTTTATGGTTTATCTTGTGCTTAATTGAATGGATTTTATCGATCTTTCATACACTTATTCATATTAAATGCATGGGTTTACATTCTCCTTCCTGATTTTGTGCTATGATTGAAAATATGCTTCTTTCGCCTTATATTTGCTAATATTAATCCTCTCTTATTACCATTAGATGCCTTGATACGTGTGTTAAGTGATTTTAGAGATTACATGGCAGGAATAGCTCAGAGGATGGAAAGGAAGCATGCAAAAGTGGAAGGAATACAAGAAGTTGAAGGAACTGCAAAGCTGTCAGCCTGACCTTCTCGCACTAAAACGATCATAACTTGAGCTACAGAGGTCCAAATGATGCGGTATCAGTTGCGTTGGAAAGCTAACATCCGGGGCTTTGATTTGATATATAATTCGCCATAGTGGCCCTACAGATAGGTGATGCAAACGCGCGCTCCAAGCGGGCGCGTCGTATCTGCGAATCTCATTCTACGCAAACGCATGGATGACGCCTCCGCGTCACTTTGCCGCGACCTGTACGGACTAGATTTCATAATCAGCAATTTCTGGGCTGTTTCTGACCCAGTTCTCGGCCCAGAAAACACATATTAGAAGCTATAAAGTGGAGGAATCCATTAATTCATCATCATACATTCATAGTTACTTTTCATGATTTAAATGTAGTTTTGAGGGAGAGGTTCTCTCCTCTCTCTTAGGTTTTAGGATTAGGATTCCTTTTAAAGGATTAGGATTTCAACTCTTCATCAGCTTCAATATTTCTTTTACTTTATATTTCTCCTTTACTTTCGGATACTTTAACGCTCTCGTTTAATTACTTATGTTTTCAGATTGACTTATGAATTCTTTATGTTTAGATTGATTTTCTCTTATTAATGCAATTGAGGTATTTCAGATCTATGATTCTTATTTAGCTTTTTATATTATTGGCTTTAATTGATTAACTGGAAGCTCTTGAGTTATCAACTATTCAGGATTGATTGTTATGTCGGCTGATTAATTGGAATTCCACTAACTCTAGTCTTTCCTTAGGAGTTGGCTAGGACTTGGGAAATCTAACCAATTGGTTCACTTGACTTTCCCTTGATTACGCAAAGGTTAACTAAGTGGGATTAACTTCCATTCTCATAGGAGTAACTGGGATAGGACTTCCAAATTTTCATATCTTGCCAAGAGTTTATTTTATAGTTAATTATTTATTTTATTTGTCATTTAATTTACTTGTTCCTCACTTTCAAAACCCCAATTTACAAAAATCATAACCAATAATAAGAACACACCTCCCTACAATTCCTTGAGACGACGACCCGAGGTTTAAATACTTCGGTTATCAATTTATTTAGGGGTTTGTTACTTGTGACAACCAAAACGTTTGTACGAAGGGATTTTTGTTGGTTCAGAATCTATACTTACAACGCGACTTTATAAAATTCTTTACTAGCAAAAATCCCGACGTCAGAAATGTTCGTGGCTTACTTGAAATATTAAGACTGATCACCTTAATGTTGATTGTTTGGTGCGGATAGGACCTTAATGACTGCGAATAGGCATAGTTTAATCGAGCTTCGAACAACGAATCGATGTGAGGCACAGCTATCCTCATAGCTGTTATGATCTCCATGGCCATGGCTATGTTAGATTTGGATACTGTAAGGAACGAATGCTTGTTTTACTTGTGAGGAATTTGTACACACAGCTGGGATCTACACAAGAAAGTTTGTTTGGAATCCAATGCGAACCCAGCAACAAGGCCGAGTTTTTGCCAGGACTGCTGATGATGCTAAGCAATCAGATGCCCTAATCCAATGTCAGTGTTATGTCAAAAATCGATTTTTAACTGTACTATATGACTCGGGTGCATCGCATTCCTTTATTTCTCTAACTGTTGCTCACGAGTTTGGATTATATTTCTCTAACTGCATCCCAAAATACTTTGACCAGTTTAGTGTACCTGGAAGTACCACTTGCTATTAGGAATAGGACTTTTATACATGATCTAATCTGTTTGCCTCTATGTGGTTTAGAAGCTATTCTAGGATTAGATTGGTTACCTAAGTATCATGTTTCCCTTGATTGCTTTGAAAGAACTGCTGTTATTCCATCTGACAGTCTACACACTAAACCATTTCTATCCCACACCTTATATCTGAATTCTATAAGAGTTACCTTAGCCGGGAGTGATTGTGAGGGGTACGTTCTGTTAGCGGCTAGCTCGAATGATAGTGAATTAAGCTTAGAACGAATCCGAGTGGTGAAGGAATTTCCTGATGTTTTCCCGGATGACATACTTAAGTTTCCTCCTCAGCAAGAGATAGAATTTAGCATTGAACTAGTACCTGGAACCGGACCGATTTCCATAGCACCGTACCAGATGTCACCATTAGAACTTGTAGAGTTGAAGAAGCAGTTGGATGAGCTACTCGGAAAGAAATTTATTCGTCCCAGTGCATCACCTTGGGGAGCTTTGGTGTTGCTAGTAAAGAAGAAGGATGGTGGAATGAGACTTTGCGTAGATTACCGATAGTTAAATAAAGTCACTGTCAAGAACAAGTATCCACGTCCACGGATGGATGATTTGATGGATCAGTTGAAAGGAGCAACTGTGTTCTCAAAGATTAATTTGTGATCAGGCTATCACCAGATTCGAGCGAAAGAGTCAGATATACCGAAGACTACATTTAGAACTCGATATGGTCACTATGAGTATACAGTTATGTCATTTGGACTAATTAATGCTACTGCGATTTTCATGGATTACGTGAATCATATTTTCCGTCCGTACCTTGATCAGTTCATAGTAGTTTTCATAGACAATATTCTCATCTATTCGAGGACAGAAAGAGAGTATGAAGAGCATCTAAGGACTGTATTGCAGATATTGAGGACATGGAAGTTATATGCTAAACTATCAAAGTGCGAATTCTGGACAGAGAAGGTGGCATTTTTGGGACATGTTATATCACAGGGAGGAATTGTAGTGGATCCTTTAAAAATTGAAGCAGTAGTGCAGTGGAAACCACCTACGACCATTACAGAAGTTTGGAGTTTTCTCAGACTTGCTGGCTATTACCAGAGGTTCATCAAAGGATTTTCATAGATAGCCTTACCTTTGACTTACCTTACACGAAAGGAAGTTCCATTTATCTGGACGGCGGAGTGTGATAGAAGTTTCAAGATGCTTAAGGAAAAGCTAACAACTACACCTGAATTAGTACTACCCGACCCGTAGAAACCTTTTGAAGTATACTGTGACGCCTCTCATAAAGGACTTGGATGTGTGCTGATTGATGAGCGGATATTTTATACGCTTTTTGGGAGTAATTTCATGTAGATTTTAGCATGTTTCAGTAGTTTTTAGTAGAATAATATTAGTTTTTAGGCAAAAATCATATTTCTGGACTTTACTGTGAGTGTGTGTATTTTTCTGTGATTTCAGGTATTTTCTGGCTGAAATTGAGGGAGTTGAGCAAAAATCTGACTTAGGCTGAAAAAGGACTGCTGATGTTGTTGGATCCTGACCTCCCTGCACTCGGAATGGATTTTCTAGAGCTACAAGAGTCTAATTGGCGCGCTCTCAACGGCGTTGGAAAGTAGACATCCAGGGCTCTCCAGCAATATATAATAGTCCATACTTTGCGCGAAGATAGACGACGTAACTTGGCGTTAAACGCCAAGTTCATGCTGCTGTCTGGAGTTAAACGCCAGAAAAAACGTCATGATCCGGAGTTGAACGCCCAAAACACGTCATAACCTGGAGTTTAACGCCAAGAAAGGCCTCTACTCGTGGATAGCTTTAGTCTCAGCCCCAGCACACACCAAGTGGGCCCCAGAAGTGGATTTCTGCACCAATTATCTTAGTTTACTCATTTTCTGTAAACCTAGGTTACTAGTTGAGTATAAAAACTACTTTTAGAGATTTATTTCGTACCTCATGACATTTTCATGTTTTACATTGTATCTCTACGGCATGAGTCTTTAAACTCCATTGTTGGGGGTGAGGAGCTCTGCAGCGTCTCGATGAATTAATACAATTCCATTGTTTTCCATTCAAAACACGCTTGTTCTTATCTAAGATGTTCATTCGCGCTTAATTATGAAGAAGGTGATGATCTGTGACACTCATCACCTTCCTCAATCCATGAACGTGTGCCTGACAACCACCTCCGTTCTACATCAGATTGAATGAATGTCTCTTAGATTCCCCAACAGAATCTTCGTGGTATAGGCCGGATTGATGGCGGCATTCATGAGAATCCGGAAAGTCTAAACCTTGTCTGTG
>NC_029775.3:61418604-61419950 GCF_000817695.3 Arachis duranensis | reverse complement strand
ACGTAAGGTATTACTTGGACGACCCAGTACACTTGCTGGTTAGTTGAACGGAGTTGTGAATTCAACCAGTGCCATAATAAGGATTTTGAATGAACAAGAGTCACAATAGTTTTTGTGTACATGCCCAAGAGCCAATATTGTTGATCACAATTTCGTCCACCAAGTTTTTGGCGCCGTTGCCGGGGATTATTGAGTTTGAACAATTGAAGGCATATTTTATTTCTTAGATTAGGAATAATTTATTTTTGTTGTTATAGAGTCATTAAATTTTGATAGGATAGTTTCTTTTCAAAAATTTCTTTTCAAAAATATTATCTTTCTTAATTAATTGTTGATTTTTCGTGAATTTAGTGTCTTATTCTAAGTTTGGTGTTAATTGCATATTTTATATCTTCTTTAAAATTCTCGTGTTAGTGTTCTTAGTTCTTCCTTGATATTTAAGTTGTTCTTGATAATTGGTTATACCCTTTGGAACCTTTTTCAAAAATAATTTTTCTTGGATTGAATCTTGTGCCAAATTTTAAGTTTGGTGTTTTCTTGTTAATCTCTTTATAATTTTCGAAAATTTTATTAAAGTTTTCTAAAAATTTTAGGTTTGGTGATCTTTCTTTTGTTCTTGGTGTTATTGTGAATCTTCAAAGTGTTCTTGAGTTTTTCTTGTGTCTTGATCTTAAAATTTTTAAGTTTGGTGTTCCTTGGTGTTTTCCCTCCAAAAATTTTCGAAAATAAGGAGCATTAGATCTAAAAATTTTAAGTCGTGTGCCTTTTGTGTGTTTTTCTCTTTCATCATAAATTTCAAAAAAAAAATAAATAAATATCTTTTCTAACCAATTTTAAAACTACATTTTCGAAATTTTTTATATAAATTTCAAATTTTAATTTCAAATTTTTCGAAAAAAAAATATATTTTTAACTTCCTTTTATATATTTTGTCTTTAATTATTCCACTCTTATAAAATAAATAAAATCAACATATAAATTATCTCTTGTAATCTAATATGGAAGCAAGTAGGAATGAACAGTCCAAGAGGACTCTAGGGTCATATGCTAACCCCACTACTGCTTCATATGGGAGTAGTATCTGTATACCCTCCATTGGAGTTAGTAGCTTTGAGCTGAACCCTCAGCTCATTATCATGGTGCAGCAAAACTGCCAGTACTCTGGTCTTCCACATGAAGAACCTACAGAATTTCTGGCACAATTTCTGTAAATTGCTGATACAGTACATGATAAGGAAGTAGATCAGGATGTCTACAGATTATTACTGTTTCCATTTGCTGTAAAAGATCAAGCTAAGAGGTGGTTAAATAACCAGCCTAAGAACAGCATAAAAACATGGAAACAG
>NC_029775.3:61417154-61418488 GCF_000817695.3 Arachis duranensis | reverse complement strand
TGTTTTCAGAATGGGTGCAATTAGACATATTCTACTATGGGCTTACAGAAAAAAGCTCAGATTTTTCTAGACCACTCAGCTAGTGGATCTATACATATGAGAAAAACAATTGAAGAAGCTCAAGAGCTCATTGATACAGTTGCCAGAAATCAGCATCTGTACCTAAGCAGTGAATCTTCCATGAAAGAAGAAGCTAAAACAGTAACTGCAGAACTCAGTCCGGTGGATCAGGCTAATGAAATTAATCAGCAATTGGACTTTCTAACTCAGCAGCTAGCTGAATTTAAGGAAATATTACAGGAAACAAGAATGGCTAACAGGAATATGGAAGTGCAATTAAAGCAGACAGAAAAACAACTGTCAAAACAAATAGCAGAAGAATGCCAAGCAGTTCAATTAAGAAGTGGGAAAACATTAAATACCTCACTTCAGAGCAGCAGGAAGCCAAGAAATGAACAGATTTCTACTCAAAATCCCTCTGAGGACAATCAGAGCCCAGAGAGGAATGATGCTGGCGCTGAACGCCCAGACCATGCTCATTCCTGGCGTTCAACGCCAGAAACAAACATGAATCTGGCGTTGAACGCCCAAAGGGAACATGGTTCTGGCGTTCAAACGCCAGTAACAAATAAGGAAGTGGCGTCTAACGCCACTCCAGCTTCCACCCCTGGCATTCAAATGCCAGTGGGTGATCAGTCACATACAAGTGCTGATAACAACCCTTCTAAAAAGGCTTCCCAACCCACTTCTGTAGGTAATAAACCCGCAGCAACTAAGGTTGAGGAATACAAAGCCAAAATGCCTTATCCTCAAAAACTCCGCCAAGCGGAACAGGATAAACAATTTGCCCGCTTTGCAGACTATCTCAGGACTCTTGAAATAAAGATTCCGTTTGCATAAGAACTTGAGCAAATACACTCTTATGCTAAGTTCATGAAAGAGATCTTAAGTCATAAGAAGGATTGGAGGGAGACTGAAAAAGTTTACCTCACTGAAGAATGCAGTGCAGTCATTCTGAAGAGCTTACCTGAGAAGCTTAAAGATCCTGGAAGCTTTATGATACCATGCACATTAGAAGGTACTTGTACCAAGCAAGCTTTATGTGATATTGGGGCAAGTATCAATCTAATACCTGCATCTACTATCAGAAAGCTTGGTTTGACTGAAGAAATCAAACCAACCAGGATATGTCTTCAACTTGCTGATGGCTCCATTAAATACCCATCAGGAGTGATTGAAGACATGATTGTCGAGGTCGGGCCATTCGCCTTTCCTACTGACTTTGTGGTGCTGGAAATGGAGGAGCACAAGAGTGCAACTCTCATTCTAGGAAG
>NC_029775.3:61411857-61414414 GCF_000817695.3 Arachis duranensis | reverse complement strand
TCTAACAAAAAGTTCATTGTTAATGGACAAAGAGTTAAACACTATCTTGAAGGTAATTTCGAGCAAGAATGCTCAAGACTGAGACTTAATTGAAGATCAGTGATAGTTCAGCTAATGACATTAAAGAAGCGCTTGCTGGGAGGCAACCCATGCCAATCACAAAATTTAATTTTATTCGTTTTTCTAATAATTTGAAGTTTTACAGGTAGATGCTACAATATCTTCAAAAGGTGAAATAGCAATTGATTGAAGTCACAAAGTTACAAGGAAAATTGGAAGCTCACTGGCGTGAAAAAGCCAGTAAGAAATACTTTGGGCATTGAACGCCCAAAAGAAGCACCCACTGGGCGTTTAACGCCAGTAAGGGTAGCCATCTGGACGTTAAACGCCAGAAGGGAGCATCTTCTGGGCGTTAAACGCCAGAAAGAAGCACCTTCTGGGCGTTTAACGCCAGTCTGCTAGCATCCTGGGCGTTCAGAAAAACGCCCAGTGACAAAGGACTTCCTGGCGTTCAACGCCAGAAAGAAGCACCAGCTGGGCGTTGAACGCCCAGAAGAAGCAACATTTGGGCGTTAAACGCCCAAAACATGCACCATGTGGGCGTTTAACGCCAGGTTGGTGGGAGGAGGTACAAATTTGTTTTTAATCCAAATTTTTTTAATTTTTATGTTTCAATTCATGATTTCTTGCATAAACATGTTTCAAAATATCATCTTCAATTCCAAAAGCTTTTATCCTAATTTCTAAAAACCCTGATTTCTAAAAATCCACGTTTCAAAAATATTAAATATATCTTAATCCATAAAGCCAAATGGTTTTCCAATCCAATCCAACTCTTTTAAGTTTATTTTCAAAACTCAATTATCTTTTTAAAAAATCTTTTTCAAAATTAAAAATTTCAATTTATCTTTTAAATTATGATTTATATCTTTCCTTTTTTAAAACTATATCTTTTTCTTATCATATCTATCTTTTATAAATCATATCTTCTATCTTATCTCCTTCTTATTTTCGAAAATTTCCCACCCCCCTCCCTATATATTGTATTCGGCACCCTCCTCATCATCACCATCCAACTCTTGCTCTCCTTCTATCCCTCTTCTTTCTTCTCTTTTGCTTGAGGACAAGCAAAGCTCTAAGTTTGGTGTGTTTTACCCGTGATCACAAAAACATACCCACTAAAGATCATGGCTCCTAAAGGAAAACAACCCAACCCAAGAGGCAAGAAAGAAAGCACTCCAAAGCCACTTTGGAATCAAGGGAAGTTCTTAACTAAAGAACATTCAGACCATTACTACAAGATAATGAGTCACAGATCAGTGATCCCGGAAGTCAGATTTGATCTGAAAGAAGATGAATATCCGGAGATCCAAGAGCAAATTCGAAACAGGAATTGGGAAATTCTGGCCAATCCTGAAACGAAAGTGGGAAGAAATATGATCCAGGAGTTCTATGCTAATCTATGGCAGACAGACAGGCAAAGAATAATTGGAGCTGCTCTCTTTGACCATCGGACTGTAGTCAGGGGGAAGATCATTCATACCAATTCTGACAAGATCAGGGAGATATTTAAGCTTCCCCAACTAAAAGATGACCCAGACTCCTTTAATAGGAGAATGATGAGGGTCAATAAAGGGCTGGACAAGGTTTTGGAGGACATATGCATCCCTGGAGCCAAGTGGACCACCAGCACGACTGGCATCCCAGTTCAACTCAAAAGAGAAGATCTAAAACCAGTAGCCAGAGGTTGGCTAGATTTCATAGGGCGTTCCATATTGCCCACCAGCAACTGTTCTGAAGTCACTATTAAAAGAGCAGTAATGATTCACTGCATCATGTTGGGAAAAGAAGTGGAAGTCCATCAGCTGATCTCATGTGAGCTATACAAAATAGCAAACAGGAATTCTAAGGACGCCAGATTGGCTTATCCAAGCTTAATTTCTATGCTTTGCAAAGATGTTGGAGTAAAGATGGGAATAACTGAATATATCCTAATTGAAAAGCCCATTACTGGAATATCAATGGTCAGACAACAGCAACAAGATGATTCAACCAAAAGGAGAGCACAAGAAGCCCTCCCAGAACTGCCCCAATTCGAATATTGGGAACATCTTGAGGCTTCTATTTCCAAATTACAAGAAGCTATGGATCAAATAAAGGAAGAACAGAGTAATCAAAGTAGCATGCTTTGCAAACTGCTCAAGGAACAGGAAGAGCAAGGGCGTGATCTAAGGGAGCTGAAGCGCCAAAAATTAATCCTTGAACAACACCCCACAGATTAGAGGAACACCTACTCCTCAAAACAATAGGTTGCTGAGTTCCAATTTTTCTGCTTTAGCTTAGTGATAGTATTATTATAGAAATTCACCTTAGGAGATATTTAGTAGTAATTAGGATGTCTATTTTGATTTTATTTCCAATTAAGCTACAATTTATTTTTCTTATCATCATCAGGCATAAATAAAGTAGTAGATGTTTTTAGAATAAAGAAGTAATCTATATTTTTCGAGTTCTCAATAACAAAAATTATAATTAATTATATGTGGTGGCAATACTT
>NC_029775.3:61403136-61410424 GCF_000817695.3 Arachis duranensis | reverse complement strand
TCTCTTAGATTCCTTAATCAGAATCTTCGTGGTATAAGCCGGATCGATGGCGGCATTCATGAGAATCCGGAAAGTCTAAACCTTGTCTGTGGTATTCCGAGTAGGATTCCGGGATTGAATGACTGTGACGTGCTTCAAACTTTAACTGGCTGGGCGTTAGTGACAGACGCAAAAGAATCAATGGATTCTATTCCAACCTGATTGAGAACCGACAGATGATTAGCCGTGCTGTGACAGAGCATAGGAACGTTTTCACTGAGAGGATGGGAAGTAGCCACTGACAACGGTGACACCCTACATAGAGCTTGCCATGGAAGGAGCCTTGCGTGTGTTGAAGGATTTCAAGGAAGAGTTGAAGTCAGAGGACAAAGCATCTCCAAAACTCCAACATATTCCCCATTACTGCACAACAAGTAACGCTATTATTCTCTATTATTTTAACTTACAATTTTAAATACTTTGACTTCTTACAACTAAATCCAAATAACTTTATTGGCCTCCTGACTAAGATTAATAAAATAAACATTGATTGCTTCAAACCAATAATCTCCGTGGGATCGACCCTTACTCACGTAAGGTATTACTTGGACGACCCATTGCACTTGCTGGTTAGTTGTGCGAATCACAAATTCGTGCACCACTGATGCAAGACAAAAATGTGGTGGCTTATGCTTCCCGGCAGCTGAGACCTCATGAACGAAATTATTCGACGCATGACTTGGAATTGGCTGCAGTGGTGTTTGCTCTTAAGATCTGGAGGCACTATTTGTATGGCGCTCAACTAGAAATTTTCTCCGATCACAGAAGTTTAAAGTATATCTTTGACCAGAAAGATCTTAAGATGCGACAGCAAAGGTGGATGGAGTTCTTGAAGGACTATGATTTCAAGTTAAGTTATCACGCAGGGAAAGCGAACGTGGTGGCAGGCACCTTGAGCATGAAGAATTTGAGTATCTCTTGGATGATGATATAGGAAGAGAAGCTACTTGTGGAATTTGAGGACCTCAAGTTGGCTATGACTGAGACGTCAAGGGGACTCCATCTGGCACAGTTACGTATAACACCATATTTTAAGATTAAGATTCAGCAAGCATAAGAACATGACTCAGAAATGATGACGATGATGAAATGGATGAAAGTAGAGGAACCAAAAGCTGTAAGATAAGATCGTAGCAGTCTCTGGAGTTACAAAAATAGAATTTGTGTGCCTAGCTCTGGAGATTTGTGGCAAGGGATTCTTACAGAAGCTCATCAAAGTAGATTTTCTATGCATCCTAGAGTGATAGAGATGTATCAAGATTTGAAACAAATGTTCTGGTGGCCGGGCCTAAAAAAAAGAGGTAGCTGATTATGTCTCAAAATGTTTAACCTGCCAGAAGGTGAAGGTGGAACACCGGAAACCTTCAGGAACCCTGCAACCCTTAGAAATACCACAATGGAAATGGGAGCAGATCACTATGGATTTTGTCATGGGATTGCCAAGGACCTCAATAGGACACAATGCCATTTGGGTAATTGTGGACAGGTTGACAAAATTAGCTCACTTCCTTCCGATTCGAGTTGACTATACATTAGAAAGGTTGGCACGGATATATATTTAAGAAATCGTACGATTGCATGGAATACCTTCATCAATTGTTTCAGATCGAGATCCGAGGTTTACTTCCAGGTTCTGGGGAGCTTTTCAAAAAGCTTTAGGAACAGAACTGCATATGAGTACAGCATACCATCCTCAGACAGACAGACAATCAGAGCGGACAATCCAGACATTAGAAGACTTGTTAAGATCTTGTGTGATGGATAACCAAGGTAGTTGAGATAGGTATTTACCATTGGTCGAGTTCGTCTACAACAACAGTTACCAACAAAGTATTGGGATGGCACCATATGAAGCTCTGTACGGAAGGAGATGTCAAACACCATATGTTGGAATGATGACGGAGAAGCTAGTGTCTTAGGTCCAGACTTAGTGTAAGAAACTACTGAGAAGACAAAGGAGATTCATCGAAAGATCCAGACAGCACAAAGCCATCAAAAGAGCTATGTCGATAATAGACGTAGACCCTTAGAGTTTAGTGAGAGAGACCATATCTTTCTTAAAGTAACCCCGACTACTGGAATAGATAGAGCCCTTAAGACTAAAAAGCTTAACCGTGGATACATATGACCTTTTCAAATAGCCCTTCCTCCATACCTGTCAAACCTTCATGATGTTTTTCATATCTCACAACTTAAGAAATATATTCCTGACGAGAGTCACGTTTTACAACCAGAGACAATACCGTTATGAAACGATTTGACATATCAAGCATCACCAGTTCATATCGTAGAAAGAGGTGATAAACAGCTAAGAAGCAAGACTATCCGCGTAGTCAAAGTAGCTCGGGGACAAAGAGAAGAAGGAGAGTACACTTGGGAGTTGGAAGATAAGACGAGAGCTGATTACCCACATCTATTCTTAGGTAACTGAAATTTTGAGGGCAAAATTTTCTTTTAGGAGGGTAGAATGTAACAACTTCGGTTTTCGAGTGCGCGAGATCGTTTTTGAAAGTACGGAGAACTCCAGAGGATCAGTAAGTAGAGAACCTCTAATATATCATCAAGTATCTTAATCCTCATTATCATTACGTCTTCTTTAAGTTAGAACCTTTTCCAAGGCAAGCTCGATAACGCAGTCACGAAGAACATAGTTTTTGAACCGTATCGGTCAGGAATTTTGATCCGGTTTTTCGTAAAGAGTCTCAATTTGATGAACTGGACTCGATTCATGAGACAAGAGATATAATAGGATAATATTATCATTATATTACTATTAAAATCATCTTGAATGATATTATAAGGTTACCTGGTCAGTTTTAGTTAAAAATAGAAAATCGGTTTAACCGGGTTCACAGTTTACTAGTGCAGCTTAGTACCAGCACTCTCTGATGACTTTAGCAATGCTAAGGCCTCATTATACATATTTTATTCTCACAATAAATATGTTACTAGTATCATTTATGCTAGTAGCTCAGAAAATATATTTTAGAGATGTTTTTACAAGTGTTTTGATACATCTAATTTTAGTAATTATACACCTGAGATATTTTAATATTATTTTAATCAACCTCCAAGCCAACCAATCACAACTCACCCTACACCCCCAAGACACTCCAAGGCTGGTCATTTACTCCCTTTTGGCCAAAAATAACAAGAGAGAAAAGAGAGAAACTTCCATGAACACTTAATCTTCAAAGCTTGATTTCTTCTGAACTAAAACTCAAATCAAAATTTTGATTTCACTAAAATGATCCTCTCTTCTTCCTCTACATAGCCATGTAACTTATCAATGCTATAAATAAGGTGAGATGGCTGTTTCTTTCCCCTTTCAATTCGGTTTTCAAGGAAACATGCTTAAACATGTGTTTTCTTGATGTTCTTCCTTAGGAATCATGCTTAACTTGACTTGAGGGCCAAGAAATGTTAGTTTCCAGCAAGTATAAGGTGAGATATCCCTTCCTAATGTGCTGAGAGAGATTTGGTCAGTTGAGAGTTTGTGGATTTAAAGTTGTTCTTGATGTGATTTAGGAGGAAAAAGTGCTTTAAGAACACTTCAAAGAGTAACCGGATTTGGAGCAACAAATCAAGGTAGGGTGTCACAAAATTAATCTTGATTATTTGTGTTTGAGTTGTGTGAATGTTGTATAATTTGGCTGTGCTAAAAATTGGTTGCATATATGATTGATTCTTGGTGAAAATTTGGTGAAATTTTGATGAAATTTTATGAAATTCAAGCTTTAAGTTCATGTTCTTGGAGAAGCTGGGAAAACGAAACCCTAGGCCTAAATTGAGGTTCAATTTGTGTTAAAATCATGTGGAAAATATGGGGTTTTAGTGGCTGCTAATTTATTATGAATTATGGTAAAAATAGGTTGCTGAAAAGACTGAAAAACGGGTAAAAACAGAGAAAGAATCTAAAGAATTTATGAAGAACATGAAGAACACTTTGAGTGTGATGAAGAACAATGAAGAACAGGCTTTAGATCCTTAAAAGGGCAAGGAAGTAAAAATTTTGGTGTTTAAGGGGTTATTTAGTAATTTCTGAAAGTTATGGTGGTTAAAGTAGAAATATTAAAAGTTACGGATGGTAAAAAGTGAATTTTAAAGGTTGAAAGTTAAAGTGGGATAATTTTCAAAAATTAATAATAAAATAATAAATAATAATATTTAATTAAAAATAATATTTTAATAAAAATAATAAAATAATACGAAAAAGGCAGTTTTCTGTAAAAGCTTTAGAAAGACAATTTTAAGCGCATAATCTCATAATTACCTTCATAAAACACTTAGGGAGTGGAAAGAACATATTAGTGAGGCAAAGATAAATGAAAGATAAAAAGTTAAATAAAATATAAAAAAACCAAAAAAAGGTCTGTAAAGTTTTAAGGACAGAAAAACAGACAGAAATTAGTGAACGAACTAGGGCAACATAGTTAGTCCTTGAGTTGCGAATAGGGTTAGGTATTATATGAAAAGTTAAACTGTTTCAGTATAGACTTAATGAACCTATACTTGGGACAGGGTAACTATTCATATCGAAATTTACATAAGATTTAAATACATACGTTAAGCAGAGAAATCAGAGCAGCATAGAGAAACACAGAGAACAGAATAACTAGAGAAAAGTAAAGAGATAGAGAGAAAAAGAGTAAATATAGATACAGAAGAAGAGTAATCAGAGAAAAATAAAGAGATACAGAGTAACCAGAGTAGAGTAAAGAGATACAGAGAAAAGAGAAACTAGAACAGAGTAAAGAGATATAAAGAGAAGAGTAATATAATAAAGAAATATTTAGATATATATTAGTTGCTTGATGCAACCTAGAGCTATATTTAATATATATTAGTTGCTTGATGCAACCCAGAGCTATATTTAATATATATTAGTTGCTTAATGCAACCCCTGTCTCAAATCGTATCCGGGAAATCGGGATTACTCGTGACTGGATAAATGTCGGGATTGTGGTCAACCAACCGACACATGAGCTCATGGCCTGTACTAGGGCTAGACATGAATCATTCTTGTCTGCGCATCATTCTCTGTTGCATTTATTTTTGTGTATGTTCTATTTCTTTATGTTTGTCTGCTTGTATGCTATTTCTGTGTTTTATTTTCTTGTATTCTTTTGTATGTGTTCTGCTTTTGATTTTCTCTATTTTCTCTATTTATCTGTCTTCTGTTTACTACTTCTCTATATTCTGTTATTCCTCTGCCAAACAACACAAAATTAATGAACTTGACTAATAACCCCGACCCTACTAAGAACTCCCCAGTTCTTACCCCTTTTATCTCCCTTCCCCCTTCAGATGGAAGCATGAGTACCCTTCCGTAGTTCGCTGACGACCGTTCACAAGAAGAGGATTCCACTCTAGGTAGTCTTCTGAGTCTAGGGTGAATCCCGTTCTCTGTTTATATGTATATACTGTGAGACCAGCCACTATCTACACACCGTTTGTACGTAAACTTTAACCTAAATCCTGTGTACGAGACTCCTAATGTATGGCTACTTGATGAGGTACCAGAGAGACGTCCTATAGCAATGTCTGATCGTACAGAGAAGTAGCAAATTATGTTCTACCTTTTGATGATGTTCCATCTAACTTGAGTTTTGAAGCTTAGAACGTATTTTCCCTCACTTTAGTAGTTTAGAGGGACTAGGTGAGTATAGAGTCTAGGCTAGCCTGGGTGCCAGCTTAGGGACTTCTTGAACAGGTAAGGGCCTGGGATGTTGTATGTATATATATGTATATAGATATTATTTAGCTATATCTATGGGTGTTCTAACTAAAGATCTTTACTCTAATAAAGGCTGATTCAAGGAATGTTATCAACTGCTTGAGATGTATTTATGTATGGTTGTTTATAACTATTTTATCTGTTATTACTTGTGAATTAATTATGAATGATTCTGTTTGTTAATCCAAACATTTTCAAAAAAAAAAGTACCTCGCAAAATAACTACGTTTTTAATAACGAATCAGGCTCATATAATACATAATAGATAATAATTAGGAAGACAAGTTGGTAACGCTCAGTTTCCGGTATGATCTATACATACTGAAAATTGGGTCGTTACACAATTTCAGACAACTCGACTGGCCATTGTAAGATTCTTCCTGCTAAGTCTGTTTTCTGTAGAATGCTTTTTATGGATTGGTTGATCTGAACCTTGATGGTGTGGGCTTGAAAATAAGGGCGAAGTCGTCGAGATGTTAGTATGAGAGCCTAGGTGAATTTTTCTCTTTTTTGGTAGTTCAGCTCGGACCCTTGTAGTTCTTTGCTGATAAAGTATATAGGCTGTTGTCCACTTTTGTCCTCTCTGACCAGTGCTGAGGCTATTGCCCGATGTCCTACTGCGAGGTACAATACAAGTAGTTCTCCTTCCCGTGGCCGAGTTAGAATAGGTGGTTGTCCCAGGAACCTTTTAAAATCCTGGAAAGCCTGTTCGCATTCCGCTGTCAATTCAAACTTCTTTCCCTTCCTTAGAGTAGCGTAGAAGGCGAGAGATCTTATTGCCGATCCGGCTAGAAATCTGGACAAGGCCGCCAATCTTCCATTTAGTTGTTGTACCTCTTTGACGCAGGTCGGACTCTTCATGTCGAGTATAGCCCGGCATTTATCTGGATTTGCCTCGATTCCTCTTTGTGTGAGCATAAAACCTAGAATTTGCCGGCTTCCACTGCGAAGGTGCATTTGGCAAGGTTAAGTCGCATGCCATGCCTTCTTATAGTATCGAATACTTGGGTGAAGTTGATGCCAAGGCATCTTAGGCTAGTTTCACTAGCAATTTTCTGTTAGTTTTAGTTGTTTTATGCATTTTCTTGAGCTTAAAGTAACCAAGAATGGTTAAATGAACAACAAAGTAATGAATCATCCAAACAGTGTAATTTTGATGCAAATTCCATGAGTTTTTAGTTATATTACTTGAATGCTATGAATGGAAGAATTCTCATGAAATTTTGCAAGACTTTGATGCAATTGTGTGGATGATTTCAGGGAAGAAGAGGTTAGGCAAGGAAGCAACAAAATCAATAAAGGAAGCTTGAAGATCACATGTGCCATATAATGCTGAAAGTGGCGTTTAACCTCCAGTTTAACCTTAAACTGGAAGTTAAACGCCAGAATAAGAAATGCACCAAAGCTGACAGTGGCGTTTAACCTTCAGTTTAAGGTTAAACTGAAGGTTAAATGCCAGAATCATGAAAGCTGAGAAAAGAGGAAACTGGCGTTTAACCTCCAGTTTAACCT
>NC_029775.3:61399758-61402968 GCF_000817695.3 Arachis duranensis | reverse complement strand
GAAGCCATTTCCACGTTTAAGCTCCAGTTTGACCTCAAACTGGAGCTTAAACGTGTTCGGCGTTTTTGCTCCTCCAGGGTTGCCTTCTCATTTCCATGTTTAAGCTCCAGTTTGACCTCAAACTGGAGCTTAAACGTGTTCTACCAAGAATTGCCTCCAGGGTTGCAATCTTCATTTCCACGTTTAAGCTTCAGTTTAACCTTAAACTGAAGCTTAAACGTGTGTCATTACTTGTTTATCACTAAGTTTGCTCAATGAATGTTACAGAGTTGGATCACAGCCTCATCAGTATTATGGATTATAAACCAAAAGCAAAAAGGAAATCAGGGAAAGGCCTCAAAGCCCAAGAATCACAACAGAAGCTCAATTTAGAAAGTGTATAAATAGGATAGAATTGAAGTTAGTTAGGACTTTACTTTTTGACACTTGGAATTTTCATACTTTTGTAATTGAATTCAGAGCTATGATTCACTAAACCCCTTTCATTGGGTTAGGGAGCTCTATTGTAATTCAATGAATCAATAATAGATTTATCTTCTTCTTCAATCTTTTCTCTTGAATTTTGTTAGAAAGCTTCTCGATCTAATTCCATTGGGTAGTTGTCTTGGGAAAGAAACTACCCATAATTGGAATCCTTCGGAACCTTGGGAAAGGAATGGAGGATTCATGCTAGAGAAGCTTTCTCACAGTGAATTGGATTGGGGTTTGGATGGATATTGTGACATGTAATCCTACCAAATTGTGGTTCATGAAACTGTGTGGTATAATCAGTGATCGAGCATCATCTCTTCTTATGAACATTTAAACCAAGGGATTGGGAATTTGTTTGTTTTTAGAGAGAATTGGTGAGCCAAGGGATTGGGATCCAATCATATAAGATTGCCAAGCAAGATTCAATGAATGCATTGGTTGAGGAAGAGATGAAAATGTTTTGATTCGGAGATCTCAATATCTCCTAATACCCAATGAACCCCTCTCTCTGATCTATCCCTTTCTATTTACATTCTGCAATTTCAATTCATGCAAACACCCCCATCCCCTTTTAATTTCAGCAATTTAACTTCTAGCACTTTAATTCTCGCAATTTAAGATTCAGTCATTTCAATTCCTTGCAATTTACATTTACCGCCAATTTACTTTATGCAATTCACACCCAATTCTTGATTCCGCTCAACTAATCAAACTCCACTCCTATAAATGATCATTTCCCTTCTGATGGCTTACAAGCAGTATCTGAAGTAGTTCCTTGGTATGCACCAGTAGCTAATTATCTAGTTAGCCACACTTTCCCTCCACATTTTACTAAGCATCAGAGAGACAAGCTGAAAAGCGAGTCCAAATATTATATATGGGATGATCCGTATTTATGGAGGTGTGGTGCTGACCAGGTAATTAGAAGATGTATGCCCCAATCAGAATTCTAGTCCATTTTAGAGGCTTGCCACTCTTCTGAGAGTGGTGGACATTTTGGCCCTCAAAGAACAACTAGAAAAATTTTAGACTGTGAATTCTGGTGGCCTACTCTTTTTAAAAATGTTACTGCCTGCTGTAAATCTTGTTCCCTATGCCAGAGATTCGGTAATATATCCAAAAGGGATGAGATGCCCCAACAAATTATGTTGTTCTGTGAGATTTTTGATGTTTGGGGCATTGACTTCATGGGTCCATTTCCAAACTGTAGCAGTTTCTTATATATATTGTTAGCTGTAGATTTTGTTTCTAAATGGGTGTAAGCAATTCCTACATGTACTTATGATGCTAACATTGTCGTCTCATTTGTTAGAAACCATATTATCTGTCGCATTGGATCACCACGAGCAATCGTGAGTGATCAAGACACCCATTTTTGTAACAGGAGATTGACCGCTCTACTGAAGAAGCATGGCATTATTCACAAGGTAGCAACTGCTTACCACCCCCAGACTAATGGACAAGAAGATGTGTCTAACAGAGAGATAAAGCATATCCTAGAGAAGATAGTTAAGCCTCATAGGAAAGACTGGAGCACCAGGCTACAAGATGCACTTTGGGCATATAGAACAGCATATAAGACACCCATTGGGATGAGTCCTTTCCGCTTGGTTTATGGAAAAGCTTGTCATCTCCCAGTTGAAGTAGAACACAGAGCCTTTTGGGCAGTTAAGGAGTGCAACATGAGAATTGAGAAAGCCGGAGCTGAAAGGAAGTTGCAATTGCAAGAACTGGAGAGCCTTCGCCTAGAAGCTTATGAGAACTCAAGAATATACAAGAAAAAGATGAAGGCTGTACATGATCAAAACATCAAGAAGAAAGAGTTCCAACCTGGGGATTTAGTCCTCCTTTACAAATCTCGACTAAGGCTCATGCCAGGTAAGTTGAGATCAAGATGGGAAGGTCCATATAGAGTAGAGAAGGCCGAACCATACGGAGTTTATCACCTAAGCCATCCTTCAAGCTCTGAACTTATCAAAATTAATGGACAACGTCTGAAGCTGTACCATGGCGAGAAGATGCAGAAAAACAAAGAGCTTGAGATCTTCCTCTTAGAAGATCCCCACATGGCAAAAGATTGAGCTAGTGGAGCGTCCAACTTACGGACGTTAAAGCAAAGTGCTAGGTGGGAGACAACCCACCATGGTATGATCGTTCTTTTCTTTATTTTTAGTTTTTCCTATTCAATAACTCTTCTCTTTATTAGTACTTTCGTGCATTTGCATTTACATGTTTTTATTTTTCATTTAAAAAAAAAATTTCGCTACGCGATGCGATTGCATCAGCGACACGTCCGCGTCGCTTGGAGAGTAAAGAAAATAAAAGTGAACAGAGAGTCACACTGGAGCGTGGCTGGAGGCGTGCCACTGACACAAATCGACCCACGCGACCGCGTCCCTGACGCGTTCGCGTCGCATGGGAATCATGGCCTCCCACGCGACCGGGTGCCCCACGCGGCCCCGTGCCCTGAGTTTTTGACGTAAAAGGGTGCACAATGAAATATTGTGCGAGAGTGGTGCTGAATTGGTGCTGGAAGCATAATCCTTATCACGCGCCCACGTCACCGACGTGGCCGCATCCTCTATTTTTTGAAGCATACTCACGCGATCGCGTGACCCACGCGATCACGTCACCATA
This sequence comes from Arachis duranensis, assembly GCF_000817695.3. Taxonomy (NCBI): domain Eukaryota; kingdom Viridiplantae; phylum Streptophyta; class Magnoliopsida; order Fabales; family Fabaceae; genus Arachis; species Arachis duranensis. The sequence goes on along the minus strand of NC_029775.3, from coordinate 61,399,860 downwards.
TTTTGGCAAATAAATTAATTTGAACAGAGAGTTGTGCTGGCGCGAGGCTGCACTCGCGCCAGAAGCATAACATGGGTCACGCGACCGCGTGACCGACGCGAT
>NC_029775.3:61391324-61394018 GCF_000817695.3 Arachis duranensis | reverse complement strand
TGTTGGAATCTGACCTCCCTGCACTCGAAATGGATTTTCTAGAGCTACAGAACTTCAATTGGCGCGCTCTCAACGGCGTTGGAAAGTAGACATCCAGAGCTTTCCAGCAATATATAATAGTCCATACTTTATTCGAAGATTGATGACGTAACTTGGCGTTGAACGCCAAGTACATGCTGCTGTCTGGAGTTAAACGCCAGAAAAACGTCATGATCCGGAGTTGAACGCCCAAAACACGTCATAACTCGGAGTTCAACTCCAAGAGAAGCCTCAGCTCATGGATTAATCAAGCTCATCCCAAGCATACACCAAGTGGGCCCCGAAAGTGGATTTATGCATCAATTACTTACTCATGTAAACCCTAGGAGCTAGTTTATTATAAATAGAACATTTATCTATTGTATTAGATATCTTTTTGACAGTTTAATCTCTTGATCATTCGGTCACATGATCATGGAGAGGGATGGCCATTCGGCCATGCCTGAACCTTTTGCTTATGTATTTTCAACAGTGGAGTTTCTGCACACCATAGATTAAGGGTGTGGAGCTCTACTGTACCTCAAGTATTAATGCAATTCGGTATTCCGAGTAGGATTCCGGTAATGAATGACTGTGACGTGCTTCAAACTCGCAAGTGCTGGGCGTTAGTGACAGACGCAAAAGAATCAAGGGATTCTATTCCAGTAGGCGCAGGAACCAACCAGTGATTAGCCGAGCTGTGACAGAGTGCGTGAGCGTAGTTTTCACTGCGAGGATGGGATGTAGCCATCAACCATGGGTGATGCCTCCAGACGATTAGCCGTGCGAGTGACAGCCGCATAGGATCATTTTCCCGAGAGGATTGAAAGTAGCCACCGCTGATGGTGAACCCCTATACACAGCTTGCCATGGAAAAGAGTAAGAAGGTTGAGTTCAAGCAGTGGGAGAGCAGGCATCCTTGAGCCATACAGTATCTCCATATGTTTATCTGAAATTCTCACCAATGAATTTACATAAGTATTCTATCCCTTTTATTATTTATTTTCTTATTTCTATTTTCGAAAACCCATAAACCAATTTAATCTGCCTAACTGAGATTTACAAGGTGACCATAGCTTGCTTCATACCAACAATCTCTGTGGGATCGACCCTTACTCACGTAAGGTTTATTACTTGGACGACCCAGTACACTTGCTGGTTAGTTGAACGGAGTTGTGAGCTTCTCTAACAATGCCTGAAACTCTGTTATCACAATTTCGTCCACCAGTCACCCACGTATACCTCCATGATCTATCCGACATGGTTAGTGAAGACTTTATTCGTTAACCTTTGGTAAGTGGCTCATGTGTTTTTGAGTCCGAATGGCATGACGATGTAGCAGTAGTTTACTTTTGGGGTTAAGAATGAGGTTTTTTCTTGATCGGGCGGGTACATCGGGATTTGACTGTATTCCGAATAGGCGTCCATAAATGAAAGGTATTTGTATCCGGAGGAGGCATCCACCAGAGCGTTGATACTTCGCAGTGGATATAGATCTTTTGGGCAAGCTTTGTTGAGATCGGTGTAATCTGTGCACATCCGCCACTTTTTATTTGATTTTTTCACCAAGACGATGTTGGCTAGCCATATTGGGTACTTTACTTCTCTTATGAATCCCACCTCTAGTTGAGCTTGTACCTGTTCTTCCACAGCTTGGGATCGTTTTGTTTCGAGCTTTCTATGCCTCTGCTGTACTGGCCGAGATCCTGGGTAAACTGCCAACTTGTGGCACATTAACTTGGGGTCTATGCCCGGCATGTCTGCGGCCTTCCAAACGAAGAGATCGACATTGTTTTTTAAGAATTGTATGAGGGACTCCTTTACGTCTCCTTTTAGGATTGTGCCGATATTGGTTGTTTTATCTAGGAAATCTCCGATATGGACTTTTTCTATTTTGCCTTCAGGTTGTGGACGAAGTTCTTCCCGCCTTCGAACTCCTCCGAGTTCGATGGTGTAGATATCTTCTCCTTTGCCTCTGAGGTTCAGACTTTCGTTGTAACAGCGACGCACTGTCTTCTGGTCTGCTTTTATCGTAGCTATCCCTTCTGTGGTTGGTAACTTCATGCAGAGATGTGGAGTCGAGACTACTGCGCCGAGTTAATTTAGCGTTGTCCGACCTATCAGGGCATTGTAGGCTGAACTTACATCGACCACGATGTAGTCTATGTTGAGTGTTTTTGACCAATTTCCTTTTCCAAAGGTTGTCCACAGCGAGATATATCCAAGTGGTTAGATTGGAGTGTCTCCTGGTCCGAATAAACTGATTGGATATGCTCTGAGCTTTTTTTCCTCTAGGCTGAGTTTGTTGGTGCACGAAATTGCAATCACACTTTTGCAATCCCGCAAAACTAACCAGCAAGTGTACTGGGTCGTCCAAGTAATACCTTGCGTGAGCAAGGGTCGATCCCACAGAGATTGTTGGCTTGAAGCAAGCTATGGTTATCTTGTAAATCTTAGTCAGGATATCAGAAATTATCAGGATTGATTATGAAAAGCAAAAGAACATGAAATGATTACTTGTTTTGCAGTAATGGAGAATAGGTTGAGGTTTGGAGATGCTCCATCTTCTGAATCTCTGCTTTCCTACTGTCTTCTTCTTCAAACACGCAAGTCTCCTTCCATGGCAAGCTATATGTAGGGTTTCACCGTTGTCAATGGCTACCTCCCATCCTCTCA
>NC_029775.3:61389034-61390750 GCF_000817695.3 Arachis duranensis | reverse complement strand
ATTGCTGGAAAGCCCAGGATGTCTACTTTCCAACGCCGTTGAGAGCGCGCCAATTGGGCTTCTGTAGCTCCAGAAAATCCGCTTCGAGTGCAGGGAGGTCAGAATCCAACAGCATCTGCAGTCCTTTTTGGTCTCGGAATCAGATTTTTGCTCAGGACCCTTAATTTCAGCCAAAAAATACCTGAAATCACAGAAAAACACACAAACTCATAGTAAAGTCCAGAAAAGTGAATTTTAGCTAAAAACTAATAAAAATATACTAAAAACTAACTAGATCATACTAAGAACACACTAAAAATAATGCCAAAAAGCGTATAAATTATCCGCTCATCACAACACCAAACTTAAATTGTTGCTTGTCCCCAAGCAACTGAAAATCAAAATAGGATAAAAAGAAGAGAATATACTATAGACTCCAAAATATCAAGGAAACATAGCTCCAATTAGATGAGCGGGACTAGTAGCTTTTTGCCTCCGAACAGTTTTGGCATCTCACTCTATCCTTTGAGGTTCTGAATGATTGGCATCTATAAGAACTCCGAACTCAGATAGTGTTATTGATTCTCTTAGTTGAGCATAATGATTCTTGAACATAGCTAGTGTATGAGTCTTGGCTGTGGCCCAAAGCACTCTGTCTTCCAGTATTACCACCGGATACATACATGCCACATACACATAATTGGGTGAACCTTTTCAGATTGTGACTCAGCTTTGCTAAAGTCCCCAATTAGAGGTGTCCAAGGTTCTTAAGCACACTCTTGTTGCCTTGGATCACAACTTTATTTCTTTCTTTTTCTCCTTTTTTTTTTTCGAATTTTTTTTCACTGCTTTTTCTTCCTTCAAGAATCAATCTAATGATTTTTAGATCCTCAATAACAGTTCTCTTTTTCTTCCTTCTTTCAAGAGCCAACAAAAGGTAGAGAGCATATCTGAAAAGGTAGAGAGCATGCACCTCTGAAAGATAGAGAGCATGCACCTCTGAAAGGTTGCAGGTGCATTGCACAGACCAAAAGGCATCCTCCTGTAGGCAAACACACCAGAAGGGCAAGTGAATGCTGTTTTCTCTTGGTCCTGAGGATCTACTGCAATTTGGTTGTAGCCTGAATAGCCATCCAAAAAGCAGTAATAATCATGGCCAGCTAGTCTTTCTAGCATTTGGTCTATGAATGGTGAAGGAAAATGATCCTTTCTGGTGGCTGTATTGAGCCTTCTGTAGTCAATACACATGCGCCACCCTGTGACTGTCCTTGTAGGAACCAGTTCATTTTTTTCATTATGAACCACTGTCATGCCTCCCTTTTTGGGAACAACTTGGACAGGGCTCACCCAGGGGCTATCAGAAATCGGATAAATAATCCCATCCTCTAGTAATTTAGTGACCTCTTTCTGCACCACCTCCTTCATGGCAGGATTTAGCCTCCTCTGTGGTTGGACCACTGGTTTGGCATTATCCTCCAACAGGATCTTGTGCATGCATCTAGCTGGTGTATTTAGCACTTGAATCAGTGCTTCCTCTTCCTGTGAATTTAAAGCAGAGCTTATAATCACTGGAAAAGTGTCACCCTCTCCTAGAAATGCATATTACAGGGATGGTGGTAGTGGTTTGAGTTCAGGCTTGGGAGGCTTATCCTCCTCCTGAGGAATTTTCAAAAATTCCTTTGCTTCCTCTGGTTCTTCTTGATCAGGTTGAGCATCCTTGAAGATGTCCTCAAGCTC
>NC_029775.3:61387587-61388891 GCF_000817695.3 Arachis duranensis | reverse complement strand
AGTTTCTCTCCAATCCTTCTTATGACTTAAGATTTCTTTCATGAACTTAGCATAAGAAGGTATTTGCTCAAGTGCCTCTGCAAACGGAATCTTTATTTCAAGAGTCCTTAGATAGTCTGCAAAGCGGGCAAATTGCTTATCCTGTTCCGCTTGGCGGAGTTTTTGAGGATAAGGCATCTTGGCTTTATATTCTTCAACCTTAGATGCTGCAGGTTTATTCCTTACAGGAGTGGTTGAAGAAGCCTTGTTAGAGGGATTACTGTCAGCACTCTCAGGTGTCTGATTCTCCCCAGGCGTCTGAACGCCAGGATTGGGAGGAAATTGGGCGTTTAACGGCAACTTTTCCCCCTTTTCTGGCGTTTGAACGCCAGAACTGGGCAAGGAATGGGCGTTTAACGCCAGCTTTCCTTCCCTTTCTGGCGTTTGAATGCCAATGTCATTCCTCTCTGGGCTCTTACTGTCCTCAGAGGAATTTTGAACAGTAGTTTGGTTGTCCTCTGTCAATTGTTCCTTGTTTGGCTTTTTACTTTTTTGAGCAGTGTTATTCAGGGTCTTCCCACTCCTCAATTGAACTGCTTGACATTCCTCTGTTATCTATTTAGATATTTGCTATTTTGCTTGATTCAACTGCAGTTCTATGCTCTTGTTAGCAACTTTAGTTTCATAGAGCATCTCTTTAAAGTCTGCTAACTGTTCTGTCATCAGGAGCAATTGTTGATTAAGCTCACTTATCTGTTCTTGAGGACTAGGGTCATTGACTACTGCCATGACTTCCTCTTTTGGGGAGAACTCATTGCTAGAGTACAAATGTTAGTTTCTAGCAACAGTGTCTATAAGCTCTTGAGCTTCTTCAATTATCTTCCTCATGTGTATAGATCCACCAGCTGAGTGGTCTAAAGACATCTGAGCTTTTTCTGTAAGCCCATAGTAGAAAATGTCTAACTGTACCCACTCTGAAAATATTTTAGAGGGACATTTCCTTAGCATACCTCTATACCTCTCCCAGGCATTATAAAGGGATTCATTATCCTCTTGTTTAAAGCCTTGGATGTCCAGCCTTAGCTGTGTCATCCTCTTAGGAGGGTAAAAATGATTCAGGAATTTGTCTGACAACTGTTTCCATGTCTTTATGCTTGCTGTAGGTTGGTTATTCAACCACCTTTTTACTTGATCTTTTACAGCAAATGGAAACAATAATAGTCTGTAGACATCCTGATCTACCTCTTTATCATGTACTGTGTCAGCAATTTGTAAAAACTGTGCCAGAAACTCAGTAGGTTCTTCCTGTGGAAGACCGGAATACT
>NC_029775.3:61372421-61387507 GCF_000817695.3 Arachis duranensis | reverse complement strand
TTTAGCTCAAAGCTGCTTGCTTTGATGGGAGGTGTACAGATGCTACTCCCATATGCAGCTGTAATGGGGTTAGCATATGACCCCAGAGTCCTTTTGGACTGATTAATCCCACTTAAGTCCATAATGGACAAAAGGGAAATGATAATAATTGCAAGGAGATAAATTTTGTGTTTTTTTTTTTTGAATTTACGAAAAAAAATAGAATAAAATAAAATAAAATAAAAATTCGAAAATCAAAAAGAAAATAAGATCAAAGCAAATTGAAAACTGAATCAATGAGTTAATTAAAAAGATTTTGAAAATAGCAATTAGAAAGATATGATTGAAAAAATTTTTATGAAAAATTTTGAAAATTGCAATTAGAAAGATATGATTGAAAAATTTTATGAAAAAGATTTGATTTTTGAAATGAGGAAAGAGAAAAACAGCAAAATGACACCAAACTTAAAATTTTTAGAAAATCAAACACTAATTTTCGAAAATTTTTAAGGGAAAAACACAAAGAGGACACCAAACTTAGAATTTTTATGGATCAAAAAGGGACTAAGGACATGCAAAATCGAAAAACTAAAAGAAAAGTAAAAGCATGCAATTGACACCAAACTTAAAATATGAAATTAGACTCAACTAAAAGACTCTAAACCAACAAAAATAAAACAGTCCTAATCTAAGCAACAAGATAAGCCGTCAGTTGTCCAAACTCAACAATCCCCGGCAACGGCGCCAAAAACATGGTGCACGAAATTGCAATCACACTTTTGCAATCCCGCACAACTAACCAGCAAGTGTACTGGGTCGTCCAAGTAATACCTTGCGTGAGCAAGGGTCGATCCCACGGAGATTGTCGGCTTGAAGCAAGCTATGCTCGCACTCCATCGTCCATTCAAACCTCATTCCCTTCCTTAGAGTGGCATAGAAGGGGAGAGATCTTATTGCTAATCCAGCTAGAAATCTGGACAAGACTGCCAACCTTCCATTAAGTTGTTGTACTTTCTTGACACAAGTCGGGCTCTTCGTGTTGAGTATGGCCCGACATTTATCCGGATTTGCCTCGATTCCTCTTTTTGTGAGCATAAAACCCAGGAATTTGCCAGCTTCTACGGTGAACGTGCATTTTACGGGATTGAGTCGCATGCCGTGCTTCCTTATAGTGTCGAATACCTTAGTTAGGTCAGACAGTAGAGTTTCTTTGCTTTGCATCTTTATTAACATGTCGTCTACGTAGACTTCCATGACTTTTCCAATGTGATCCGAAAAGACTTTGTTCATCAGTCTCTGATATGTAGCTCCTGCGTTTTTGAGACCAAAGGGCATGATGATGTAGCAATAGTTTGCTTTTGGGGTTAAGAATGAGGTTTTTTCTTGATTAGGTGGGTACATCGGGATTTGATTGTACCCCGAATAGGCGTCCATAAACGAGAGGTATTTGTAACCGGAGGAGGCATCCACCAGAGCGTCGATACTTGGGAGTGGATAAGGATCTTTTGGGCAAGCTTTGTCGAAATCAGTATAATCAGTACACATCTGCCACTTTTTATTTGATTTTTTTACCAAAACGAAGTTGGCTAGATATAGTGGGCACTTGACTTCTCTTATGAATCCTGCCTCTACTAAAGCTTGTACCTGTTCTTCCACAGCTTGGGATCTTTCTGGTCCGAGCTTTCTACGCCTCTACTGTACTGGCCGAGATCCTGGATACACTGCCAGCTTGTGGCACATTAGTTTGGGGTCTATGCCCGGCATGTCTGCGGCCTTCCATGCGAAGAGGTCGATATTATCTCTTAAGAACTGTATGAGGGACTCCTTTACATCTCCTTTTAAGATTGCACCAATATTGGTTGTTTTATCTGGGACATCTCCGATCTGGACTTTTTCTATCTCGCCTTCAGGTTGTGGACGAGGTTCTTCTTGACCTCGAACTCCCCCGAGTTCGATGGTGTGGATTTCTTCTCCTTTGTCTTTGAGGTTCAGGCTTTCATTGTAGTAGCGACGCGCTATTTTCTGGTCTCCTTTTATCGTAGCAATCCCTTCTGTAGTTGGAAACTTCATGCATAGATGTGGAGTCGAGACTACTGCGGCGAGCTGATTTAGCATTGTCCGACCTATCAGGGCATTGTAGGCTGAACTTACGTCGACCACGATGTAGTCTATGTTGAGCGTTCTTGACCGGTTTCCTTTTCCAAAGGTTGTGTGTAGTAAGATGTATCCAAGTGGTTGGATTGGAGTGTCTCTTAGTCTGAATAAGCTGTTTGGATATGCTCTAAGTTCTTTTTCCTCTAGGCCGAGTTTGTCGAAGGTAGTTTTGAACAATATGTCAGCCGAGCTTCCTTGGTCTACCAGCGTGCGGTGGAGATTAGCGTTGGCCAATATGATAATGATGACCATGGGGTCATCATGTCTTGAGATGACGCTAGCTGCGTCTTCTTTAGTGAAAGTGATAGTGGGGAGGTCGGGTGCTCCTTCTCCTCACTCGCATTATATACTTCTTTGAGATGTCTTTTGCGAGATGATTTAGAGATTCCTCCTCCCGCAAATCCTCCGTGTATCATGTGAACATGTCTCTCCGGGGTACGAGGTGGTCGTTCAATTCGTCCGACTTCTTCGTCCCTTCTTCTTTTTCTTGGCTCATCTGATTTGTTGGCTAAGTACCGATCTAGTCTCCCTTCTCTTACCAATTTTTCTATGACATTCTTCAAATCGAAGCACTCGTTGGTGGGATGTCCATAAATCCGACGGTATTCGCAGTATTCTGCCCAATTTCCTCCTCCTTTCTTGCTTTTGAGTGGGCAAGGTGGGGGTATCTTTTCAGTATGGCATACTTCTCGATTGACATCTATAAGGGACACCTGAAGAGGGGTGTAATTGTGGTATTTCTTGATCTTTTCTCCATGCTGATCTTTTTTCTTTGACTCTTTATCCTTATCTCGAGAGGAGTAGGAGAATTCGGACTTTGAGGTCTCTCCTAGTCGAGAGTTTTCCTCCATGTTGATGTATTTTTCTCCTTGTTCTTGTACTTTGTTCAGAGATGTGGGATGTTTTTTCGATATGGAGTGACTAAAAGGTCCTTCTCGTAAGCCATTGATGAGACCCATGATGGCTGCTTTTGTTGGTAGGCTTTGTATGTCAAGACATGCTTTATTGAATCTTTCCATGTAGTTGCGAAGACTTTCCCAATCTCCTTGCTTGATTCCTAATAGGCTTGGGGCATGTTTAGTTTTGTCCTTATGGATGGAGAATCTGGATAGAAGCTTCTTGGCTAAGTCGTCAAAGCTTGATATATACCTAGGGGGCAGATTGTTGAACCATTTAATTGCTGTCTTTTTCTAGGTAGTCGGGAAGGCTTTGCAGCAGACTGCATCTGAGGCATCTATGAGATACCTTCTACTTCTAAAATTATTGAGATGATGGCTGGGATATGATGTGCCATCATACAGAGTCATGTCGGGAGGTTTGAAATCTTTTGGGATTTTGGCCTTCATGATCTCTTTGGTGAATGGGTTTTGGTCCTTGCAGGAACTATCTTCGTGGCTGGATCGAATAGTTTTAGCTTTTAGATCGGCTTCAAGCTTTAGAAGCTTGTCTTCTAATTCTCGATGTCGCCTAGCTTCCCTACGTAGGTCTCTCTCGGCTTCCCGTTGATATTCAACCTCTTTTTCAAGTTTCTTTAGGCGATCTTAAAATGCCTCCATGACTCCTGTGTTTGGTGAATTCTTATCTTTGTTAGGTTGAGAAGCATCGTCTAGTGCGACATTCGCGTTCTTATGTCGCGTTCTGTTTTCCAGATCAAAATTGTGGTCATTGTCAAGGTTGTCTGCCAAGATGATGGGATGACTTCCAGGTTCCCCAGCAACGACGCCAATGTTTCGAGGGTTATCTAAAACTATAGGTCGATCTCAAATGAGATCTACGGTGGTGGTCGGTGCTGCTGTGTCCGACCTGTTTAGAGCTGGTGGCCGGAGCTATCGTGTCTGACTTGTTGGATCTGGTGGCCGGAGCCATCATGTCTGTCTTGTTGGATCTAGTGGAGTTGCTGGTCCTTCGTCACCGGAGGGTGGTGGTACCTGCAAGAGACTTTGATGCTTAAGTTAGCACATGCTTTAGGCAGGTTTTTTGTAGAATCATAGTATGACTTATACCTGGGTGCTCCAGTGTATTTATAATGAAGTGGAGTGACCTTTCTGGAGATAAGATAGTTATCTTATCCTATCTTATCTTTGAGTGAAGTCATCTTATCTTCAAGGGAACCGCCCTTATCCCTATAGGCTTGGGCTGCCTTTGGATTTTGGTCATGTTCCTCTGTTTGGGCCCTTTTTTGGGCTTTCCTGGTGATTTGGCCGAGCTCTTTTGAGAAGAAGTCAGATAGTCCTGACCTGAAGAGGTCAGTCGACTTATCGTCAATCAACCCGGGTTGGACAGCTCGACCCAGAGTATGAACAGATAGAATCGTCCGAACTTGTGGAGTCAGGATGATCTTCCTTGGCCTGACAGTATCAGAAGTCAGCTTCTTTGGGGGCACCTGAGAAAACCCTTCACCCAAGGTCTTCACCGACAAATTTTGCACAGCTGACGCCTTCTTGGGCTTATGGAAGGACTTCATTGAATTAGAAGATTTCACCATCTCTAAAAAATAAGGCAGGAAAACAAGTTACAAACAGAAAGGGATGAAATTCAACTACAACAGAAGAAAAGCTATCAGAAAAGAAGTCGAGCGCTACCAAGTTCAGCACGAAAAAGAGAGGGTCTCCCAGAAACCTCTTGGTGTCCAAATGAGGAGGTCCCCCCTAGTGCTCCTCTAAGACACCCATAAAGGCCTATTTGACCTCATCCAAAATCTCTCAAGAATACTTAGTCACTACTATATCTTTTTGCCAACACAAAAGAAAAGTTGACTCATTATTCTCATCTAGAAAGAAAGGGTGGACGTCCTCGGCAGCTCAGACTTCAAAGTAGTATTTCTTAAAATCCCAAAAAGACTCATAATATATAGAAAACACCATTTTTCCCTAAGTAGCTCGGAATGAGACCCAAGAAGCCTTTTTCTTGGCTACTCCAGGCTTGGTCAAAACAAACAGATAAAGGAAGAGAGATAGGGTAGGTTGGACACCTAATTCCTGACACAATAACTGAAAAATCTTAATGAACCCCCAAGAATTCGGATGAAGCTGGGAAGGGGCTACGTTGCAAGCCCATAAGAGGTCAGTCTCGAAAGCAGAAAAGGGGATGGTGATATTCAATAGACTAAAAAAATAGTCACAAGCATAGAAGAAGGGACGTTCTCCCTGAGTTAAGAGAGGGAAACTAACCCTCTTCTCAGGGTCGGGTGACAACAACTCGTAGTTTTTTTCATCATCCCTGTTGCTACATATCCTATGAAACCTCCTAAGCTTTTCACAGTACTCAGGATCAGCCATGGTCACACACATCAAAACTATTGAATCCGGCCAATCGGTCATACCAGCAGGTACTTTAGTAGACATCTCAACATTGTTTTTTCAGGAAGACATTGGCCACCTATCCCTACAGTCAGAAAAAGAAAAAATGGTCACTACCAAATAACTCGGACATTAAGAAAATGCCAAAAGAAATAGTCAACAAGTGTTAGATATGGTAGCAAAATAGAAACCCCAGGACTTGTAGAAAGTAGAGGACCAACACTATAGTCCAGGGGCACCCTTTGGAGGCAACAACAAAGCGAGAATCCAGAAAAGGAACAAGACGCAAAAATTTGTGCCCTAACCAACGCTAACCCTTTCAAACATGCAAGAAGCTCAACCTAAAGTACCAGTATTCACTCATACATTTAGCAACAAAAGACAAAACTACAGATAGCAACAAGGCGCACATAGGAGCAGCAGAGAAAATCGCAACGTGGATCGAAAAGAAAGATGCAATCTTTTCGCAGAAAGAATCAAGCTTTTCAAAGAAAACTCAATAAAGGTAAAAACTATGCAAGTATACAACAGTAAAAGTATACATAAAGGCGACTATCAAAGCAGAAAAAGGAAAAAGAAAGTACCAACCTGTGGAGAAAAGGGAACAGGAACGATAATTGCCTAGACAGAAGCAAGGACGAACACGCACCAACGAAGCGCGTTTTGGAGCAGAGAAGGAAGGAGGCTTGGGGGGCATAAAATCATAAGAGTTAGTAGGCAAGGAGTGAAAAAGAGAAGGGGAAGAAGAAACTGAAAGTGAGAGTAAAGCCTCTTCTTTAATTTCAAAATGAAATACAAAGAGGGAAAAGAAGAAACCGCAAAGGGAAATTAAATGAGCTTTTAAAGCCATCGTGCATTCCTAAGAGAAGCATAACGCACGCTACAAATTAAAGAAAGAAAGAAAAACGCTTCGCATTTAAGTAGAAGCAATCCCAACAGGAGTTATACAAGAAATTGACCAAAAGGCAAATGCTCGAGCACGACTTCCTCAAAGGGGTCACAGTCTAAAGACACGACCTCGAGGGAAAGATCGAACTCGAGCAGGGGCACTGTTCATACTCTAGGTTGAACTATACGATCCGGGCTGACCGAAGACAAGAGCGACCGACCTCTTAAGGTTGGATCGACACCGACCTCTCCTTAAAAGAGTTCAGCCAAATCGCCATAGAGGCCTAAGTAGGCCCAAACAAAGGAACAAAGCCCACTCTAAAGGCGGTTAGCCTAAAAAGATAGGGTGGCTTCCCTCAAAGATAAAGATAAGATAACTAACTTATCATAAAGGACACTCCACACTACTATAAATACACTGGAGCACCCAGGTATAACTCATACTCTGATTCTACACAAAATCCTGCCTAAAGCACGTGCTAACTTAAGCATCGGAGTCTCTTGCAGGTACCACCACACTCCGCTGACGAAGGATCAGCAGCACCGCCAAGTCCAACAAGTCAGACACAACCGCTTCGGCCATAACAGCAAATCTCATACGAGATCGACCTTTAGTTTCAGGTAACCCTTGAAACAACGTTATAAGCTGAGTTCACGTTGACTACAATGAAGTCTATGTTTAATGTCCTTGATCGAGTTCCTTTTCCAACGGTTGTATGTAGTGAAATGTACCCTAGTGGTTGAATTGGGGTGTCTCTGAGTCCGAACAATCTATTTGGATATGCTTTAAGCTCTTTATCTTGAAGGCCGAGCTTGTTGAAGGCAGATTTGAACAAGATATCTGTGGAGCTTCCTTGGTCTACAATATTCAGTGGAGATTAGCATTGGCGAGTATGAAGGTAATGACCATGGGATCATCATGCCCCGGGATGATGCCTGTGGCGTCTTGGGTAAAGGTAATAGTGGGGAGGTCGAGTGACCTGTCCCTTTCTCCAACATGATATACTTCTTTAAGGTATCTTTTGCGAGGCGATTTGGAGATCCCTCCTCCTGCGAATCCTCCATTTATCATATGAACATGTCTCTCAGGGGTGTGAGGTGGACGTTCAACTTGTCCGGCCTCTTTATCCCTTATTCTCTTTCTTGGTTCATCCTTGTTATTGGCTAGGAACCGATCTAGTCGCCATTCTCGTGCCAGCTTTTCTATGACATTTATTTGATCGAAGCACCTGTTGGTAGAATGTCCGTAGATTCAGTGGTATTCGCAATACTCTGTCCGGCTTCCTCCTCTTTTATGTTTAATTGGGCGAGGTGGTGGGATCTTCTCAGTGTTGCATATCTCTAGGTAGACATCCACAAGAGATACCTGAAGAGGGGTGTAATTGTGGTATTTTCTAGGTTGGTCTTCTTTCTTCCTGGATTTTTATCCTTGTCTCGTGGTGGGTAGGGGAATCCAGTTTTCGAGCTATCCCCGAATCGGAAATTCTCCTCCATGTTGATGTATGTTTCTGCCCTTTCTTGGACCTCGTTTAGAGATGTTGGGTGCTTTTTGGATATGGAGTGGCTAAATGGTCCTTCTTCAGGCCATTGATGAGACCCATGATTACTGCTTCTGTTGCTAGACTTTGTATGTCCAGACATGCCTTGTTGAATCTTTCCATGTAGTTGCGGAGGCTTTCCCGATCTCCTTGCTTAATCCCTAACAGGCTAGGGGCATGCTTAGCTTTGTCTTTCTGGATGGAGAAACTAGCTAGGAACTTTTTCACGAGGTCATTGATGCTTGCGATTGATCTTAGCGGCAAACTGTCGAACCACTTTATTGCCATCTTGGTCATAGTAGTTGCGAAAGCTTCTGTGAGATACATCATGCTTCTGAAATTGCTGAGATGATGGCCTGGGTCAGATGTACCATCATGTGGGGTCATATCGGGAGCTTTGATGTCCTTTGGGACTTTAGCTTTCATGATTTCTTTGTTGAATGGATCTTGGTCCTTGTGGGGGCTATCATCATGACTGGATCGAGCGGATTTAGCTTTGAGGTCGGCCTCGAGCTTTAGGAGCTTGTCCTCTAGCTCTCGGCGCCATCTTGTTTCTCTTTGTAGGTCTTTCTCGGCTCCCCGCTGATGCTCAGCCTCTTTTTCGAGCTATTTGAGATGGTCTTGCTGTTGTCGGAGGGCATCTAATATTTCAAGATTTGGGGGTTGCTTTTCCTCCCCTTTTTGACGTGTGTCTTTGGAGGTGATGTCTGTGTTTTTGTTTGGTGTTCTATCTACCAAACCAGAGTTGTGATCGTTGTTATGCTCGTCTGCTATGGTGATGGGATGACTTCCAGGTTCCCTGGCAATGGTGTCAATGTTTCCAGGGTTACCTGAAACTGAAGGTCAATCTTGGAAAGGATCTGTTGTGGTGGTCGGAGCTGTCGTGTCCGACATGTTGAGCCAGGAGATGTTGTTGATCCTTGATCACCGGAGGGTGGTGGTACTTGCAAGAGACGCTGATGCTTAAGTTAGCACGTGCTTTAAGCAGGATTTTTGTGTAGAATCAGAGTGTTTGCTAGACCTGGGTGCTCCAGTGTATTTATAGTAGTGTGGAGTGACCTTCCTTTGAGATAAGTTAGTTATCTTATCTTATCTTTTGTGGGAAATATCACCTTTCCTAACCACCTTTAGGTGGGCTGTGATCTTCTACTTTGGGCCTTCCTGGGCCTCTAAGGCAGTTTGACTGAGCTCTTTGGAGAGAGGTCAGTGTCGACCAACCTTTAGAAGAGGTCGGTCGTTTTTGTCTTTAATTCTACAAAAAACCTGCCTAAAGCCCGTGCTAACTTAAGCATCAGAGTCTCCTGCAGGTACCACTTCCCTCTGGTGATCGAAGACCAACAACACCTCAAGCTCTAATAAGTCGGACACGGCAGTTCCGATCACCCTAGAAGATCTCATCCGAGATCGACCTCAACGTTTTAGGTAACCCTCGGGACACTATATAAAGGCCTTAGTTTTGTAGAATTGCAGGGGGATCATAATTCTGCTAGAGAAGGGTCTTCAAACTCTCTCTTCTCACCCACACTTCTTTCCTCTTCAACTTTCTTACTTGTAAATATTTTAGTTATGAATCACTAACTCTTTCCATTGGGAAAGAGAGCTCTATTGCAATTTGATAAATTAATTTGTTTTTATTCTTCTTCTTCTATTTATCTCTCTTTGATTTACTTGAAGGATTTTCGTTCTTCATGTTAGCATTCAATTATCTTGGAAAAGAGATTGAATATATTTGGATTTTATGTGAACCTTGAAGAGGAATCATAAAACCATACTTGAAAATCCTTCTCACACTTGAGTAGATTTGGGTTTTGGGTTGGATATTGTAACATTTAATCTACCCAATACTTGGATTTATGAGGATGTGTGGTATAATCAGGGGTCATTCTTCATCTCTTCTCATGAGCAATTAGACCAAGGAATTGGCTATTGATCAAGATTGGGGAGATTGAGTTACCAAGGAATTGGGAATCAATCACTCATGATTGCTAAGAGGTCAATGAATCCAGAGAATGCAATATCTCTTGATCCCAAAACTTATTTTATCTTTCTTTCTTTTATTTACTTTATGGTTATTTACATTTTCTGAACTTTACATTTCCTGCACTTTACTTTCTTGTACTTTACGTTTATGCCATTTACTTTCTTGCACTTTATTGCTTTCCTTTACTTTCATGTCATTTATATTTCCTTGTTGCTTATCATCCAATTATGCGTGTCTAACTAGGCTAATTAATAAACTATTGTTTGATTAATCCTTTAATCTCTATGGGATTCGACCCCACTCCATTTTGTATTATTACTTGATGATAATTTGGTGCGCTTGCCAAAGAACAGATTCATTTTGTATGGGGAGTGAATACCGATCATCACCAAGGAATCGGGACTTAATCACTCATGATTACCAAGAGGTCAATGAGTTGCATCATTGAAGATGAGGTGAAATCAATTAATCCGGAGAATGCAATATCACTTGATTCCAAGGTTTATTTTATCTTTCTTTCTTTTATTTACTTTATGGTTATTTACATTTTCTGCACTTTATATTTCCAGCACTTTACTTTCTTGTACTTTACATTTATGCCATTTACTTTCTTGCACATTATTGCTTTCCTTTATTTTCATGCAATTTACATGTCTTGTTGCTCATCATCCAATGATGCTTGTCTAACTAGGCTAATCAATCAACTATTGCTTGATTAATCCGTTAATCCTTATAGGATTTGACCTCACTTTTGTCAGTTATTACTTGACGACAATTTGGGATACTTGCCGAAGAAAACTTTTGTAGTGATACATTAATTCCATGATCATGTTTTTGGCACTATTGCCAGGGATTAATTGTGATTAATAAACTACCGGTTGGTTGATTACCTAGATTAGACATTTTTCCTTTGTTTTTGTTCATTTGATCTCTTTTGTTTCTTTATTTCCTTTTGCTAACTAACTGTTTGTGATATTACCACACTAAAAATCCCTCATTTATGACAAAGGAGATTCCAATTTTTTTTTGTGATTGTTGTTTGAGACAGAGCATTTTGAAGAAGAATGGAATATCTATCATATTTTGGTCAAGCAAATTTTATGGGAAACTTTCCACTACCACAAAATGATTCACGTTATTATACTCATGGTGGGGGGGAATATCGAGAACATGAAATGGGGTGCTTCCCAAGGCTACAAAATTGACCATATTTTAAAGAGTGTAGTCACTACTCATGTTGTGGCTGGGAAGATCAAAATCAATGAGATTTCACTCATTCATACCCCATTCATCAAGAGCCATCAAATCTTAATCATCCAATCTCACCTCCTAGTTTTTTCGTATCAAAATTCTTCATCACTTGAGCATGCCTCAGCACAAAATTCCTTCCCAAATTCATACAATTTATTTCATCATCCACAAAATTCATTCCACTACACACAAGATTCTTTTCACAGTCCACAAAACTCATTCCACCACCCACAAAGCTCATACCACTCCCAGACCATGTAACCACAAAACAACCAATTCTACCCACAAGCCAACTCTAACCAACCTACACAACTTTCCTTAGACACCCAAAGATTCTCAAGGATTGAATCCCTCCTTGAAAGCATTGGAGAGTATATAAAAATCTTTAAAGAGGGGGGAGAAAGGATGGAAAGTAGTATGGACGATTTCATACAGTGGTCTAGAAAATTTAGAGAGGAACAAGATATCACTTTCAAGAACATTGAAGTGCATATAGACCAATTTGTGGGTGAAAAGGAGGAATTGGAAAAACAAGAAAAAGAGGCACCCATGACAAGTGAGACCCCAATGAATTGGAAAAACAAGAAAAAGAGGCACCCATGACAAGTGAGACCCCAATGAAGAAGAAGGAGGTTGTGAGAGTATATAAGCCTATGGCTCCATACCTATAGAGGCTACTAAAGGTGACAAACGAACATGAAAACTCACTCCCAAAGGAAGCAATACAAAATCATGCAGAAGAAAGGGAGAAAGTTTATCAAGGTAGTCCACAATTCAATGAAACAGAGAGTTGCATAAAGGGCGAGTTCATTGAACTACCATTTCAAGAAGCTTTTAATGAAAAAGACACTCCAACCAACACACAACTACCAAGTCTTGAAATCAAAGTGGTGAAGGCAATTGACAGGAGCACTAAAAAAAGGATTGTGACCAAGACACAAAGAAACATATCCATGAAGAAGAAAAGGTCAACTAAAAACAATCTCACCCCTATTCCAACAAACAACTTCACTCAAGCTAATAACAAAAATAGCTTGTTAGGAAGCACTCAAAATAGGGGATATCAAACTTCTCCTCTGCCTCTCTGAAGTTATTTCTATTAATCAATTGGAAGAAGAGGAAGAAAGTTGAGAACAACATGTCAAGCTAATGGCATTAAAAGAGCGCTTGTTGGGAGGCAACCCAACTGTAGGTAACATTCCCTTTCTTTGCTTATTTATTTTCAATAATTTGGCATATGATTGCATTCTAAGTTTGATGTTGCCATGCAACAATTTAGTTTTCAATTTTCACTGGGTACTTGCATTAATCTAAAATGAAAGTGTCACACTAAGTTTGGTGTTGCCACTTATTTTTCATGCTATGTACCATGCACACACCACTTATTAATGCAATCATATTGTCTCTGTTTTCTTTCTTGTGCCTTATGGTATCTTTAAGTTTGCTTGCTCAAGCACATGCATTACTCACATTTCATTGTTAAAGACACTCATGACTCATCATAAACCCTATCACCACCATTTTAATTGTTGCTTGAGGATAAGCAATCATTCTAAGTTTGGTATTGGATGAGGAAGAATAGGATGAGAAGGACAACAACAATGAAGATGAACTACAAGGTGGTAAAGTTTCTTTTTCCTCTTACTTATTTCCATCACTTTAAATTGCATGATTGTCTTCTATTTTCTTTGTATGCTTGTGTGATTACTCCTTGTGAATAAGCATAGTTTGATATATGATTTGTAACATATTACTACGATATCATGATTATCATCTTGAATTTTACTTGCACCCAATATCTCTAAAAATGCAACAAAGAAATTATTCTTTTGAAAGGAAAATGTTGAAGAATTTTATAAATCTTGGGGCAAGCAAAAGATTAAGAGAAGTGGAGGTTCTGATTATATGATTGTGTATTGAGGTTGCATGTTTGTGAAAACTTGCATGGGAGCTCATAGACAAGAAAGGAAGTTTAGAGAAGTATTATGAAAATTCTTAAACATCTATTGATCCAAGAAGCAGCAACAAAAGAAAAACAAGAACAAGGTCCAAGGCTCTGAGCATCAATTACTAGAAAGAAAAAGAAAGAAACAAGAACTCAAAGAGTTATTGTCCTAGTTAAATGCTTGTGGTGGATTTGTCTCAAAGAGAGAGGCTTGAGCAAGTAAATCCTAAGGGGTGCTTCAACACCTAATACCTTAGACCAACTGGTTTGGGACTATTGATTGAAAGCTTATCTTAAAAAGCCGCTTTGAGACATGACACCTAGAGTCGAGGCCAAGATAAAAAAAGAAAAGAAAAATGCTAGAAAATAAGTGTTGCTTTATAGGTGACAATCTATAAAGAGACTTCCATAATAGCATTTGAATGAAAGTCCTAAGATCTAAGACTTCCAAAATGTAAGGACTAATGAGCATTAGAATCCTTGCAGAAGCGTATAAATTGGAGTTTACCCCACTGTCACTTAATCACTTCACCCACTAAGGCATCATAAGCAATTCTTCAATACATTCCAATTAAGAGAATTCTTTGTGCATAGTTCTTTTCTTGCTTGGGGACAAGCAATATTTAAGTTTGGTGTTGTGATGACTGTGCACCATGTTATGTTTTTCTATGCTTTTTCATATCAAAATTTAATTCATTATGCTTAATTATTGAGTATTTTTGTTCTTAAGTTGTATATTGCTTTGATTTTTTTGAATTGTTTAACTTTGTAGAAAATGGTGGAAAAAGAAGCAAAAAGCACAAAAGAAGCAAAGGACGTTGTCGTGTCACTTGGTGCTCTGGGCGTTGCACGCCAAGCTTATTAAGCCAACTCTCATCAATGGGGCGTGCCACTTGGTGCTCTGGGTGTGGCAAGCTGATGCCAAGGTATCTTAGGCTAGTTTCACTAGCATTTTCTGTTAGTTTTAGTTGTTTTATGCATTTTCTTGAGCTTAAAGTAACCAAGAATGGTTAAATGAACAACAAGCAATGAATCATCCAAACATTATGATTTTGATGCAAATTCCATGAGTTTTTAGTGTTATTACTTGAATGCTATGAATGGATGATTTCTCATGAAATTTTGCAAGACTTTGATGCAATCGTTTCGATGATTTCAGGGAAGAAGAGGCTAGGCAAGGAAGCAACAAAAATCAATAAAGGAAGTTTAAGAATCAAATGGGACGTTTAAGCTCCAGTTTAAGGTTAAACTGGAGCTTAAACGCCAAAATCATGAGAAGAAAGGAAATGCTATAACTTGCGTTTAACCTCCAGTTTGACCTCAAACTGGAAGTTAAACACCAGAATGAGAAAGGGCACTAAGAAGCATTCCACGTTTAACCTCCAGTTTAACCTCAAACTGGAGGTTAAACGCCAGAATGATGATTTGAACCAAGAGAGCATTCCACGTTTAACCTCCAGTTTGACCTCAAACTGGAGGTTAAACGTGTTCGACACTTGCTCCTCACCAAGAAGCATTTCCACGTTTAACCTCTAGTTTGACCTCAAACTGGAGGTTAAACGCCAGAAGCAAGAGAGGCACAAGGAGCATTCCACGTTTAACCTCCAGTTTGACCTCAAACTGGAGGTTAAACGTGTTCGACCATTTTCTGCCTCCAGGGTGTGATTTCTTCATTCTACGTTTAACCTCCAGTTTGACCTCAAACTGGAGGTTAAACGTGTTCGATGGCTTTTCTCCTCCAGGGTGTTTTCTTCATTTCCAAGTTTAACTTCCAGTTTAACCTTAAACTGGAGGTTAAACGTGGTCGACCCAAATTGCCTCCAGGGTGTGCTTTCTTCATTTCCAAGTTTAACCTCCAGTTTAACCTTAAACTGGAGGTTAAACGTGCTCGACAATGCACACCCCTGGGTTGCTTTCTTCCAATTCCACGTTTAAGTTTTAGTTTGACCTTAAACTGAAACTTAAACTTAAACTTAAACACCACCATTTGAAAAGGTTTCTGGGCCAATTATATTGAAGTTCAAGTTAGCAATTGAGCACAAAGATTAACT
>NC_029775.3:61303173-61371672 GCF_000817695.3 Arachis duranensis | reverse complement strand
AATTCCCTTTTAATTTCAGCAATTTAACTTCTCGCACTTTAATTCTCGCAATTTAAGATTCAGTCATTTCAATTCCTTGCAATTTACATTTCCCGCCAATTTACTTTATGCAATTCACACCCAATTCTTGATTCCGCTCAACTAATCAAACTTCTAATTCGAATTGCTCATTCAACCAATCCTTGTGGGATTCGACCTCACTCTATTGTGAGTTTTTACTTGACGATAACCGGTGCACTTGCCGGAAGGAATTTTGCCGATCGTGCAATTTACTTAATCGTAGCTATACCCAGTTATAGCGCATCAAGTTTATGGCGCCGTTGCCGGGGATTGGTTTTCGATTGACAATTCTCCAATTGGAAGTTAACTAGATTGAGCATTTTTCTTGTTTTGTTAATTTAGTTCAAGTTACTTGTTGAATTTTGACTTCTGCACTCTGTGATTTGCTTTTTCGTTCTTTATGCCTTTAAATTCAAGCAACTAACTCACTAACCCACTAACTATTTGAATTAATTCCTCACTGCTCTAACCAATACTCTTCCAGTAACCAAGAGTATTCCACTTGTTTGTTACTTGTGGTGTGTTCTTGTATGACAGGTAGGAGAGGAGAGGCATCAACTCCTCCATATACCGAACCAGAGAGGACCCTTCATAGACTTAGAAGGGAAGCAAGAAGGAAGAGGGTACTGGGAGAAGAAGAATCTGAAGGAGAATCTGAGGACAACTTTGAGGAAGCTTTAGATCTCAACATGGATAGAGAATTTCACAACCATGAGAGGGATGATGGAAACAATGCCATTCCTGAGAGGAGGGTTCTTGGTTCATACATAAACCCAACCTCTGGGAATTGTGGTAGTAGCATTCAGAAACCACCCATTCAGGCCAACAATTTTGAACTCAAACCACAGCTAATATCACTGGTGGAGGATCATTGTTCATTTGGTGGGAGTGCTAATGAAGACCCAAACCAACATCTCACAAAATTCTTGAGAATTTGCGACACTGTGAAGTCCAATGGAGTCCAGGATGATGCCTATAAACTGCTCTTGTTTCCATTTTCACTTAGGGACAAGGCAGTTAAGTGGCTAGAATCATTCCCAAGGGATAGCCTAACAACCTGGGATGAAGTGGAAAGCAAGTTCCTGGCACGTTTCTACCCACCACAAAGGGTCAATAGGCTTTGATCTGAGGTTCAAACTTTTAGACAAAAAGATGGTGAAACGCTCTACGAAGCATGGGAGAGGTTCAAAGAATTGACAAGGAAATGCCCACCTGACATGTTCCCTGATTGGGTGCAATTACACATCTTCTATGATGGACTTTCTTATGAATCAAGGAAGGCTGTAGACCATTCATCAGGAGGCTCATTGAACAGGAAAAAGACTGTGGAAGAAGCCATTGAAGTGATTGAGACAGTGGCTGAGAATGAGTACTACTATGCTTCAGAGAGGCACAACACTAAGGGAGTCATAGAGCTGAACCATGTTGATACAATTCTGGCCCAAAACAAGGTGTTTGCCCAGCAACTAGCAGAGCTCACCAGGAAATTAGGAACAAGTCAAGTGGCTGCAATACACACACAAGATCAAGAGGAGGTAAGCATTGAAGGAGGTGATTGGGAAGAGGCCAATTATGTGGGAAATCAACAAAGGCAATCATATGATCCACACTCCAACACTTACAACCCAGGATGGAAAAACCACCCAAACTTTGGGTGGGGAAACCAGCAAACCCAACCACAAAACCACAAACCTTACAACCACAACCAACACAACAATTCCACATACCAAAACTCCAACCAAAGATCATACCAAGCCACACAAAACACTTACTCCCAACCACCATATCATGGCCAAAATAACCAACCTGCCCAATCCAATCTGAACCAACAATTTCAAGACCAATTAAACAGGATAGAAAGAATGATTACAACCATGGGTCAAGACATAATCGAATTGAAAGCCTTTAAGGAAGAAGTAAATTCCAACTTGCAAAACCAAGGAGCTGCCATCCAGAAGCTAGAAAATCAAATTGTGTATTTGTCTAAGCAAACCCCTGGGCCAAGCGTTTCTCATGCTGCCAAGGCTATTGCAAGGGAAGAATGTAAGGCCATAACCCTCAGAAGTGGAACGAAGCTAAAGGAGATCTCAAAGGAAACCACAGAGGATGAAGCAAAGGAGAATGTGAGAGATAAGGAACAGGGACAATCTTCTACACCTTCTGCAACAAAAGAAAAAGAAAAAGAGGTCCTGAAGCCTTATATTCCCAAAGCACCATATCCTCAACGTTTGATGAAAAGAGAAAAGGACGGCCAATTCTCCAGATTCTTGGAGATTTTCAAGAAGCTTCAAATCAACATTCCCTTTGCTGAGGCAATAGAGCAAATGCCACTCTATGCAAAATTCTTGAAGGAATTAATGACCAAGAAGAGAAGCTGGAGGAATGAGGAAACTGTGTTGTTAACTGAAGAATGCAGTGCCATCATTCAACACAAATTGCCTCAGAAATTGAAGGATCCAGGCAGTTTCCAAATCCCCTGCATCATAGGAGAAGTCATGGTGGAGAAGGCCTTGTGTGACTTAGGGGCCAGTATCAATTTGATGTCTCTAACCATGATGAGAAGAATGAAGATTGAAGATGCCAAACCAACAAGAATGGCCCTCCAATTGGCAGATCGAACTTTTAAATTCCCTCATGGAATAGTTGAGGATTTGTTGGTGAAAGTGGGAGATTTTATATTCCCTGCCGATTTTGTGGTGTTAGATATGGAGGAAGAAGCCAAAGCTTGGATAATCCTGGGAAGACCCTTCCTGGCTACTGCTGGAGCCATCATAGATGTCCAAAAGGGTGAACTCACTCTTAGACTACATGATGAGAAATTGGTGTATAACGTATTCAAGGCAATGAGCTATCCATCAGAATCACTAAAGGAATGCATGAGGGTGGACGTAGTGGACATTGCAATACAAGAAACCTTTGAGGAAACAACAAAGGAAGTGGCAGAGGAGGAGTTCACCAATGATATGGAAGTTAGTGACATCAAGGCTGCTGAAACAACCATGCCAAGCATGCCAGGAAGAGTGAAAGAAGAGAAGGAAGCACCAAAACATGAGCTCAAAGCATTGCCCCCTAATCTCAAGTATGCATACTTGGGTAGTGATGAGAGCTATCCTGTTATCATTAGCTCTGCCCTAAGCCAAGAACAGGAAGAAGAATTGATCAAGGTGCTACAAACCCATCAAGATGCCATTGGATGGACCTTAGCTGATTTAAAGGGGATAAGTTCATCCATATGCATGAATAAAATCTTGTTAGAAGAGGATGCTAGACCATCCATTCAAGCTCAGAGAAGATTGAATCCCGTCATGAAAGAAGTGGTACAAAAGGAGGTGATAAAGCTATGGCAGGCAGGGGTAATCTACCCAATTTCGGATAGCCCATGGGTGAGCCCTGTCCAAGTTGTCCCCAAGAAAGAAGGCATCACTATGGTGCCTGATGAGAGGAATGAACTCATCCCTACAAGAACTGTCACGGGATGGAGAATGTGCATTGACCACAGAAAGCTCAACGAGGCCACAAGAAAGGACAACTTTCCACTTCCCTTCTTGGACCAAATGTTGGAGAGGCTTGCAGGGCATGCATACTACTGCTTCCTGGATGGCTACTCAGGCAACAGCCAGATTAAAGTTGACCCAAAAGACCAGAAGAAAACATCTTTTACTTGCCCATATGGGGTCTTTGCTTATAGACACATGCCCTTTGGATTATGCAACGCACCTACCACTTTCCAGAGATGCATATTGTCTATCTTTTCATATATGATTGAAAAATTCATTGAGGCTTTTATGGATAATTTTTTAGTGTTTGGTGACTTCTTCCCTAATTACTTACACCATCTTGCCTTGGTGCTAAAGAGATGCCAAGAGACTAACCTAGTCTTGAACTAGGAGAAATGCCATTTTATGGTAACTGAAAGGGATAGTTCTTGGCCACAAAATCTCTAATAAAGGCATAGAGGTGGAAAAAGCTAAGGTGGAAGTTGTAACAATCCTGTTTTTTGAGTACGCGAGATCTTTTCTAAAGGCACGGATTTTTCCGAAAGATTAGTAAAGGGAACATCTCTGCTGTATCATCAAGTATCTCAATCCTCATTGTCATTATGTAATCCTTAAGCTAGAACCTCTTCTGAGGCAAGCTCGATAATGTAATCACAAAGAACACGAAGAACACTTTGAGTGTGATGAAGAACATTGAAGAACACCTTTTAGATCTTAAAAAGGGCAATGTTGTAATTATTTTGGTGTTTGAGGGGTTATTTTGTAATTTCTAAAAGTTAGGGTGGTTAAAGTAGAAATATTAAAAGTTACGGGTGGTAAAAAGTGAATTTTAAAGTTAAAGGTAAAAGGTAAGTTAATTTTTGAAAATTTAATAATAAAATAAGAAATAATAATAAAATATTAAATAATAATATTTAATTAAAAATAATATTTTAATAAAAATAATAAAATAATGCAGAAAAGGCAGTTTTTCGTAAAAGTTTTAGAAAGACAACTTTAAGCTCAGAATCTCATGCTTACCTTCATAAAATACTTAGGGAGTGGAAATAACATATTAGTGAGGCAAAGACAAAGGAAAGATAAAAAGTTGAAGAAAATATAAAAATCAAAGAAAAAATTGGTAAAGTTTTAATGACAGAAATAAACAGAGATTAGTGAACGAACTAAAAGCAACATAGTCAGTTCTTGAGTTGCGTCTAGGGTTAGGTATAATATGAAAAGTTAAATTGTTTTAGTAAAGACTTAATGAACCTATACATGGGACAAGCTAACTATTCATACCGAAATTTACATAAGCTATAAAACACATACGTTAAACAGAGAAACCAGAGCAGAGTAAAGAGATAAAGAAAAAAGAGAAACCAAAGCAGAGTAAAGGGACAAAGAGTAAAGAGTAATATGATAAAGAGAATAGAGAACAAGTAGAGGGCCTGTTGAAAGGTCATTTGTTGCATTAAGGCAACTCCAGAGATATTTGTATGTTCATCTGCTGCATTGAGGTAGTCAAATAGATGGTGGTGTGACCACTAAGAGTGCTTTCTTGGGATACTTAGCTATAATGCTATTCTGTAAGTCAAAGGACTCTTACAGAGATGTCGAGAAAACACAACTAGCATATACTCCTGTAAGTCAAAGGACTCTTACAGTGAGAGTGTGTGTGCTCCTGTAAATCAAAGGACTCTTACAGTGAGTGTGTTGGGCAGATATAAGTTAACTAGCTCTGCCATGCAAGTTAAAGGACTCTTGCAGTGGGTTGCTAGTGCCGCCCTGCAAGTCAAAGAACTCTTGCAGTAGTTTGCCTCATAAGTCAAAGGACTTTTGCGAGGAGCATTGCCAACAGGGAAGCCTTACCTGGTCAAAAGACACAGGGAAACGTCGGGAGCGGGCATGTAACTGACAAATGAGCTCATTACCTGCATTAGGGCTAGACATGCATCATACTTGGTTGTGAATTTTCTCTATTATGATTGATGTATGAATGTATGCTTTCTTTGTTTGTATTCTATTCTCTATGTCTGTGTTTTATTTTCTTGTATTCTTCTGTTTGTGTTCTATTTTCCGATTTCTCTACTTTCTCTATTTATCTGTATCTTCTATTTCATTCCTTTGCTATTACTTTTATTTGTTTTAATAAAAAGGTGAAGTAGTTTCTGTGCATTGCAAGGAATTAAGTTTGGTGTTTCACACCAAACAATGAATTTGTGGATCAATAATTCAAAGGGAATGTGTGACTCTAAGTTTGGTGTTTCACCATATAGATCACTTGAACACAACAACCTTTGAATTATATGAAAGGAACAACCAATTCTAAGCAATCACAGAAATGCTTAAAATCCTTAGCAGCAACTTCATTCCAAGGAGAATTCAAGGATTCAAAGAGCAGAAGAGTAAGTAAGAAACTAAGTTTGGTGTTTGCACACCAATTTAAGACTAAGACACTTGCCCATACATAGTTAAGCTAACCACTCAAGTGCTTGAGAAGCAAGCAACTTCATCACTCTTTGCAGGAAAGGAAACAAGGATCTTAGAAAGAACATGACACAACAACTAGGAGAAGAAGGAGAAATCAACTTGTTTCCTGGCAACAAAGAGAAAACAAGAAATTTCACAAGGTGGTGTTGTTCCTTGATCATTCTTTAAAGGGCAAACAAAAGCATGCTTGTTCTGGTTTAAATTGTAATTGTTAAATCTTTCTGGAATGTGAAGTCTTTAGTATGATTGTCTGTTTATTGCTTTAAATAAAGTGAATGCCTAGATGTTTTATATAACTTCATCTTCTTAAACAAATGCTTGCCATGCTTGTTCTGTTTTCAAAAATAAAAGAAAAGTTTGAAAGAAAGTAACTTGGCTCAATTAGTGACAAATCAAGTAGAATTAAGTGGTGGTATGCATGCTTGATTGTTTAGTTAGCTCACTGGAAATTGAGTGTAGAATTATCATTTTTGTGTAGAAGTTTGAATACTGTCTATGGATCTTGATGAATAAATGTCTTTGGCCATGAGAAAGAAAGAAATAGAAGAAGAAAAAGCCACTGAAAAGGGCAACCAAAAAGCAAAAAAAATTGAGAAAAATAAGCTAGGCATCAATGGTTTGAACTTCTGAGACATATGTCTGTGGCGTTTATGTACTAGGATCTGCTTGGATGAATAGGTTCTGTGGAGTGTTTCAACACTTGGTAACTTGGGTTAACTAACCCGGGATTATCAACCAAAAGTCCATTATCAAGAGCAACCTAAATACAAAACATTTAGTCACACAAAGAGGTGCTGGGCACCAATGTCTCAAGAAGAAATGTGAACTAAAATGCCTGTAGTGGATATGTGTAGGGCACTAATAAGAAAAAGAAAATGCCAAAGGCTTGTGCAACACATGACACTGAGCAAACAAGGAGCAAAGAGCTCTAAGAAAAAGAAAAACAAAGAAAGGAAAAAGTGCCAAAGACATAAGAAGAACAAGAGGCCATAGCAGTGTTTGATGGATGCAATGAAAAAGTGATAATCTTACCTGATCAGAATGAAAAAGTGATACTGCAACTTTCTGCATAAAACCCTTCTGATGAACTTCAAATGCTTGCTAATATAGCCAATGTAATTGCTTTCTGTTTCATACTTTCTTCTCAAATAACTCAGGACTTGCTTAGGGACAAGCAAGTATTAAGTTTGGTGTTGTGATGCCAAGGCACCTTAGGCTAGTTTCACTAGCATTTTTCTGTTAGTTTTAGTTGTTTTATGCATTTTCTTGAGCTTAAAGTAACCAAGAATGGTTAAATGAACAACAAAGCAATGAACCATCCAAAACATTATGATTTTGATGCAAATTCCATGAGTTTTTAGTGATATTACTTGAATGCTATTTTGATTCAAATTCCATGAGTTTTTAGTGTTATTACTTGAATGCTATGAATGGATGATTTCTCATGAAATTTTGCAAGACTTTGATGCAATCGTTTGGATGATTTCAGGGAAGAAGAGGCTAGGCAAGGAAGCAACAAAAATCAATAAAGGAAGTTTAAGAATCAAATGGGACGTTTAAGAATCAATAAAGGTTAAACTGGAGCTTAAATGCCAAAATCATGAGAAGAAAGGAAATGCTATAACTGGCGTTTAACCTCCAGTTTGACCTCAAACTGGAAGTTAAACGCCAGAATGAGAAAGGGCACTAAGAAGCATTCCACGTTTAACCTCCAGTTTAACCTCAAACTGGAGGTTAAACGCCAGAATGATGATTTGAACCAAGGGAGCATTCCACGTTTAACCTCCAGTTTGACCTCAAACTGGAGGTTAAACGTGTTCGACCCTTGCTCCTCACCAAGAAGCATTTCCACGTTTAACCTCTAGTTTGACCTCAAACTGGAGGTTAAACGCCAGAAGCAAGAGAGGCACAAGGAGCATTCCACGTTTAACCTCCAGTTTGACCTCAAACTAGAGGTTAAACGTGTTCGACCATTTTCTGCCTCCAGGGTGTGATTTCTTCATTCCACGTTTAACCTCCAGTTTGACCTCAAACTGGAGGTTAAACGTGTTCGACCATTTTCTGCCTCCAGGGTGTGATTTCTTCATTCCACGTTTAACCTCCAGTTTGACCTCAAACTGGAGGTTAAACGTGTTCGATCCAAATGGCCTCCAGGGGTTGCTTTCTTCATTTCCAAGTTTAACCTCCAGTTTAACCTTAAACTGGAGGTTAAACGTGCTCGACAATGCACACCCCTGGGTTGCTTTCTTCCAATTCCACGTTTAAGTTTTAGTTTGACCTTAAACTGAAACTTAAACTTAAACTTAAACACCACCATTTGAAAAGGTTTCTGGGCCAATTATATTGAAGTTTAAGTTAGCAATTGAGCACAAAGATTAACTTAAACTGATTATGGCATGAAACCCAATTGAATACCATGGTTTGTGGGATTTGGGCTTGAAGAATTGATGAGTCTGTAACTTCAAATTGTTGAGCCTTGTGTCATTACTTGTTTATTACTAAGTTTGCTCAATGAATGTTGCAGAATTGGATCACAGTCTCATCAGGATTATGGACCATAAACCCAAAGCAAAAGGAAATCAAGGAAAGGCCTCAAAGCCCAAGAAACACAACAGAAGCTCAATTTAGAAAGTGTATAAATAGGATAGAATTGAAGTTAGTTAGGACTTTTTGACATTTTAGAACTTTTCATATTGTGTAATTGAATTCAGAGCTATGATTCACTAAACCCCTTTCATTGGGTTAGGGAGCTCTATTGTAATTCAATGAATCAATAATAGTTTTTATCTTCTTCTTCAATCTTTTCTCTTGAATTTTGTTAGAAAGCTTCTCGATCTAATTCCATTGGGTAATTGTCTTGGGAAAGAAATTACCCATAATTGGAATCCTTCGGAACCTTGGGAAAGGAATGGAGGATTCATGCTAGAGAAGCTTTCTCACAGTGAATTGGATTGGGGTTTGGATGGATATTGTGACATGTAATCCTACCAAATTGTGGTCCATGAAGCTGTGTGGTATAATCAGTGATCAAGCTTCATCTCTTCTTATGAACATTTAAACCAAGGGATTGGGAATTTGTTTGTTTTTAGAGAGAATTGGTGAGCCAAGGGATTGGGATCCAATCATATAAGATTGCCAAGCAAAATTCAATGAATGCATTGGTTGAGGAAGAGATAAAATGTTTTGATTCGGAGATCTCAATATCTCCTAACACCCAATGAACTTCTCTCTCTGATCTATCCTTTTCCATTTACATTCTGCAATTTCAATTTATGCAATCACCCCAATTCCCTTTTAATTTCAGCAATTTAACTTCTCGCACTTTAATTCTCGCAATTTAAGATTCAGTCATTTCAATTCCTTGCAATTTACATTTCCCGCCAATTTACTTTATGCAATTCACACCCAATTCTTGATTCCGCTCAACTAATCAAACTTCTAATTCGAATTGCTCATTCAACCAATCCTTGTGGGATTCGACCTCATTCTATTGTGAGTTTTTACTTGACGATAACCGGTGCACTTGCCGGAAGGAATTTTGCCGTTTGTGCAATTTCACTTAATCGTAGCTATACCCAGTTATAGCGCATCACAAGCCAAGCTTGTGAAGTCAAGATCTCAAAGAGGGCGTGCCATATGGTGTTTTTGGTGTGGCACGCCAGGCCAAAATTTCAACAAAGGAGATTGAAGATTTTTACATGGCGTGGCACGCCAAACATGGGCGTGGCACGCCAATTATATTTTTTAGAGAAGGGAGGAAGTTGCATCACTATGGACATGTCACTTGGTGTTTTGGGCGTGGCACGCTAGGCTTTGGTCCTAGGAGAGTGATTTTGTCCAGCACTATGGGCATGGCACGCCAAGCATTGGTGTGGCACGCCGGGGCATATGTAGCCTGACCTCCTCTTATTCAAATGAATATATCTTGATCTACACAACTCTAAATGAGGTGATTCAAGTGCCATTAGAAAAGAGACATCCAGAGATTTCCAACCATATATAACACTTTATAATGGACACTAGAATTAAGGAAGATATTGACTCCAAAAATACAAGGAGCACAACACGTCCCTGCATAGTTACCAGCTTGACCTCTTCATCTTTAAAGGAACATAACTTTAGTTGTAGAGGTCTAAATTATGTGATTTTGATGGCGTTGGAAATCGGACATCTAGAGCTTTCCAAAGATTTATAACACTCTATAGTGAACGTTAAACTTGAAGATGAAAAAGACCATTTTCGTCAGCATTGCAAACCTGGGTGGGGTTTGCCAGCTCGAGGGCATGGCACGCCAATTCCTTTCCTAAAATGGGCATGGCACGCCAGGTCTTGGGCATGGAATGCCAGTTCTAATGGCCAGAGAGGAAGATTTAGTGCATCATTGAAGGCGTGGGACACCAAGAATGGACGTGGCACGCCAGTTTTACAACACAAGGGGCGTGGCATGCCAATAATGGGCGTGGCACGCAGGGGTATTTGACAAACTGACCTCTTCACCTTCAAATGGGCATAACATGAGCTACAAAAGTCTAAATGAGTTGATTTCAGCGGCATTAGAAAGTAGACATCCAGGGCTTTCAAACAATATATAATATTTTAAAGTAGACATTCATTTTAAGGCCCAAATAACTCCATTTTTTCAACATTGTAAATTAGGTCACAATCCAAGGAGCAAATTATATCCGGCTTGGCACTTGAACACACACGCCAACTTCTCCTTGCAGCCCCCAACTTTCAACCAAGCCGACTCCAACTCTCATTCAAGCCATAATTGTCAACCAACCAAGGCCACAAGAAGCATCTAGAATAGTTCAATTTTCATTTCATGGTAATTTGCTTATAATTTCATTTAAGTTTGTAATTTAGGAGAGCCTATATAAAGGCCTTAGTTTCATAGAAATGAAAATAATTTTCTGCTAGGGAGGGGTCTTCGGACTCCCTCTTATCACCCACACTTCTCTCCTCTTCCACTTTCTTACTTGTAAATATTTTAGTTATGAATCACTAACTCTTTCAATTGGGAAAGAGAGATCTATTATTTTTCAATGGATTAGATTGTTTTTATTCTTCTTCTTCTCTTCATCTCTGTTTGATTTACTTGAAGGATTTTTGTTCTACATGTTAGCATTCAATTATCTTAGAAAAGAGATTGAATGTATTTGGGTATTATGTGAACCTCGGAAGAGGAATCATAAAACCATGCTTGAATTTCCTTCTCACACTTGAGTAGATTTGGGTTTCGGGTTGGATATTGTGACATTTAATCTACCCACTACTTGGGTCTATGAGGATGTGTGGTATAATCAAGGAACATGCTTTATCTCCTTTCATGAGCAACTAGACCAAGGAATTGGCTATTGATCAAGATTGGGGAGATTGAGTTACCAAGGAATTGGGACTCAATCACTCATGATTGCCAAGAGGTCAATGAGTTGCATGATTGAAGATGAGATGACATCAGTTAATACGGAGAATGCAATATCTCTTGATCCCAATGTTTATTTTATCTTTCTTTCTTTTATTTACTGTATGGTTATTTACATTTTCTGCACGTTACATTTCTAGCACTTTACATTCTTGTACTTTACATTTATGCCATTTACTCTCTTGCACTTTATTGCTTTCCTTTACTTTCATGCAATTTACATTTCTTGTTGCTCATCATCCAATGATGCTTGTCTAACTATTGCTTGCTTAATCCGTTAATCCTCGTGGGATTCGACCTCACTCTTGTGAGTTATTACTTGACGATAATTCGGTATACTTGCCGAGGGGAATTCTGTAGTGATACATTAATTCCATGATCAGGGAGCTCTGTTGTACTTGGTGGATTAATGATAGTGGATTTATTCTTCTATTCATCTCTCTTTTATTTGCTAGAAGAAATTTTGTTTCTCAAGTCTAGTGTTCAATCATCTTAGAAAAGAAGTTGAACGCAAATTGGCTTTCGTGGGAACCTTAGAAAAGGAAACATGGAACTATGCTTGAAATCCCTTCTCACACTTGAGTAGATTTGGGTTTTGGGAATGGATATGGTAACATGAAGTCCACCCATTACTTGGATCTATGAGGATGTATGGTATAATCAAGAGCCAAGCTTATCTTTCTTTGTGAGAAATTAGACCAAAGAATTGGCTGCATATCAAGATTTGAGAGATTGAATCACCAAGGAATTGGGGTTCAATCAATCATGATTGCCAAGAGGTCAATGAGTTGCATGATTGAAGATGAGATGATCTGAATTTCTTCCAAAGAGAGCAACATCTCCTGATCCCAATGTATTTCCCCTATTGTTATCTTCCCTATTCTTTATAGCTTTCTTTAATTTCTGCTATTACCCACTCCCCATTTACAATTCAATCATTTATGTTTCTGCAATTTACTTTCATGCTCTTTATGTTTATGCACTTTATTGCTTTCCTTTATCTTTAAGTCATTTATAATTATACCATTTAGAATTCTGCATTCAACAATTCCTATTGATTAGCTTGACTAAATCACTCATTAACTAAAGTTGCTCAATCAATCAATCTCTGTGGGATTCGACCTCACTCTACTGTGAGTTATTACTTGACAACAATTTGGTATACTTGCCAAAGACGGATTTATTATAGTGAACTTAAATTCCAATCATCAAATTACAAGTAGGTTAGTTGAGCAGCAGGATACCTGAGAGACCTCCCAACACTCTTCCAAGCAATATAGAGGTAAATCCAAGGGAAGAGTGCAAGGCCCTCACGATAAGCAAAGAGGCCATGCCTAATGAGGAGTCTATTGTTAAGGATTCGAATGAGAAAAAGGCTTAAGAGGATATTGGCAGTTCACTAGTACACGCCCTAGTAGTGATGAAGGAGCCTGAAGTACAACACCTTTAGAATGTGCAAGAGGAGACTAAGGATGAGCAACTTACTCAATTCTTGGCAATCTTTAAGAAGTTACAAATCATTATTCCTTTTGCGGAGATGTTGGAGAAGAAACCTCTCTATATGGGCTGTCTGAAAAGCGTATTCTTGGAGACGAAGCTCCTGAGGGGAGATGAAACTGTGGTGCTGACCAAGGAGTGCAGTGCACTAGTGCAAAAGAAGCTACCTCAAAAACTTCCAGATCCCGGAAGCTTCCTGATTCCCTGTACTATAGGGACCATCACATTTGAGAAGGCACTATGTGACTTAAGATCAAGTATAAATTTGATGCCTCTCTCTGTGATGAATAAGCTGGGGATCCAAGAGGCACATCCCATAAAGATCTCATTAGAGATGGCAGACAAATCCCTGAAGCTGTCACATGGAGTGGTGGAGAATGTTCTAATAAAGGTTGAAGAGCTTTACCTTCCTGCAGACTTCATGATTCTTATAGGATAGGAGAAGGATGACTCCATCATCCTCGGAAGGCCATTCCTAGCCCCTAAGAGAGCCTTGATTGATGTAGAAAGAGGAGAATTATGCCTAAAGATACATGAGAACCACTTGCTGTTGAAAATTTTTAAACCTCTACCTCTC
The DNA here is from genome assembly GCF_000817695.3 of Arachis duranensis. Classification (NCBI taxonomy): domain Eukaryota; kingdom Viridiplantae; phylum Streptophyta; class Magnoliopsida; order Fabales; family Fabaceae; genus Arachis; species Arachis duranensis. The sequence continues at coordinate 61,358,144 of NC_029775.3, read as the reverse complement.
TCAGACAAAGGTGGTACTAGCATGCAGAGCTCAATGCTTAAGCCTTCTCATTTAGTGGAAAGCCATACAGTGCCCCCTGACATCATACCTAAGTTTGGTGTTGAGCATTCACCAACCACTAAAGATGGAAAAGGCTGCAAGAAGAAAGTACCAAAAGGCTGAAGGAACAAGAAGATTCCAACTAAACACTTCTCACATGGAATGAGAGTAGTCTTTACAAGAAATCCAATCACACCACACACTATGAACAGAATCCTATCTCTCGAGCATGTTAGACTAACTCATGAGAGCACAGAAAGGAAGTTCACAATGAGGGGTGAATATCTGAGCCCCTATAAACCTCCATAAAGGAGCTGTCCGTCAAGCTAATGACGGTAAAGAAGAGCTTATTGGGAGGCAACCCAACCATACGTATCCTTTAGTTTACTTATACTTTCTTGTATTATATTTTTGAATTTGAATTTGATTCCATATTAATTTATTTTATATTGAATTCCATAATTTTCCTAGATGTTTGATGCCAGGGCATCTAGGCCAGTTTCACTGACCTTTTCTTTACTGTTTTAAGGTAGTTTCGTGCATTTTCATAGTAAACAAGGCAAGTTTTGGGTGAAAATACACTTACACCGTCACTCAAGCAACTATTGTGAATTTTGCATGATTTCATGAGATTTTTTGCCAGAATTACATGATATTCTAATGATGCATAATCTCATGATTTTGGCTAGAGCTTTGATGCACGTTAATTGCTTGATTTCAGGACAAATGAAGCATGGAAGAATCACGTTAGCATTCACGTTAACTTAGTTAACGTGACTACTAACGTGGGATGGCAATTGACTTGCAACGTTAATGAGAAAAGTGATCACCAATAACGCCTGCGAAGCCACTTCATAGCCTACGTTAAGAGCCACGTTAACTAAGTTAACGTGGTACTTAACGTAGAAGGAAAGGAGGACTCCACGTTAATGAGAAACGTGAACTCCAATAACATTTCTCCTCAATGCTAGTGGTAAAAGTGAACACCACTAACGTTGGAAACTAGGCAATGCCCCATGTTAAGAGTCACGTTAACTAAGTTAACGTGAACTCTAATGTGGACAAGGATTAACACTGCCAACATTAGTGACACTCACTTTTGTCACTAACGTTGGATCATTTTCATTTCCTACGTTAACTCTCACGTTAATACTGTTAACATGAAAGTTAACGTGGAGTGGGGTTCAAAGAACCAACGTTAGTGACACTCACTTTTGTCACTAACGTTGGAAGATGGCTTCATTACTACATTAAAAGCCATGTTAACTTAGTTAACGTGGGTTCTAACGTAGGGGATTAAGGCAATTAGAGCGTTAGTGACAAAGGTGAGTGTCACTAACGCTCTCAAAGGTGATAGGTGCCCACGTTAAGAGCTACGTTAGCTAAGTTAACGTAAGACCTAACGTAGGAGGCAAAAGGCAAGCAACGTTAATGGGAAAAGTGATTCCCATTAACGTTTGCGAAAAGGGGCAGAAGCCAACGTTAATGGGAAAAGTGAGTCCCATTAACATTGGCCAAGAATTGAGAAGGAATACTAGAAGTCACGTTAAGACTTCTAACGTTGAGAATAACGTGGGCATATAAGGGTGGAACGTTAGTGGAAAAGGTAAATGCCACTAACATTCTTGCACCCAGAAATGTATTCCACGATTAATCTCACTAAATGCCCAAGCCTAATTCATATTTCTCTGCAAGCTGGGCCCACTAAAGAGAAAGCTTTCAATCTTAATTCAATTGGTTAGTTATCTTGGAAAAGAAACTCTCCATAATTGGATCTCTTCGGAACCTTGGAAGAAGAATGAAGAGATCATGCTAAAATTGCTTTCTAATGCTGGACCAATTTGGGTTGGGATGGATATGTGACTATAATCCCCTCAATACTTGAATTGGGAAATGTATGTGGTATAATCAGTGACCATACTTCATCTCTTCTCTTGAGCAATTGACCAAGGAATTGGCTATTGATCAAGATTTGAGAGATTGGATTACCAAGGAATTGGGATTCAACCACTTAAGATTGCCAAGGAGATCAATGAATGCATTGATTGAGGAAGAGATGAGAATGAACTTGATCCGGAGAATTGCAACATCTCCTAAACCCAATGATCCCCCCATTTCTGATCTTACCCATTCTCTTTAATTTTTTCCATTTACTTTTATGAGCATTACCCAATTTCCCATTTAAGATTCTGCACTTTAATTTCTGCTATTTACTTTCTAGTCATTTAAATTTCTGCATCTCAATCTAAATTCTGTTTAGCTCAACTAGCATATTCTTCTAACTAAAGTTGCTTGACCAATCAATCCTTGTGGGATTCGACCTCACTCTATAGTGAGTTTTACTTGATGATAATTCGGTATACTTGCCGAAGGAAAATTTGTTGAGGGACAAGTTTTCATGCATGAAGTTTATGGCGCCGTTGCCGGGGACTGATTTTGAATCAACAATGATTAAGCTAGAAGATCACTAGATTGAGCATTTTTTTCCGTTATTCTTTTCTATATTCAGTAATTTACCTTAGTTTGTTTTTAATTTCTTCCTCATCCCCTATTCCTTCTCTAATTTCTGTTCTCCTTTCTTAGTTTACCATAATTTAGCTTACTAACCCACTAACTGTTTGATAAATTGCATCACTCACACTAACAATCATTCTAACAAAAAAATTGTCTTCATTATATCTCTTGTTGTGCATTCTGTTTGTTGTATGATAGGGAGAAGAGAAGGAATCTCAACATCCTTTGATTCAGAGCCTGAGAGAAGCCTTTGGAGACGAAAAAGGGAAGCAAGAGGAAAAAGAATTCTTGGTGCTGAGGAAGAGGAAGAGTATTTTGAACCCAACATGGAAGAGAATTTGGAGAACAATCATGAAGAAGAAGCTCATAATCATGCCAGAGAAGGCCATGCAAACCGGGTTGGGCATGAAAGGAGGGTCTTAGGATCCTATATCAATCCTAATCCAGGAAACTGTGGAAGCAGCATTCAGAAACCCACCATTCATGCCAACAATTTCGAGCTAAAACCTCAACTCATCACTTTGGTGTAAAATAATTGCTCACAAGGCAACAAGGTGGCTTCAATCCTTCCCAAAAGAAAGCCTGACAGATTGGGAGGAGGTAGTGAACAAGTTTTTAGCAAGATTTTACCCTCCTCAAAAGATTAATAGGCTAAGAACTAATGTGCAAACTTTCAGGCAACAAGATGGTGAGACACTTTATGAAGCATGGGAGAGATTCAAAGACTTGACAAGGAGATGCCCATCAGAGATGTTTAATGAGTGGGTTCAACTTCACATCTTCTATGAAGGTATTTCCTATGAGTCAAAGAAGGCTGTTGATCATTCATCAGGAGATTCTTTAAACAAGAAGAAAACTATTGAAGAAGCCATAGATGTCATTGAAACAGTTGCTGAGATTGACTACTTCTATGCCTCTGAAAGAAGTAACACTAGAGGAGTAATAGAGCTAAACCACATGGATGCACTGTTAGCCCAAAACAAGATGATCACCAAGCAGCTAGCAAATCTTACCAAGAAGGTGGAAGAGAACCAAGTTGCAGCAGCCATCACCTCATCACCAACTCATGAAGGAGTAAACATAGGAGAAGAAGGTGACTGGGAGCAAGCCAACTATGTGGGAAATTCACCTAGACAAGTCCATGATCCATACTCTAAAACATACAACTCTAGATGGAGAAATCACCCCAACTTTGGATGGGGAAACCAACAAGACCAAGGACAAGATTCGAGATGTTCCAACTTCAACTCCAACAACAATGCCACTCATCAAAACACCTCACAGAGATATCACCAACATCCATCTAGCTAACCTTCTCAACCACCTAATCTCAACCACCTAATCTCAACCCACCATCATCCACAGATGATAGGCTTTCAAAGATTGAAGGTCTACTCAAAATTCTATGCAAAGATATTCAAGATAGTAAAGATTTCCGGGAAGAAGTGCAGTCTAACATGCAGAATCAAGATGCTGCCATCAATAAACTGGAAACACATATTGAATTCTTATTCAAGCAAACCCCTGGGCACAACAATTGTAGCAATATTAAATCAATACCAAGGGAAGAATGTCAGGCCATCACCCTCAGGAGTGGGAAGGAATTGAAGGAAACCCACAAGAAACCACCAGAGAAAGAATTGGATGAAGAAAATAAGGGACATGAGGAATCTCACACCTCAATCCCCAAGTCACATCAAGGAAGAGAAGTACCCAATCCATGCCTCTCAAAGGCCCCATACCCACAGCAGTTGCAATTAAAGAAGAAGGGAGAGGACAACCAATTCTCAAGATTCTTGGAGATCTTCAAGAAATTAAAAATAAACATACCCTTTGCTGAAGCAATCGAGCAAATGCCACTCTATGCCAAGTTCTTGAAGGAGTTGATGATCAAAAAGAGAAGCTGGAAGAATAATGAGACTGTGGTACTTACAGAAGAATGCAGCGCCATCATCCAACACAAATTGCCTCAAAAATTGAAGGATCCTGGGAGTTTCCAAATCCCTTGTATCATTGGAGAAATCACTGTGGAAAAGGCCTTATGTGATCTAGGAGCCAGCATAAATCTAATGTCTCTAGCAATGATGAAAAAGATGAAGATTGAAAATGGGCGTTTAACGCCCAGTCTGGCACCATTCTGGGCGTTTAACGCCAGAAAGGGGCACAGACTGGCGTTTAACGCCAGGAATGGGCAAGAAGCTGGCGTTAAACGCCAGAAAAGGGCAGCAGCCCGACGTTTAACGCTAGGATTGGCAGAAAGAGCGTTTTACACGCCACTTAGTGCAGGAATGAGCTATCCTTGACACCTCAAGATCTGTGGACCCCACAGGATCCCCACCTACCCCACCACTCTCTCTCTTCTTCACCCATTCACCAATCACCTCAATACCTCTTCCCCAAAAACCCCTCACCTATCAAATCCCACAATTCTCTTCACCATTCACATCTATCCTTCATAAAACCCCACTTACCTCACCATTCAAATTCAAACCACTTTCCCTCCCAAACCCATCTTCACTCCTTCATTTTCACACAACCTAAACACTACTTATCCCCCTTGGCCGAACCACAAAGCCCCATCCATCTCCTCCATTTTCTTCTTATTCTACTCCCTTCTTTCTTCTTTTGCTCGAGGACGAGCAAACCTTCTAAGTTTGGTGTGGTAAAAGCATTGCTTTTTGTTTTTCCATAACAATTTATGGCACCTAAGGCCAGAGAAACCTCTAGAAAGAGGAAAGGGAAGGCAAAAGCTTCCACCTCCGAGTCATGGGAGATGGAGAGATTCATCTCAAGGGTGCATCAAGACCACTTCTATGAAGTTGTGGCCATGAAGAAGGTGACCCCCGGGTCCATTTCAAACTCAAAAAGGGTCAACTTTGACCAAAGGTTGGACCAAGTCCTCATAGACATCTATGAAGAGGGTGCTCAATTGAAGAGAGAGGGAAGCCGATTCAACTAAGAAGGCATGACCTCAAGCCCATCACTAAGAAGAGGATGGAGCAAACAAGAGATCCCACTCATGGACATGAGGAAATTACTCATCATGAAATCCCTGAGATGCCTCAAGGGATGCACATTCCTCCACAAAACTATTGGGAGCAAATCAACACCTCCCTAGGAGAATTGAGTTCCAACATGGGACAACTAAGGGTGGAGCACCAAGAACATTCCATTCTCCTCCATGAAATTAGAGAAGATCAAAGAATCATGAGAGAGGAGAAACAAAGGCAAGGAAGAGACAATAAGGAGCTCAAACACTCCATAAGATCTTCAAGAGGAAGAACAAGCCGCCATCACTAAGGTGGACCCGTTCTTTAATCTCCTTGTTCTTTATTTTTCTGTTTTTCCAATTTTTATGCTTATGTTTATCTATGTTTGTGTCTTATGATCATTAGTGTCTTAGTGTCTATGCCTTAAAGTTATGAATGTCCTATGAATCCATCACCTTTCTTAAATAAAAAATGTTATTAATTGAAAAAGAGAAGAATTGCATGAATTTCGAATTTTATAACAGATTAATTATTTTGATGTGGTGTCAATACTTTGACTTCTGAATGTATGCTTGAACAGTGCATATGTCTTTTGAATTTGTTATTCATGAATGTTGGCTCTTGAAAGAATGATGAAAAAAGGAGACATGTTATTGAGGATCTGAAAAATCATAAAAATGATTCTTGAAGCAAGAAAAAGCAGTGAATTCAAAAAAAAAAGAGAGAGATTATGTGTGAAAAAAAAGGAGAGAGAAAACAAGCAGAAAAAGCCAATAGCCCTATAAACCAAAAGGCAAGGGTAAAAATAAAGTCGTGATCCAAGGCAAAAAGAGTGTGCTTAAGAACCCTGGACACCTCTAATTGGGGACTCTAGCAAAGCTGAGTCACAATCTGAAAAGGTTCACCCAGTTATCTATCTGTGGCATGTATGTATCCGGTGGTAATTCTGGAAGACAGAGTGCTTTGGGCCACGGCCAAGACTCATAAGGTAGTTGTGTTCAAGAATCATCATACTTAACTAGGAGAATCAATAACACTATCTGGATTCTGAGTTCCTATAGAAGCCAATCATCTAATTAATACTGATCTTCATAGATGTTTTTGGAATTCATTTCATATTCCCTTTTTTTATCTTATTTGATTTTTAGTTGCTCGGGGACAAGCAACAATTTAAGTTTGGTGTTGTGATGAGCGGAGAATTTATACGCTTTTTGGCATTGTTTTTAGTATGTTTTTAGTATGTTTTAGTTAGTTTTATTAGTTTTTATTTAAAATTTACTTTTCTGGACTTTACTATGAGTTTGTGTGTTTTTCTGTGATTTCAGGTATTTTCTGGCTGAAATTGATGGACCTGAGCAAAAATCTGATTTAGAGGCTAAAAAGAACTGCGGATGCTGTTGGATTCCGACCTCCCTGCAATCGAAGTGGATTTGCTGGAGCTACAGATGCCCAATTGGCGCACTCTCAATTGCGTTGGAAAGTAGACATCCTGGGATTTCCAGCAATGTATAATAGTCTATACTTTGCCCGAGATTTGATGGCCCAAACCAGCGTTCCAAATCAGCTCAAGAATTCTGGCGTTTAATGCCGGAACTAGCACAAGAATGGGAGTTAAACGTCCAAAATGGCACAAAAGCTGGCGTTTAACTCCAAGAAAAGTCTCTACACATGAAAGCTTCAATGCTCAGCCCAAGCACACACCAAGTGGGCCCGAAAGTGAATTTTTATGTCATTTACTCATCTTTGTAAACCCTAAGCTACTAGTTCTCTACAAATAGGACCTTTTGCTTTTGTATTAGAAATCTTTTGATCACTTTAGATCTTAGGATCATCTTTGGACGTCTAGTTCTTAGATTATGGGAGGCTGGCCATTCGGCCATGCCTAGACCTTGTTCTTATGTATTTTCAACGGTGGAGTTTCTACACACCATAGATTAAGGTGTGGAGCTCTGCTGTACTTCGAGTATTAATGAAATTACTATTGTTCTTCTATTCAATTCAGCTTATTCTTGTTCTAAGATATTTATTCGCACTCAAGAACTTGATGAATGTGATGATTATGTGACGCTCATCATCATTTTCACTTATGAACGCGTGCCTGACAACCACTTCCGTTCTACAAGCAAACAAGGCTTGAATGTTTATCTCTTGGATTCCTTAATCAGAATCCTCGTGGTATAAGCTAGAATTGATGGCGGCATTCTTGAGAATCCGGAAGGTCTAAACCTTGTCTGTGGTATTCTGAGTAGGATTCAAGGATTGAATGACTGTGACGAGCTTCAAACTCGCGATTGTGGGGCGTTAGTGACAGACGCAAAAGAATCACTGGATTTTATTCCGACATGATCGAGAACCGACAGATGAATAGCCGTGCTGTGACAGAGTGTGTTGAACATTTTCACTGAGAGGATGGGACTGTAGCCATTGACAATGGTGATGCCCAACATACAGCTTGCCATGGAAAGGAGTAAGAAGGATTGGATGAAGACAGTAGGAAAGCAGAGAGACGGAAGGGACAAAGCATCTCCATACGCTTATCTGAAATTCTCACCAATAAATTACATAAGTATCTCTATCTTTATTTTATGTTTTACTTATCTTTTAATCATTAATCCTCCATAACCATTTGAATCTGCCTGACTGAGATTTACAAGATGACCATAGCTTGCTTCATACCAACAATCTCCATGGGATCGACCCTTACTCGCGTAAGGTTTATTACTTGGACGACCCAATGCACTTGCTGGTTAGTTGTGCGAAGTTGTGATAAAGAGTTGAGATTGCAATTGAGCGTACCATGTTGATGGCGCCATTGATGATCACAATTTCGTGCACCAGAAGTCAACACCATCGAGTTGGGAGGAACACGAGTTCATGATGAGCTGCACCCCCGACACGAAGGTGAAACCAAGGAGGTCCAAATCGGAAAGGCTCCTAAGAAGACAACGAGCATTGGAGCAAACTTAAAAGAAAGTATAAAAGAATAACTCATCGACTTACTGACAAAAAACTCTGACCTCTTTGCCTAGAAAGCCTCCAACATGCCTTGCATAGACCCTGACCTGATGTACCACAAGCTCGTAGTATACACTGGCTCCCGACATATTCAGCAGAAGCACAGAAAGATTGGACCTGAGTGGACACAAGTCATGGAGGAACAAGTGCAGGACTTGCTGAAGGCAGGATTCATAAGGAAGGTAAAATACCCACTCTAGCTAGCCAACGTCGTATTGGTAAAAAAATCAAATGGGAAATGGAGAATGTGTGTGGACTACACCAACTTTAAGAAAGCCTACCCAAAAGATCCCTATCCACTTCCAGGCATCGACGCTTTAGTTGATGCAGCTTCAGGCTATAAATATTCTCCTTCATGGATGCCTACTTGGGATACAATCAAATCTCAATGCACATACCCGATCAAGAAAAGACCTTGTTCATAACCCCGAAGGCAAACTACTGCTACATAGTAATGCCTTTCGGATTAAAGAATACGGGAGCTACATATCAGTGACTGATGAATAAAGTATCTCCACCCACATACAAAAATTAATGGAAGTTTATGTAGAAGACATGCTCATTAAGACTCAAGAAGACGAGTTGCTACTCTTCGACCTCTCTGAGGTACTTTCCAACATATGGAAGCACGAGATGAGAATAAATCCTATAGAATGTTTTGCCGTAGAGGCTAAAAAGTTCCTAGTGTTCATGATGACCCAAAGAGACATAGAAGCAAACCCAGACAAGTGCTAGGCAATACTCATCATGAAATGCCCGACTTGCATAAAAAAAGCCCAGCAACTAAACAGAAGGCTAGCAGCCCTATCCAGGTTCTTAGCCAGATCGGCCCTAAAGTTACTCCCCTTCTATTCAATCGTGAGAAAAGGAAAACAGTTCGAGTGGATCCCAGAATGCGAAAAGGCCTTCCAAGGCTTCAAGAAATTCTTTGGGCAACCACCCATCCTTACTCGACCTACCCAAGGAGAAGAACTCATTCTATACCAGTCTGTGAGAAATTGAGCAATAGCCTCGGCCTTAGTCCAGAAGATGATGAAGGGCAACAACGCATCGACTTTATCAGCAAAGCCTTGCAAGGGGTTGAATTTGCATACGCCCTTATCCTCACATCCCGAAGGCTCCTTCTAAACTTCTAGACTCACACCATTAAGGTCTGCACTAATCAGCCAATAAAACACATTCTACAGAAGACGAATCTGGCAGGGAGAATCCTGCAGTTGGCAGTGGAGCTCTCTGATTTCGATCTCAGGTATGAAACTTGGATATCCATTAAATCATAGTATCTGGCTGACTTCATTGCCGAATACGCAGATATCCCAGAAGCACCCATTAGGTGGAGCATGTACATTGACGGCTCGTCAATCAAAGCCGGAAGTGGCGTAGGTGTCATACTGGAAAGTGACCACACCCATTAGGTGGAGCATGTACATTGACGGCTCGTCAATCAAAGCCGGAAGTGGCGTAGGTGTCATACTGGAAAGTGACCAAGGAACTCGAATAGAACTATCCCTAAAGTTTGAGTTCCACGCTTCCAACAATCAAGCAGAGTGCGAAAGCCTTACTGGTTGGCTTGAAACTTGCTAAAGTAGTCGGAGCAGAAAAAATAACAGTCTTCAGCAACTCACAAGTAGTCACCTCACAAATCAATGGGAACTACCAGGCCAAAGACCCCACCATGATAAAGTATCTGGAAGTCACTTTAGAACAACTCAAACACTTTAAAGAAAGTGAAGTCGAACACATAACTCGGGAACATAATTCCCGAGCAGACGCTCTTTCAAAGCTAGCCAGTACTAAACCAAGAAGGAACAACAGTAGCCTCATCCAAAAGGCCCTACAGTCTCCATCAATTTCAAAAGAGGAGGAAATACTAAACATATCCAACCAAGACTTAGGATGGATGACTCCTGAAAGAGCATTACCGTTGGCTAAGAATTTCTTCTTGGTTAGAGGAAATAACTTTGTTGCAAGTATAGTTTCCAACCGACAAGCAATGCTCAATCAAAGTTTTAATGATTGGTTGTCACAAGTACAAACCCCAATGAAAATTAACTGAAGTATTCAAACTTTGGGTCGTCTCACAAGGAATCGCAATGAAGTGATCAATTATTGGCTATGAAGGCACAAGGGGGTTTGATTTGATAAAAGGGCAAGAAAATAAATGACAAGAAAAGTAAAACAAACAATTAAAGAAAGCAAGTAATAAAAAGAGACATCCATGACAAGGATTGAGAATATAGGCTTTCTATCTTAGTCACTACTCATAACATTAATTAACAAGAATTTATCTTATTTTGTCATCTCCAACAATGGAATAAAGTACAATATTATCTTCATACGAGAGAAAGTCAAATAAGACTAGTTAATCTCAATCCAAAAGTCCTAATCAACTTACTAATTGATTAGCAAAAGATTAGCATCAATGGAAACAATATTAACTAACAAGTCTAGATCACCAACATAAGTTGGGCCTTCATGACTCAAGGTTGCCTAATTCCTCTTTCCAAGCCAAGTATGCTCGAAAATCTACTCTAACATCTAACCAAGCATTTTGTCAAACACTTGGAAGGCATAAAAGAAAAGCATCATAAAAGTGCAAGGAATTGAAGAATAAATTCTACTACTACCCAATGCGAGAAAAGTAAGATTAACAACTCAAATCAACAATAAAAGAACATAAAACATTAATTGCATTAAAGTAAATCAAGATCCAACAAAGTACTCATAAACATAAAAGATGCTCAAAGGGCAAGTTAACAAGAAAGCTAAGAAGAACAAAGCTATAATAATAAGAAATTATAAAGAAAAATAGATGAAAGCAAGAATAAAACCCAAGATCTAAAATGCAAATTAACCTACACACTAATTCTAGAGAGAAGATGGAGCTTCTCTCTCTAGAAAACTAAACTACATGATGCTAACCTAAAAATAATTGCTCCCCCTCTGTGCAATCTTCAATTCTGCATGAAACAGCCTCAGGAACGAGTTGGATTTGGGCCTGAGAAGCTCAGAAATTGCCCCCAGCGAATTCACTTTAATGAGGTCACGTGCTTGCTGTGACGTGTACGCATGGGTCACGCGTCACCTGGCCTTTTCCTTCTCACGCATACGTGTCATGTCATTAGTACGCGTCACCTGATGATCCTCATCTTCACGCATACGTGTCTGTCACGCGTGCGTGTCGATGTATGCACTCCAAATCCTTGTTTTTCCATGAATTATGCACTTTGCATGCTTTTCTCATCATGTCTTCCATCGAATACTTGCCTTATGAATCTGAAATCACTCAACAAACATATCAAGGCATCGAATGGAATTAAAGTGAATTAAATTGAGCTATTTTAAGGCATAAGAAGCATGTTTTCACTCTTAAGCGCAAAATTATGAAAAATTATAAAACTATGATATTTCATTGAATAAATGTGAGATAAGATGATAAAAATCCCCCAAATTAAGAACAATATAAACCACAAAATTGGGTTTATCAACACCCATAGTCAACTACCTCAAATTTGAGAACCTCCCCGCAGAAGAAAGCGAGGAAAAAAGGCTTAAAAAAAGACACAGAACTACACACTAGTCCATGACATTCTATACAATAGAGGAATCTTAACACCCCTCCTAAAATGCGTGCCAACCTCTGACAGAAAGGGAGTCCTAGAAGACATTCATAGTGGCATGTGCAAAAACCAACTAGGAGCTCAGGCCCTAGACAAGAAGGAAATTCGAGCCGGCTTCTTTTAGCCGACCTTGCAAAAGAAGGCGGCCGTGTTTGTCAAAACGTTCCCTCCTTGCCAGAAGGACGCTAACTTCCATGTAGCGCTCCCCGAAGAACCCATCAGCGTCACCTCACCCTGGCCTTTTGTAAAATAGGGACTTGACCTACTCGGACCATTCCCAATAGGATCAGGACAAGTCGAGTACCTTATAGTAGGGGTCAACTACTTCACTAGGTGGATTGAAGCAGAGCCCTTAGCCACTATCACCACTCAAAAAAGTTAGAAATTCTTATACAAGAATATTGTCACAAGGTTTGGAGTCCCTCACTCCATTAAGCACCAGTTCACCTCCGTAGAACACCCCCAAGCCAACGGACATGCCGAAGGGGCAAACAAAGTCATACTAGCCGGGCTAAAATGCCGAATACAAGATGCAAAGGGAGCTTGGACAGACGAGCTCCCCTAAGTACTATGGGCAAACCGGACCACCCAACATTCTACGACCGAAGAATCACCATTCCAACTTGTTTATAGAATGGAGGCAATGATTCCCAAAGAAGAAGATGAAAGGTTGCCCAGGGTCATCTTCTACAACGAAGAACTCAACCTATGGGCCCAGAGAGAAGAGATTGACACTACTCCCAGAAGTCCGAGAAAGTGCTCAGATTAGAGAGGAAGCCCTAAAGCGTTGAATGGCTCTATGATACAACAAAAAAGTGATCAAGAGGAGCTTCGCCACCAACGACCTTATCCTAATCCAAAACAACATCGTTAGACAGAAATTAGGTGAAGGAAAGTTGGATGCGAACTGGAAAGGACCTTACAACCGAAGTCCTAGGCAAGGGTTACAACAATGTGTCCGACCTCCAAGGGCGAGAGCTCTCGACGTCCTGGCACACCTGTAACCTGAGAAGATGTTATAGTTAGAAAGCCTTGAACCAAGGTGCACTCTTTTTCCTGAAAATAAGGATTTTTAAATGAGGCACCAGGACAAGTGATGAATGGATAATTTATACGCTTTTTGGCATTCTTTTTACATAGTTTTTAGTATGATTTAGTAGTTTTTAGTATATTTTTATTAGTTTTTAAGCAAAATTCACATTTCTAGACTTTACTATGAGAGTATGATTTAGTAGTTTTTAGTATATTTTTATTAGTTTTTAAGCAAAATTCACATTTCTAGACTTTACTATGAGTTTGTGTTTTTTTCTATGATTTCACGTATTTTCTGGCTGAAATTGAGGGACCTAAGCAAAAATCTGATTCAAATGCTGAAAAAGGACTGCTGATGCTGTTGGATTCTGACCTCCCTGCACTCGAAATAGAATTTTTGGAGCTACAGAAACCAAAATTGCGCGCATTCAATTGCGTCGTAAGGTAGACATCCAGGGCTTTTCAGCAATATTTAATAGTTCATACTTTGTCCGAGTTTAGGTGATGCAAACTGGCGTTCAACGCCAACTTTCTGCCCTATTCTGGCGTTAAACGCCATAAATAAGTTGCAAGCTAGAGTCAAATGCCAGAAACAAGTTACAAACTGGCATTTAACTCCAAAGAAGGCCTCTACACGTGAAAGCTTCAATGCTCAGCCCAAGCACACACCAAGTGGGCTCGGAAATGGATTTCTGTATCATTTGCTTATTTTTGTAAACCCTAGTAACTAGTTTAGTATAGAACTTTTTACTATTGTATTAGATATCTTTTTGATCATCCATGATATTGGGATCAGGTCTTTTTCCCTATTTTCAAATTCATATGCCATTTGGGGAGGCTGTCCATTCGGCCATGCCTAGACCTTATCACTTATGTATTTTCAACGGTGAAGTTTCTACACACCATAGATTAAGGTGTGGAGCTCTTCTGTTATTCGAGTATTAATGCAAAGTACTATTGTTCTTCTATTCAATTCATGCTTATTCTTACTCTAAGATATTCATTCGCACATAAGAACATGATGAATTTGATGATTATGTGACACTCATGACCATTCTCACTTATGAACCTGTGATTGACAACCACTTCCGTTCTACATGAAAATAAGCTTAAATGTATATCTCTTGGGTTTCTAATCAACGATTCACATCGACTCCCCTCTGACAATGGGGCATCTAAATCTGAGATTAGAACCTTTGTGGTATAAGCTAGAATCCATTGGTAGCATTCTTGAGATCCGAAAAGTCTAAACTTTGTCTCTGGTATTCCGAGTAGGATCTGGGATGGGATAACTGTGACGAGCTTCAAACTCGCTACTGTAGGGCATGGTGATAGACACAAAAGGATAGTAAATCCTATTCTTACACAATCGAGAACCAACAGCTGATTAGCCATATTATATCTGTGCATGGTATTTTTCATCCGAGACGAGAAATCTGACAGTTGATTAGCCGTACATAAACCGTTGAGGACCATTTTCACTGAGAGGACGGAAAGTAGCCATTGACAACGGTGACACCCAACATACAGCTTGCCATAGAAAGGAGTATGAAGGATTGGATGAAGGCAGTAGGAAAGCAAAGATTCAGAAGGAACAACGCATCTCCATACCCTTATCTGAAATTCCCACCAATAAATTGCATAAGTATCTCTATCTTATTTTATGTTTATTTATCTTTTAATTATCAAAACTCTATAACCATTTGAATTAGCCTGACTGAAATTTACAAGATGACCATAGCTTGCTTCAAGCCGACAATCTCCGTGGGATCGACCCGTATTCACATAAGGTTTATTACTTGGACGACCCAGTGCACTTGCTGGTTAGTTGTGCGAAGTTGTGAAAAAGAGTTGAGATTACAATTGTGCGTACCAAGTTGTTGGCGCCATTGAGATCACAATTTCGTGCACCAAGTTTTTGGTGCCGTTGCCGGGGATTGTTCGAGTTTGGACAACTGACGGTTCATCTTGTTGCTTAAATTAGGTAATTTTCCAACCTTTATTTTATTTTCAAAAAATTTTTCAAAAATATTTCAAATTTTTTTTTCTTTTTCGTTATTTTCAAAATAATTTTCAAAAAAATACAAAAAAATTATAAAATCATAAAACAAAAAAAAATATTGTGTTTCTTGTTTGAGTCTAGTGTCAATTTTTAAGTTTGGTGTCAATTGCATGTTTTTAAAATTTGTGCATATTTTGAAAAATTTCATGCATTGCATTCTTTATTATCTTCAAGTTGTTCTTGACAAGTCTTCTTGTTTGATCTTCATATTTTCTTGTTTTGTGTCTTTTGTTGTTTTTCATATGCATTTTTGAATTATTAATGTCTAAACATGAAAAATCTCTAAGTTTGGTGTCTTGCATGTTTTTCCTTTCTTGAAAATTTTCAAAAATAAGTTCTTGATGTTCATCATGATCTTCAAAGTATTCTTGGTGTTCATCTTGACATTCATAGTGTTCTTGCATGCATTATTTGTTTTAATCCAAAATTTTTATGTGTTGAGTCATTTTGTGGTTTTTCTCTCTCCTCATTAAATTCAAAAAATCAAAAAATATCTTTTCCTTATTTAACTCATAAATTTCAAAATCTTTGGGTTGACTCAGTAAAATTTTTTTAAAATAAGTTGTTTCTCGTTAGTCAAGTCAAGATTTCAATTCTAAAAATCTTATCTTTTCAAACTTTTTCAAAAATCAAATCTTTTTCATTTTTCTTTTATATGTTTGAAATTTTTTTAAAATTGATTTTCAAAATCTTTTTCTTATCTTTATTTCATAATTTTTGAAATTAACACTAACAATTAATGGTTTGATTCAAACATTTAAAGTTTGTTACTTTCTTGTTAAGAAAAATTCAAACTTTAAATTTTAGAATCATATCTTTTGATTTCTTGTGAGTCAAGTCATTAATTCTGATTTTAAATCAAATCTTTTTCAAACTAAATTTCAATCATATATTTTCAAATATATCTTTTTTCAAATCATATCTTTTTTCTTGGAAGATGGCTTCATTACTACGTTAAAAGCCACAATCATATATTTTCAAATATATCTTTTTTCAAATCATATCTTTTTTCTTGGAAGATGGCTTCATTACTACGTTAAAAGCCACGTTAACTTAGTTAACGTGGGTTCTAACGTAGGGGATTAAGGCAATTAGAGCGTTAGTGACAAAGGTGAGTGTCACTAACGCTCTCGAAGGTGATAGGTGCCCACGTTAAGAGCTACGTTAGCTAAGCTAACGTAAGAACTAACGTAGGAGGCAAAAGGCAAGCAACGTTAATGGGCATCTCCTTGTCAAGTCTTTGAATCTCTCCCATGCTTCATAAAGTGTCTCACCATCTTGTTGCCTGAAAGTTTGCACCTCAGTTCTTAGTCTATTAATCTTTTGAGGAGGGTAAAATCTTGCTAAAAACTTGTTCACTACCTCCTCCCAATCTGTCAGGCTTTCTTTTGGGAAGGATTCAAGCCACTTTGTTGTCTTGTCCATGAGTGAAAAGGGGAACAAGAGCATCCTATAGACATCCGGGTGGACTCCATTTGTCTTCACTGTGTCACAAATCCTCAAGAAGGTGGTCAAGTGTTGGTTAGGGTTTTCTTGAGCACCTCCTCCAAATGAGAAATTATTTTGCACCAAAGTGATGAGCTGAGGTTTTAGCTCGAAATTGTTGGCATGAATGGTGGGTTTCTGAATGCTGCTTCCACAGTTTCCTGGACTAGGATTGATATAGGATCCTAAGACCCTCCTTTCATGCCCAACCCGGTTTGCATGGCCTTCTCTGGCATGATTATGAGCTTCTTCTTCATGATTGTTCTCCAAATTCTCTTCCATGTTGGGTTCAAAATACTCTTCCTCTTCCTCAGCAACAACAATTCTTTTTCCTCTTGCTTCCATTTTTCGTCTCCAAAGGGTTCTCTCTGGCTCTGAATCAAAGGATGTTGAGATTCCTTCTCTTCTCCCTATCATACAACAAACAGAATGCACAACAGGAGATATAATGAAGACAATTTTTTGTCAGCATGATTGTTAGTGTGAGTGATGCAATTTATCAAACAGTTAGTGGGTTAGTGAGCTGAATTATGGTAAACTAAGAAAGGAGAACAGAAATTAGAGAGGGAATAGGGGATGAGGAAGAAATTAAAAACAAACTAAGGTAAATTACTGAATATAGAAAATAATAACGGAAAAAAATGCTCAATCTAGTGATCTTCTAGCTTAATCATTGTTGATTCAAAATCAATCCCCGGCAACGGCGCCATAAACTTGATGCATGAAAACTTGTCTCTCAACAAATTTTCCTTCGGCAAGTATACCGAATTATTGTCAAGTAAAACTCATTATAGAGTAAGGTCGAATCCCACAAGGATTGATTGGTCAAGCAACTTTAGTTAAAAGAATATGCTAGTCGAGCTAAACAGAATTTAGATTGAGATGCAGAAATTTAAATGACTAGAAAGTAAATAGCAGAAATTAAAGTGCAGAATCTTAAATGGGGAATTGGGTAATGCTCATAAAAGTAAATGGAAAAAATTAAAGAGAATGGGTAAGATCAGAAATGGGGGGATCATTGGGTTTAGGAGATGTTGCAATTCTCCGGATCAAGTTCATTCTCATCTCTTCCTCAATCAATGCATTCATTGATCTCCTTGGCAATCTTAAGTGAGTGAATCCCAATGCTTTGGTAATCCAATCTCTCAAATCTTAATCAATAGCCAATTCCTTGGTCAATTTCTCATGAGAAGAGATGAAGTATGGTCACTGATTATACCACATACATTTCACATTTCAAGTATTGAGGGGATTATAGTCATATATCCATCCCAACCCAAATTGGTCCAGCATGAGAAAGCAATTCTAGCATGATCTCTTCATTCCTCTTCCAAGGTTCCGAAGAGATCCAATTATGGAGAGTTTCTTTTCCAAGATAACTAACCAATTGAATTAAGATTGAAAGCTTTCTAGTAAAATCAAGAGAAAATATAGAAGAAGAAGAATGAAAACTAATATTGATCCATCAAATTACAGCAGAGCTCCCTAACCCAATGAAAAGGGTTTAGTTGTTCATAGCTCTAGGAATCAAAAATGGCAAAAAGAATAATCCATGCTAGAAGTACAGAAAAGTAAATATGCAGAGAGTAGTTCTCCAAGGTGCAAAAGTCTCTCTCTAGTTCAAAACTACTCCTATATATACTACTCTTCATGATCTTCTAGTGAGTTCTTCAAGTCTTGGATGTGGGCTTTGGACCTTGAGTTGAAGCAATCCTCATCTTTAGTGGGCCCATCTTGCAGAGAAATATGAATTAGGCTTGGGCATTTAGTGAGATTAATCGTAGAATACATTTCTGGGTGCGAGAACGTTAGTGGCATTTACCATTTCCACTAACGTTCCACCCTTATATGCCCACGTTATTCTCAACATTAGAAGTCTTAACGTGACTTCTAACGTTCCTTCTCAATTTTTGGCCAACGTTAATGGGACTCACTTTTCCCATTAACGTTGGCTTGTGCCCCTTTTTGCAAACGTTAATGGGAATCACTTTTCCCATTAACGTTGCTTGCCTTTTGCCTCCTACGTTAGGTCTTACGTTAGCTTAGCTAACATAGCTCTTAACGTGGGCAACTATCACCTTCGAGAGTGTTAGTGACACTCACCTTTGTCACTAATGCTCTAATTGCCTTAATCCCCTATGTTAGAACCCACGTTAACTAAGTTAACGTGGCTTTTAACGTAGTAATGAAGCCATCTTCCAATGTTAGTGACAAAAGTGAGTGTCACTAACGTTGGTTCTTTGAACCCCACTCCACGTTAACTTTCACATTAACAATATTAACGTGAGAGTTAACGTAGGCAATGAAAATGATCCAATGTTAGTGACAAAAGTGAGTGTCACTAGCGTTGGCAGTGTTGATCCTTGTCCCTGTTAGAGTTCACGTTAACTTAGTTAACGTGACTCTTAACGTGGGGCATTGCCTAGTTTCCCAACGTTAGTGGTGTTCACTTTTACCACTAGCGTTGAAGAGAAACGTTATTGGAGTTTACGTTTCTCATTAACGTGGAGTCCTTCTTTCCTTCTACGTTAAGTACCACGTTAACTAAGTTAACGTGGCTTTTAACGTAGGCTAAGAAGTGGCTTCGCAGGCGTTATTGGTGATCACTTTTCTCATTAACGTTGCAAGCCAATTTCCATCCCACATTAGTAGTCACGTTAACTAAGTTAACATGAATGCTAACGTGATTCTTCCATGCTTCATTTGTCCTGAAATCAAGCAATTAAAGTGCATCAAAGCTCTAGCCAAAATCATGAGATTATGCATCATTAAAATATCATGTAATTCTGGCAAAAAATCTCATGAAATCATGCAAAATTCACAATAGTTGCTTGAATGAAGGTGTAAGTGTATTTTCATCCAAAACTTGCCTTGTTTACTAGGAAAATGCACGAAACTACCCTAAAATAGTAAAGAAAAGGTCAGTGAAACTGGCCTAGATGCCCTGGCATCACTTTTCCTTTTTAATTAATTTTCGAATTTCCCTCTCTCTCTTTCTATTTATTTTATTTATTTACTAACACTTCTTTTCTCAAAATTTGAACTCCTCCCTTCTCTATGTTCGAATTCTTCTTCTTCCTTCTTCATTCTTATTCTTCTTCTCTTCTACTCACACAAAGGAATCTCTATACTGTGACATAGAGGATTCATCTTCTTTTCTGTCCTCTTCTTTTTCATATGAGCAGGAGCAAGGACAAGGACATTCTTGTTGAAGCAGATCCTGAACCTGAAAGGACTCTGAAGAAGAAGCTAAAGTACAACAATCCAGAGAAAAACTTACAGAGAATCTCGAAAAAGAAGTAATGGCCGAACCCAACAACAATGCAAGGAAGATGCTTGGTGACTTTACTGTACCAAATTCCAACTTCCATGGAAGATGCATCTCGATTCCTGCCATTGGAGGAAACAATTTTGAGCTAAAGCCTCAGTTAGTTTCTCTGATGCAATAGAATTGGAAATTTCATGGACTTCCATCAGAAGATCCTTTTCAGTTCTTAACTAAATTTTTGCAGATCTGTGATACTGTTAAGACCAATGGAGTTGATCTCGAGGTCTATAAGCTTATGCTTTTCCCTTTTGCTGTAAGAGACAGAGCTAGAACATGGTTAGACTCTCAGCCTAAAGATAGCATGAACTCTTGGGATAAGCTGGTCATGGCTTTCTTAGCCAAAATTTTTCCTCCTCAAAAGCTGAGCAAGTTTAGAGTGGATGTTCAAACCTTCAGGTAGAAATAAGGTGAATTCCTCTATGAAGCTTGGGAAAGATACAAGCAACTGACCAAAAAGTATCCTTCTAACATGCTTTCAGAATGGACCATCCTGGATATATTCTATGATGGTCTATCTGAATTGTCTAAGATGTCATTAGACCATTCTGCAGGTGGATCTATTCACCTGAAGAAAATGCTTGCAGAAGCTTAGGAACTTATTGAAATGGTTGCAAATAACCAGTTCATGTACACCTCTGGAAGGAATCCTATGAGTAATGGGATACCTCAGAGGAAGGGAGTTCTTGAAATTAATGCTCTGAATGCCATATTGGCTCAGAACAAAATATTGACTCAACAAGTCAATATGATTTCTCAGAGTCTGAATGGATTGCAAAATGCATCCAACAGTACTAAAGAGGTATCTTTTGAAGAAGAAGCTTATGATCGTGAGAACCCTGCAATGGCAGAGGTGAATTACATGGGTGAAGCCTATAGAAATACCTATAATTCCTCATGGAGAAATCATCCAAATTTCTCATGGAAGGATCAACAAAAGCCTCAACAAGGCTTTAATAATGGTGGAAGAAACAGGTTTAGCAATAGCAAGCCTTTTCCATCATCCTCTCAGCAACAGACAGAGAATTCTAAGAAGAGTCCCTCTAGCTTAGCAAACATAGTCTCTGATCTATCTAAGGCCACTCTAAGCTTCATGAATGAAACAAGGTCCTCCATTAGAAATTTGGAGGCACAAGTGGGCCACCTGAGTAAAAGAGTCACTGAAACTCCTCCTAGTACTCTCCCAAGCAATACAGAAGAGAATCCAAAAAGAGAGTGCAAGGCCATAACCTTACTTGGTGTGGCCGAACCTAGAGAGGAGGAGGAGGACGTGAATCCCAGTAAGGATGACCTCATGGGATGTCCTCTGGACAAAAAGGAGTTTCCAATTGAGGAACCTAAGGAATCTGAAGCTCATCTAGAGACCATAGAGATTCCATTGAACCTACTTCTTCCCTTCATGAGCTCTGATGAATATTCCTCCTCTGAGGAGGATGAAGATATTACTGAAGAGTAAGTTGCTAAGTACCTTGGAGCAATCATGAAGCTGAATGCCAAGTTATTTGGTAATGAGACTTGGGTGGATGAATCCTCCTTCCTCACCAACAAACTGAATGACTTGGTTAGGCAGACATTACCTCAAAAGAAACAAGATCCTGGTAAATTCTTAATTCCATGTACCATAGGCACCATGACCTTTGAAAAGGCTCTGTGTGACCTGGGGTTAGGCAAAAACTTAATGCCACTCTCTGTAATGGAGAAACTGGGAACCTTTGAGGTACAGGCTGCCAAATTCTCATTAGAGATGGCAGACAAATCCATGAAAAAGGCTTATGGACAGGTAGAGGACGTGCAAGTAAAGGTCAAAGGCCTTTACATCCCTGTTGATTTCATAATCCTAGACACTGGGAAAGATGAGGATGAATCCATCATCCTTGGAAGACCCTTCCTAACCACAACAAAAGCTATGATTGATGTGGACAGAGAAGAGTTGATCCTTCAATTGAATGAGGACTACCTTGTGTTTAAAACTCAAGGATCTCCCTCTGTAACCATGGAGAGGAAGCAAGAAAAGCTTCTCTCAATGCAGAGTCAAACAAAGCCCCCACAGTCAAACTCTAAGTTTGGTGTTGGGAGGCCACAACCAAACTCTACGTTTGGTGTTGGGAGGTCCCAACAATGCTCTGAACATCTGTGAAGCTCCATGAGAAGCTCACTGTCAAGCTATTGACATTAAAGAAGCACTTATTGGGAGGCAATCCAATTTTATCTATCTATGTTATTTCTTATTTTCTTAGGTTGATGGTCAGGTGGAGTCACAAAAACAACTGCAAAAATTATAGAAAAATAAAAAAATAGCATTAAAAACAACACACCTTGGAGGAGAAACTTATTGGCATTTAAAAACCAGAAAGAAGCACCAGACTGGCGTTAAACGCCAGAAAGAAGCACCAGACTAGCGTTAAACGCCAGAAAGAAGCAACAAACTGGTGTTAAACGCCAGAAAAAGGTTGCAGCTTAGCATTTAACGCCAGGAAAGGAATAAAAGCTGGTGATTAACGCCAGAAACAAGCAGCAGTTTGGTGTTAACCCCACCTCTCTCTCTCCCCCCTCAGACATCTCTATAACACTCTACCCAAAACACCATTCACCAATCACCTCCATATCTCTTCCCCAAAAACCCCACCTACTTCACTTTCAAATTCAAACACTTTTCCCTCCCAAACCCATCCAATTCCATCCCTAAAAATACTCCTCTTCACTCCTTCATTTTCACACATCACAAACACTCTCTTACCCCCTTGGCTGAACCACTATCTCCCTCCATCTCCTCCATTTTCTTCTTCTCCTCCTCCTTCTTTCTTTCTTCTTTTACTCGAGGACGAGCAAATCTTTTTTGTTTGGTGTGTTAAAATTATTGCTTTTTGTTTTTCCATAACCATTTATGGCACCTAAGGCCGGAGAAACCTTTAGAAAGAAGAAAGGGAAGGCAAAAGCTTCTACCTCCGAGTCATGGGAGATGGATAGATTCATCTCAAAGGTCCATTAAAACCACTTCTATGAAGTTGTGGCCACGAAGAAGGTGATCCCTGAGGTCTCTTTCATGCTCAAGAAAAATAAGTATCCAGAGATCTGACATAAAATCCGAAGAAGAGGTTGGGAAGTTCTTACCAATCCCATTCAACAAGTTGGAGTCTTAATGGTTCAAGAGTTCTATGCCAATGCATGGATCACTAGGAACCAAAATCAAAGTATGAACCCAAATCCAAAGAATTGGCTTACAATGGTTCGGGGGAAATACTTAGATTTCAGTCCGAAAAATGTAAGGTTGGCGTTCCACTTGCCAATGATGCAAGAAAACGCACGCCCCTACACTAGAAGGGTCAACTTTGATCAAAGGTTGGATCAAGTCTGCATGGACATATGTGTAGAAGGAGCTCAATGGAAAAGAGACTCAAGAGGCAATTGATGACTAAAATTCACTACCCCTTTTAAAATTTAGTGAATTAGTTCTTTTGGCAAGTGCACCAAAATTATCGCTAAGTAATAACCCACAGTGGAGTGGGATCGTATCCACAGAGATTGGCAAATTCAAGCAGTTTTAATTGATTGATGAATTAGTCAAGCGAATCAATAAGATTGTGAAGTGAAGAATTGTAAATAACATAAACATAAATTACTAGAATATAGAGAAAAGCAATAAAGTGCAGGAATGGAAATTGCAGAATGTAAATTGCTGAATCATAAATGACTTGAATGTAAATGGGAGTGGGAAATTACTAAATGTAAAATTAAGCAGTAAAGAAATGGATAGATAAGAAAGGGGAAATTCATTGAGATTGGGAGATATTGTCTCTTTGGATCATATCTAGCTTACATCCTCTTCAATCATGCAACTCATTGACCTCTTGGCAATCATGATTGATTGAGCCCCAATCCCTTGGTGACTCAATCTCTCAGATCTTGATCAATAGCCAATTCCTTGGTCTAATTGCTCATGAAGAGAGATATGCTTGGTCCCTGATTATACCACACACCCTCATAGGTCGAGGTAGAGGGGGGATTATATGTCACGTATCCCATCACCAAAACCCATATTCTACTTAAGTGTGAGAAGGGATTTCAAGCATGGCTTCATGTTTCCTTTCCCAAGGTTCCCATGAAACCATATTGCATTCAATCTCTTTGCCAAGATAATTGAACACTAAGCATTCAGAATGAAATTCTTTATAGAAAATCAAATAGAAGATGAAGAGAAGAGGAAGTTCACTATTATCAATCCATCAAGTACAACAGAGCTTCCTCTCTCAATAAGAGGGAAGTTAGCTACTCATAGCTTGAAAAGTACTCAAAAGTGGAGTGTAAAAGTGGATCTAAGACTAACTGCTTAACCCCTCTTTAGTACTTCTTGGGGGTATTTATACTACTCCTATTAAAAAATAAAAGAATTACAAATGTGAAAAATGGAAAATTACATTTTGGAGGGAAAGAAAACACTCAATAAGCGTGACTTCTTAGCTGGCGTGTGGCTGGCGCTTTACCAGCGTGTCACGTGCCCTTCAAACTAACTTGGCGTGCCACGCTCAATACTTCAAGTGGCATGCTCGTTCTTTTTGTCAACCTTGGCGTGCCACGCCTTCGAACTCATGTGGCACGCTATAGTGGAATTCTTGTGTTGGCGTGCCACGCCTTCGAGCTCAAGTGGCATGCCCTTTGCTTTTTCCACTTTTCTTTGCCTCTGGAAACTTGAACTAGCGTGGCATGCCCAGGGTCTGGCATGCCACGCCCTTGTTGTGTGCTTGGCTAAGCTCCTCTGGAAGTTTGCACTAGAGTGGCACGCCCAGGGTCTGGCGTGCCACGCCCCTTTCTGAGTGAATGGTTCCTCTGTTTGGCGCGCCACGCCACGAACTCAAGTAGTACTCCCCAATGCTTCTTTGCTCTTTGAATGACAATGGCGTGCCACGCCTGGTTGCTCAAGTGGCGCACCTAAGTGAAGAATAGTGAACGGTGTGCCACGCCTTCGATACCAAGTGGCACGCCCCATGTAATTGGCCTCCTTCATCCTCTCTGGAAACTTATACCAGCGTGCCACGCCCATGATCTTGTCTTGTTCCAGTAGTTGGCGTGCCACGCCTCAGCCTTCAAGTGGCACGCCATAGTGACATGCTCGGATTGGCGTGCCACGCCTTCGACACCAATTGACACGCCCCATCCTTGCTCATGTTATCTTGTGCATTAGCGTGCCACGCCTGGTTGCTCAAGTGGCATGCCTAGGTGAGGTTGAGAGGTCGGCGTGCCACGCCTTCGACTTCAAGTGGTACGCCCATTCTTCAATTGCCTTCAGCCCCTCTCTGAATCATTGTACCAGCGTGCCACGCCATGCTACTCAAGTGGCACGCCCATGTATTTGTGCACTCTTCAAGCTTGGCGTGCCACGCCTGGGTCTTCAAGTGGCACGCCAAAGTGACTTTTTGGAGCTGGTGTGCCAAGCCTTTGACACCAAGTGGCACGCCATAGTGGAGATTCTTCTTGAGATGGTGAGTTGGCGTGCCACACCCCTTTGCTCAAGTGGCACGCCCATAGTAGTTGATGGGTCAGGCGTGCCATGCCCAACCTGGCATGCCACGCCCCTTTTATGTCCTCCATTTTGCTTTCTGGAATTTTGTACTAGCGTGCCACGCCCAGTCCCTGGCGTGCCACGCCTGATGTGTGGAAAACGATCCAACACAAAACTCACCGGCAAGTGTACCGGGTCGCATCAAGTAATAATAACTCACATGAGTGAGGTCGATCCCACAGGGATTGAAGGATTGAGCAATTTTAGTTTAGTGGTTGATTTAGTCAAGCGAATCAAGTTTTGGTTGAGTGGGTTGTATTTAACAGAAGATAAATTGCTTGAAATGTAAATGGAGAAGGGAAATTGCAGTTAATTAAAGAACAGGAAAGTAAAATAGACTGAATCTTAAAGAACGGGAAATTAAATGACTGAAACTTAAAGTGCAAGAAATGTAAATTGCAGTAACTTAAATGGCAAGGAATGTAAATTGCTTGAATGTAAAAGGGATTTGAGGACTGGGATTGCAGAATCTAAACAGAGAGAAAGTAAATTGCAACAATTAATAAAGCAGAAATTGAATTGGAAGCAATGAGGACTCAAACAGAAATTGAAATTAAAGTGCAGCAAGGTTCACAGAAGAACCAAAAGTAAATTGGGATCTCAGGGTTCAAGAGACTAGGTAGCAGAGCCTAGATCTCAATTACCTTCCTAGATCCAAGTTCTCAAAGCAATTGACAAGAAATTGAAGAAGAAACAGTAAAGAGAATGTGAATGGATTCAATTGTGCAGAAAAGAAATTAAAGAGACTTTGAATGGAGATTGAGACAGAATTTCCTCAATTCTTCACACCCAAAACTTAAAACAAGGAAATTAAAAAGACCCAAGCAAGAATGAGGAAGAAGAGAGATCAATTCCCCTCCCCAATTCTCTGAAATCTCAGTGAAGACACCAAGAGAAGTTCCAAAGTGCAAAAGTAAAATTCAAAGCTCAAAAGAAAGTGCCAAATTCAAAAGCTAAGCCAAAAGTTTCTAATTACATCAAACTAGCTCCTATTTATACACTTTCTATTCTTGGATTTTGGGATTTGGATGGGCATTTGATTTGGTGAAGAAATGAATTAAAATGGATTTTGAATTAAATTTTCGGCCCAAAAAAAAGCTTCCAGGAGGCTGCCCTGCCCTTGTGGAGGGCAGGGCAGGATTTGGTGCGTGTTGGTGCTTGCTTGGTGCGGCTTTGTGCGGCTTGGTGCAGCCTGGTGCGCAGAACGCTGCCCTGCCCGCGCGGAGGGCAGGGCAGGAAAAATTGGTGCGCCAGAAATGTGCCACGGTGCGTGCTTGGTGCTGCCAGATTCAAGCTG
The DNA here is from genome assembly GCF_000817695.3 of Arachis duranensis. Classification (NCBI taxonomy): domain Eukaryota; kingdom Viridiplantae; phylum Streptophyta; class Magnoliopsida; order Fabales; family Fabaceae; genus Arachis; species Arachis duranensis. Next base: position 61,331,208 of record NC_029775.3, on the reverse strand, counting down.
TTATGCGCGCTGGTGCTGCCAGGATCGTGCCTTGGTGCGCAGAATGCTGCCCTGCCCTCGCGCCAGGATCGTGTGTGGTGCGCGGTGGTGCTGCCAGGGTAGTGATTTGGTGCGCGTGTGTGGTGCGCGCTGGTGCTGCCAGGGTAGTGATTTGGTGCGCTAGACTCACTTCTGGTGCGCCAGAGTTGTGCACCAACAAAATGCTGCCCTGCCCTCGCGGAGGGTAGGGCAGTGTTTCCAAAATGAAGTCCCACATTCGAATCCGGGCAGAAACACACGCTCAGTCATTTTCCTTGGTTTCTTGGCACGGTAATGGGACTTAGTTGTTTGCTTCTTCATGGTCCCATGTTCAACTCTTCTGGCAAGCATTTGGAGACATTTTCCTTTGATTTTCTTCCTTGGTGAGCCCGATATTGCCCTTGTGGAGGGCAGGGCAACATTTTATTCCTCTTGATTCCAAGGCACCAATTTGTGCTCTGCCCTTGTAGTGGGCAGGATTGGGATTTGGATGGGCTTTTGATTTGGTGAAGAAATGAATTGAATTGGATTTTTAATTCAATTTTTGGCCCAAAATTAATGACTCCCAGGAGGCTGCTCTGCCCTTGCGGAGGGCAGGGCAGGATTTGGTGCGTGTTGGTGCTTGCTTGGTGCGGCTTGGTACGGCTTGGTGCGCCAGATGGGTGCTTGGTGCGCTGCTTGGTGCTGCCAGATTCAAGCTGTGGTGCGCGCTGGTGCTGCCAGGAACGTCCTTGGTGCGCCAGGTTCATGCACCAACAAAATGCTGCCCTGCCCTCGCGGAGGGCAGGGCAGTGTTTCCAAAATGAAGTCCCGCGTTCGAATCCGGGCAGAAACACACGCTCAGTCATTTTCCTTGGTTTCTTGGCACGGTAATGGGACTTAGTTGTTTGCTTCTTTATGGTCCCGTGTTCAACTCTTGTGGCAAGCATTTGGAGACATTTTCCTTTGATTTTCTCCCCTTGTGAGCCTGATACTGCCCTTGTGGAGGGTAGGGCAACAATTTATTCCTCTTGATTCCAAGGCACAAATTTGTGCTCTGCCCTTGTAGTGGGCACGGCAGAGTTGCCTTCTTTGCTTGGTTCCCTTATGTTGCCTTCCTAGAGGGCAGTGTGCCCTTGTGGAGGGCAATGCTTGCCTCCCCCATTGTATGCGGCACACTTTTCCTTCCTTTGACCACGCTTCCTTCTCCTTGGGTCACGCTTTCTTAGGCCACGTTTTTCTCTTTTATTCTTTTCTTCACCTAAAATAAACCAAAACAACCACACCAAGTATCACTAAATTCATAAGGCTTATAAATCAATTAAAATTCAATTAAAATTAGCTTAAACCTCATGAGTTAACATTAATTTCATGGTGGTTGCTTGATTTAAAGAAGTTGTGCAATTTCACTCCAAATCACTTACTTAAGAAGCAAGAAAGTGCATAATGACTAACAAAACAAATGAAATTAGCTTGAAAAATGGGTATATGATGACTTGTCATCAACGCCCACATGCATGCTTGGACCTCCCTTCTGGAATTTATTACTGGCGTGCCACGCCTTGCCCCTGGTGTGCCACGCGAGTGCATTTTTTGTGGCGTTTGCTCCAAATGGCACGCCAGTTTCACACGCCCAGCTTCTTGTTTATCTTCTACCCATTTTTTGATGCCTTTTTCACCTGCAATTTAGTACAACTCATCTCAAAGTAGTGTACCATAATATCCATCAAATAATGCATGAATTGTCCTGATTAAATGAGATTTGTGCTCTTTTATGGTCTTCTTTATGCAAGAAAGAAGGGTAGATGATGTAAGTCATCACAACACCAAACTTAAGCTTTGCTTGTCCCAAGCAAATCAATGTGAGTAAACTTTTATATCTTGAGACCTTGGCTTCGAATGATTGTAATACAACTAAGTGTATAACACATGTATGAATGTTTTAATTATCATGGAAAGCTCTTAGATCCTTGAGGCTTCCCTTAGGTATAGGATTTAGTGGTCCTTTCTATTGATTGTCACCTTGAAGTAGTAAGGGTTGTTTTGCTTTCTTGACCACGAATCTAAGTGTTCTGTCTCAAGAAAACCCTTTAATTAGGCTTTCAATTAGAACTCCCAAACCAGTTGGTTTTAAGGTACTAGGTGTTGAGACATCCCTAAGAATTTACTTGCCCAGGTCTCTTCTTGACACATCTTCACCACAAGCATCTACTAAGATTATTAATTCTTTTTGAGGATTTTAATGTTACTTTTTCTATCTCAGTAGTTGATGCTAAGAGCCTTGGGCCTTTATTGCTTACTACCTCTTGGTTCTATGGATATTCAAGGAACACCCCTTAGTCTTTCTTTGTTATACCTTCTAGGACTAGTTGCTCTCCATGACTCATTTTCTTTTTAGTTCATCCAAGGTTCTACACTTAGTTTCTTATTTCTTAGCTTGTTTGATGATCCCTCTTGGCTTTGGTTTCTCTTATTATTTTTGCACAACTCACAGTAACTCTTATGGAGATAAGCTCTACTCTTATTTAAGTTGAAATGAAGACTTGAAATACATGACATCTTCTTTCTTGTAAAAAAACCATAAAGACTTCAAGCAGGAATTAAAACTAAGCATGAAACATAAACTATCTTAGCATGATTATTCAAGAAGTAAATAAAGCAAAAGGTTAAACAGAATTCAGAAATTGGAATTTGTCAACCATGGGACTCAACAACCTTGAGCAACTTCATCTTTAATTCATTGGCCCCTTCCATTTGTCCTTCTTCTTGGGAGGGGATGAGCCACCTTCATCCGGCTTGGAGGAACCTTCTTGAGCCTTGGTGTCCTTGGGCTTCCAAAATCCTAGCCTCCTCATGTAATTTCTCTCATCCTCCTTATGTTTGGCTAGGATTTTATCTTATCTTGCACTTAGCTCTTCCATCCCTTGCATGAAGGTTGGGTATCCTGGGTTTAGAGCGGCAACAGCATTACACAAGTGATTCAGCTTTGCTTGTGTGTTGATGTCATACTGCCTCCTAGATATAGTCTTGGCATCATAGAGATGTCTGAATTTAGCCAAGTTCCTCTGTTGCCACTTGCCTTGCTCTATTACTTTGTCCAGTGTGCTTCGCACCTCTCCTCAGTCAAATTATTCTTGCTGCTCCTTCCTCATATGCTCCCAATTCTCTTGGAGTTGTTGAATGTTCTGGTTGACTTGGCTCCATTATTGTTGCTGAGCCTTCTTGAATTGATTGACATCTTCCCTCAAGTGGTGTAAGTCTCCCTTCATTTAGTGTACATCTTTTTACAATTGCTCCCAGTTGAATCCCTCTGAAAATTGTTAATATTGGTAGTGTGGTGGTGGTTGAAGTGCTAGAAAATGAGGTTGCTCTTCTGCCTCTCACTCTTCTTGCTGTTGTTGTGGTTCATGAGCATGAGCTCTTCGTTCTCTAGCCTTGTTGAGTAGGTGGACAGCCACCACTTTGGCCATCTTCTTGGCAGTTATGAACTTATCTTGCTTCACAAGCACTTCATCAATGATCTTTTCGACTCCAGCCTCATCACATAGCCTCTGTATAATGCTGGGGAATGCCAACCTTGTGTTGTCACTGGTGCTTTTCAGCACTTTATTGATGTTGTTGGCGATCATCTCCCCCACGTTGATGTTTTCTCCTCTCATGATGTTGTAGATGAGCACAGCTCTCTCCTTGGTCACCTCTGAAGTGTTGGATGTGGGGATTAGGGATCTCCTCACAAATTCTAGCCACCCTTTAGCTTGGGGGCTCAAACCTCTTCTTGTCAATTGGTTAGGTATCCCATCCTTGTCATTTATCTAATGCACATTCATCACACAGATTTTACTTAGAATCTCCTCAAACCCAGGGTCTTGCTGCTTTATTCTCTCTTCACAGCTCTGAGTGGAGCTTGTCCTCTTCACCATTAGCATTCTTTCTATGCTAGAAGGGTTGTAGTCAATGGACTTCCCCCTTACATAGCTAATGTAGCCATATTGTTGTACTGGTTGAGGCACTGCGTTGGCATAGAACTCCCTCACCAAGCTCTCTACCACTTTTCTTTGTGGGTTGCATAGAAGTGACCAACCCCACTGTTCGATCTAAATATTGATTTCAATATGCTCATTCCTCTCTAGTTAAAACCAAACTTCTGGAATGATTTTCCTCTCACTCACCCAACCATAAAATTGATTTTAGTTGAATGCGGAGAGGAACTTGTAGTCATTAAAAGAGCTTGAGGATCCAGAGGTTGGTTCCTTGGTTTTTCTCTTCTTTGAGGCTGAGCTTTTTGGTGGTGCCATTAGGTTGGGAGATTGTGAAAAAAAATGGGGGTTGAAAGAAAAAGAAAGCAAAACAGGGTGTCAAGAAAAGATGAAAAGAAAAGCGAAGGTGAGGAGTGTGGGTGTTGCTGAAGTGGGAGAGGAGATGGGGGTTGAAGCTTTTATAATGGGTGAATGATGTGGTTTGAAGGTGGAAAATCAAAAGGATTAAATATTTTCCCACTTTGGGAAGTGGCGCCTAGCGTGGGAAGAGGCGCCAACTCTTTTCTTACAGTGTTCTCTGCGTGTGTCAAGTTCCAAAGTGCAAGTACACTTTGACTTCATTGTTTTGTGAGTTGTTTACCATATGGGCCCAATCTTCTCTCCTGAATTGAAACTGAACCCATAAAGCATCCCTTCATATTCCTTCTCATCAAGAATGAATTGGATTGCAACTGATGGGTGTCCCTTGGGACACCAAACTTAATTCTTTGGCATATTAATAAATTGGTTTCATCACTGTGTATTTAATGTGTTCATAAGAGTGGAATAACATCAATCTTTTCATTTTCTTTTGATTCTAATTCCTCTGAACTCATTAAACCACGTTCATGTTCTTACCCAAAGCATTAAGTGCTTTCAAATTGGGTGACTTGGGCTGCTATGTAATGATTAGTGGTGGCCACACCAAACTTAATCTCTGGGCTTACTCTTCAAAATCAAACTACTAATTGTTTGTAAGCCTAGATTAAGTGGGTGAGAGGCCACTCCAAACTTAGCAATTTAGCTAGTTCTCAGCCCATTCACTCATCATTATTCATCAAGTTGCAATTCCCAAATAGAACGAAATAAGAGAGTGTAAAGAAAATCTAGCTACCAAAGCTAACATCAAACTCTCTAATCTACAATTGTAAACTAATCCTAATTACTGAAATTTAAACTATCTAAAGCAACATAATTCAAACTACTTCTAAGAAAAGCAATTAAATAAAAAAGGATAAAGTGTTGGGGTGCCTCCCAACTAGCGCTTCTTTATTGTCATTAGCTTGACATTCCTTCATCTTTAGCTGACCTTGTAGCTCACTCTCTGCTCCTCCAAGGAGCTTCCCAAGTAGTGTTTGAGTCTATGGCCATTGACAGAAAAAGTTCTCTGAGTCTTGTCCTCCATGAGCTCCACATGACCATATGAAAACACTTTGAGTATGGTGAAAGGTCTTGACCATCGAGACTTAAGTTTTCCAGGGAAGAACTTGAGTTTTGAGTTGTAGAGTAACACTTTCTGTCCTTCAATGAACTCCCTTCTTGCTATCTTTTGGTCATGCCACCTTTTTGTGTTTTCTTTGTAGATTTTTGCATTCTCATATGCTTGATTTCTAAACTCTTCCAGCTCATTGAGTTGCATTAATCTCTTTTCTCTAGCAGCTTACTCATCAAAATTCAGTAGTTTTAGAGCCTAGAAGGCTCTATGCTCCAGTTTAACTGGTAAGTGACAAGCCTTGCCAAATACTAGTTGGTATAGTGACATCCCAATGGAGGTCTTGAAGGCTGTCCTGTAGGCCCATAGAGCATCGCCTAGCTTCTTAGACCAGTCCTTTACTGAGCTTCCAACAGTTTTTTCAAGGATTTGTTTCAGCTCTCTGTTGGAGATCTCAGCTTGCCCGTTGGTCTATGGGTGGTATGGAATTGCCACTTTATGCTTTACTCCATATCTGAGAAAGAGTGCTTCTAATTATTTATTGAAGAAGTGTGATCCTCCATTACTAATGAGAGCTCTGGGAACTCCAAATCTACTGAAGATATTCCTTCTTAAGAAGCTTATCACAACCTTGTTGTCATTTGTTGCGGTAGCTATGGCCTTTACCCACCTTGAAACATAATCAACAGCCACTAATATGTAGCTATTTGAGTATGAGGTTGGGAAGGGTCCCATGAAATCTATCCCCCATACGTCAAATAGTTCCAGCTCTAGTATGTATTACCGTGGCATCTCATTCCTCTTGGTTAGATTACCAGCTCTTTGACATTCATCACACCTTGACACCATTTTCTTGGCATCCTTAAACACTGTTGACCAGTAAAATCCGGATTGGAGCATTTTCGCTGCTGTCTTTTCTCCACTGAAGTGACCTCCATATGCTGACCCATGGTACTGTCATAACACTTCCTGCCCTTCTTCATGGGATATACATCTTCTTAAGACACCATCAGTACACTTTTTGAACAAATAAGGGTTATCCCAGATGTAGTGTTTGGCATCCTTGATTAGATTCCTCTTCATGTGCTTATTGATGTTAGTTGGTAGCTCCCCAATAGCCTTGAAGTTAGCTATGTCTGCGAACTAAGGGGCTACTTGAATCATCATCAAGTGTTCATCAGGAAAGCTTTCATTTACTGCTACTTGCTATATTTCTTCTTCTTGTGGGATCCTTGAGAGGTGGTCAGGTACCTTGTTCTCTACTCCGCTCCTATCTTTAATCTCAATACCAAATTATTGGAGCAGCAGGATCCACCTTATTAATCTAAGCTTAGATTCTTGTTTGGTAAGCAAGTATTTAAGTGCTGCATGATCAGTGAACACAATTACTTTTGAGCCAATGAGATATGATATAAACTTATCAAAAGCAAAAATTATGGCTAAAAGTTCTTTCTCTGTGGTGGTATAGTTCCTTTGATTCTCATTAATGACCTTGCTAGCATAGTAAATAACATGTACTAGCTTGTCTTTCCTCTGTCCTAGGACAGCACCAACAGCAAAATCAGATGCATCACACATTAGTTCAAAGGGAAGATCCCAGCTTGGTGGTGCTATAATAGGTGCAGAGGAGAGTTTCTTTTTTAGTTCATCAAAGGCTACCATGTACTCTCTATCAAAAACAAAGGGAGTATTTGAGACAAGTAGGTTTCTAAGGGGTTTTGCAAAATTTGAAAAATCTTTAATAAACTTCCTATAGAACCCAGTGTGTCCCAAAAAGCTTCTGATTGCTTTGACATTGCAAAGTGGAGGTAATTTTTCAATTACTTCCACTTTTGCTCTGTCTACTTCTATGCCTTCTTTTGAAATCTTGTGACCAAGAACCACCCCTTCAGTTACTATAAAATGGCACTTCTCCCAGTTTAAAACCAGGTTGGTTTCTTGACACCTTTTTAGCACAAGAGAAAGATGGTATAGGCAATCGGAATATGAGTTTCCAAACACACAGAAATCATCCATAAATACTTCTATAAACTTCTCAATCATATCTGAAAAAATGGAGAGCATGCACCTTTGGAATGTTGCAGGTGCATTAGACAATCCAAAGGGCATCCTCCTATAAGCAAAAACGCCATATGGACAAGTAAATGAAGTTTTTTTCTGATCCTTGGGGTCTACAACAATTTGGTTGTAGCCCGAATATCCGTCCAGAAAATAATAGTACACAAGTCCTGCCAATCTTTCAAGCATTTGGTCCATGAAGGGTAGGGGAAAGTGATCCTTCCGGGTGGCTTCATTAAGTTTCCGGTAGTCAATGCACATATGCCATCCAGTTATCATCCTTGTGGGTATCAATTCATTCTTCTCATTTACCACAACAGTGATCCCTCCCTTCTTAGGAACTACTTGTACAGGGCTTACCCAAGGGCTATCTGAGATGGGGTAGATCACCCCTGCTTGCCACAATTTCAACACTTCTTTCTGAACCACTTCATTCATAGTTGGGTTCAGCCTCCTTTGTTACTGTCTTGAGGGTTTGGCATCTTCTTCAGGTTAGATTTTATGCATGCACATTGAAGGACTGATTCCCTTTAAATCTGCAAGTGTCCAGCCTATGGCATCCTTGTGTTGTCTCAGCACTTGGATAAGTTCCTCCTCTTGTTCCTTACTCAGACTTGAATTTATGATTATTGGATGAGTGTTGTTAGCACCCAGATATGCATATTTCAAGCTGGGTGGTAAGGCTTTCAGCTCTAGTTTTGGTGACTCTACATCTTTGTTGTCTGTGGTAGTTGGCATGATTGAGTTCCTCATGGTCGCTTGTGGTAGTTCTCCATCTGGTACTTGTTCCAGCTCAATGTTTTCCCCACATTGCTCTTCTTCCATGACTTCTTGAACTGTCTGTTCCATGGTGTCTACCAGCATACATTCTCTTATGGGTTCATTGGGGTAACTCATTGCTTTAAAGACGTTGAAGACCATTTTCTCTTCATGCAATCTCAAAACTAGTTCCCCTTTCTGCACATCAATGATGGCTCCAGCAGTAGCTAGAAATGGTCTTCCTAGAATGATTGATATGTTGGCCTCTTCTTCCATGTCCAGCACAACGAAATCAATAGGGAAAATGAATTCACCTACTTTCACTAGCAAGTCTTCCACCACCCATGTGAAAATATAAATGTTCTGTCAGCCAATTGGAATGCCATTCTTATTGGCTTGGCTTCCTCAATCTTCATCCTTCTCGTCATGGTTAGGGACATAAGATTTATGTTAGCTCCCAATTCACACAAAGCTTTCTCAATAGTGATGTCCCCTATGATGCAGGGGATTTGAAAACTCCCTTGGTCTTTCAGCTTTTGAGGCAACTTCTTCTGTATAATGGTGTTGCATTCCTCAGTCAGGACTGTGGTTTCTTTTGCCTCCCAGTTCCTTTTTTTGGTTATAAGCTCCTTTAAGAACTTGGCATAGAGTGGCTTTTGTTCTAATGTCTCAGTAAATGGTATGTTGATTTGGAGCCTCTTGAAGATCTCTAGGAACTTAGAGAACTGGTCATCCTTCCCATCTTTTCTCAGTCTTTGTGGGTATGGTGCCTTTGGCACATAGGGCTTCAAGACTGGTTTTGGTGGAGGTGAAGCTGGGGTCTCCCTTTCATCCTCGTTCCCATGTTTTGATGCAACCTCTTCATGATTATCTTTGCTTGGGGCTCCTTCCTCTACAACCTTCCCACTTCTTAGAGTTATGGCTTTGTATTCCCCTGTTGGGTTAGCCATGGTATTACTGAGAAATGTGTGTGTGGAAAGTGGGATTTGCTTGGACAGAATCCCCACTTGTGCTTCCAACTTTGAGATTGCTGCACCTTGACTTTTCAGATTTGACCTGTATTCCTCCTGATTAGCATCTATCCTTCTATCAATTTGTGCTTGTCTGTCCATGAGGGAGGAGACTGCCCCTGAAATCTGGGATGATAGTTGTGCTATTGCAGCCTCCATCCTCTCAAAGTTGCTCTTGATTTCGCATGGTTGCATAGTTGAGGATGGTGTATCTTGATTGAGGTTGTTGTGTATGGGTTGGTTGTTATGGTATGATGTGTTTTGTGAGTTATGGTAGGGTGTATGGTTCCCTGTTTGATGGTTGGGGTTGTGGTTGGGATGCTGATTTGATGGATAAGGCTTATTGTGGTCCTGGTTGTGGTTTTGTTGATTTCCCCACCCAAAGTTTGGGTGGTTCTTCCAACCTGGGTTATATGCCTTAGAGTGTGGGTCATATGGTGTTCTGGATGAATTGTGCACATAAGTAGCTTGTTCCCAGTCACCTTCAGATTCTGGTGCGTTCCTTTCTTGTTGAGGAGTTTGGTCTTGAATGACTGAGGCTTGGTTGGCCTCCATCCTCTTGGTTAAAGCTGCTATTTGTGCTGCAATCGCCTTGTTCTGAGCTAATAAAGCATCTACGAAATTGAGTTCTAGCACTCCCTTCTTCTGAGTCCTTTCCGAGGCATAGAAATACTCATTTTCAGCTACAGTCTCAATGACATCTTTGGCCTCTTCAATGGTTTTCTTTTTGTTGAGTGAGCCTCCTGAAGAATGATCCACTGCCTTCTTTGCTTCGTAAGATAATCCCTCATAAAAGATATGTAGTTGTACCCACTCCTTGAACATTTCCGGTGGGCATCTTCTTGTCAGATCTTTGAATCTATCCCAGGCTTCATAGAGTGTTTCTCCATCTTGTTGTCTGAAAGTTTGCACCTCAGCTCTCAGCCTATTAATTCTTTGTGGAGGGTAAAATCTTGCAAGGAATCTGTTCACCACCTCCTCCCATGTAGTTAGGCTATCCTTGGGGAATAATTCCAACCACTTTGTTGCCTTATCTCTGAGTGAGAAAGGGAACAAGAGTAGTTTGTAGATGTCAAGGTGTACCCCGTTGGACTTTACAGTATCACATATCCTCAAGAATGTGCTGAGATGTTGATTAGGATCTTCTTGAGCACTTCAGTTCAAAATTATTGGCATGAATTGTTGGCTTTAGGATGCTGTTGCCACAATTCCTTAGGTTTGGGTTGATGTTTGAGCCTAAGACTCTCCTTTCTTGCCCATCATGATTGACTGCGCCTCCTCTGGCATGGTTATGAACTTCTTCCTCATGGTGATTCTCTATATTCTCCTCCATATTTGTTTCAAAATACTCTTCCTCTTCCTCAGCACCAACGACTCTCTTCCCTCTTGCTTCCCTCCTTAATCTAAGGAAGGCCTTCTCAGGTTCAGAATCAAAGGAAGTTGAAGCCCCTCTTTTCCTACCTGTCATACAACCAATCAAGGCCAAAAAGTAGAAAAAAATGGATGAAGAAATTACGTTTGTTAGAGTAGTTGTTAGTGTGAGTGGTGCAATTGATCAAACAGTTAGAAGAGTGGAAATATGGACATTAAATAAGAAAATCAAAGAAGAAGGAAATAGAACTCAAAATAAAATAAAAAATGCTAAATAAAAGAGATTAAAGTAACAAGGAAATTAAATTGCTTAATCTAGCTGTCCAATCAATTTAATCACTGTCTAATTTAAGCCAATCCCCGGCAACAGTGCCATAAAACTTGATGACTAAAACTCGCTACCATTTTTAAAATTTAGTGAATTAATTCTTTTGGCAAGTGCACCAAAATTATCGCCAAGTAATAACCCACAGTGGAGTTGGATTGTATCCACAGAGATTGGCAAATTCAAGCAGTTTTAATTGATTGATGAATTAGTCAAGTGGATCAATAAGATTGTGAAGTGTAAAATTGTAAATGAGAAATGGATAGATAAGAATGGGAAAATTCATTGAGATTGGGAGATGTTATCTCTTTGGATCAAATCTAGCTTATATCCTCTTTAATCATGCAACTCATTGACCTCTTGGCAATCATGATTGATTGAGCCCCAATCCCTTGGTAACTCAATCCCTCAGATCTTGATCAATAGCCAATTCCTTGGTCTAATTGCTCATGAAGAGAGATATACTTGGTCCCTGATTATACCACACACCCTCATAGGTCCAAGTAGAGGGGGGATTATATGTCACTTATCCCATCACCAAAACCCAGATTCTACCCAAGTGTGAGAAGGGATTTCAAGCATGGCTTCATGTTTCCTTTCCCAAGGTTCCCATAAAACCCAATTGCATTCAATCTCTTTCCCAAGATAATTGAACACTAAGCATTAAGAACGAAATTCCTTCTAGCAAATCAAAGAGAAGATGAAGAGAAGAAGAATTTTACTATTATCAATCCATCAAGTACAACAGAGCTCCCTCTCTCAATGAGAGGGAAGTTAGCTACTCTTAGCTTGAAAAGTACTCAAAAGTGGAGTGTAAAAGTGGATCTAAGACTAACTGCTTAACCCCTCTTCAGTACTCCTTAGGGATATTTATACTACTCCTAGAAAAAAAATTAAAGAATTACAAAAGTGAAAAAGGAAAAATTACATTTTAGAGGGACAGAAAACACTCAATAAGCGTGACTTCTTAGCTGGCGTGTGGCTGGTGCTTTACCAGCGTGTCACGTGCCCTTCAAACTAACTTGGCATGCCATGCTCAATCCTTCAAGTGGCACGCTCATCCCTTTGTCAACCTTGGCGTGCCACGCCTTCGAACTCAAGTGGCATGCCATAGTGGAATTAATGTGTTCGTGTGCCACGCCTTCGAGCTCAAGTGGCACGCCCTTTGCTTTTTCCACTTTCCTTTGCCTCTGAAAACATGAACTAGCGTGGCACGCCCAGGGTCTGGTGTGCCACGCCCTTGTTGTGTGCTTCGCTAAGCTCCTCTGGAAAGTTGCACTAGCGTGGCACGCCCAATGTCTAGCGTGCCACGCCCCTTTGTGAGTGAATGGTTCCTCTGTTTGGCGTGCCACGCCACGAACTCAAGTGGCACGCCCCAATGCTTCTTTACTCTCTGAATGACACTGGCGTGCCACGCCTGGTTGCTCAAGTGGCATACCTAAGAGAACAATAGTGAATGGCGTGCTACGCCTTCGATACCAAGTGGCACGCCACATGTAATTAGCCTCTTCCATTCTCTCTGGAAACTTATACCAGCGTGCCATGCCTAAAGGTTAGCATGCCACGCCCATGATCTTGTTTTGTTCCAGTAGTTGGCATGCCACGCCTCGGTCTTCAAGTGGCATGCCATAGTGACATGCTCGGATTGGCGTGCCACGCCTTTGACACCAAGTGGCACGCCCCGTCCTTGCTCATGTTATCTTGTGCATTGGCATGCCACGCCTAGTTGCTCAAGTGGCACGTCTAGGTGAGGTTGAGAGGTTGGCGTGCCACCCTTCGACTTGAAGTGGCACGCCCAGTCTTCAATTTCCTTCAGCCCCTCTCTGGATCATTGTACCAGCGTGCCACGCCATGCTGCTCAAGTGGGACGCCCATTTATTTGTGCACTCTTCAAGCTTGGTGTGCCACGCCTAGCTCTTCAAGTGGCACGCCAAAGTGACTTTTTGGAGCTGGCATGCCATGCCTTCAACATCAAATGGCACACCATAGTGGAGGTTCTTCTTGAGACGGTGAGTTGGCGTGCCACGCCCCTTTGCTCAAGTGGCACGCCCATAGTAGTTGATGGGTCAGGTGTGCCATGCCCAACCTGGCGTGCCACGCCCCTTTTGTGTCCTCCATTTTACTTTTTGGAATTTTATACTGGCGTGCCACGCCCAATCCCTGGCGTGCCATGCTCACATGCATGCTTGGACCTCCTTTCTAGAATTTAGTACTGGCGTGCCACGCCAGTGCATTTTTTGTGGCATTTTCTCCAAATGGCACGCCAATTTCACACGCCCAGCTTCTTGTTTGTCTTTTACCCATTTTTTGATGCCTTTTTCACCTGTAATTCAGCACAACTCATCTCAAAGTAGTGTACCATAATATTCATCAAATAATGCATGAATTGTACTGATCAAATGAGATTTGTGCTCTATTATGGTCTTCTTTATGCAAGAAAGAAGCGTAGATGATGTAAGTCATCCAACGCTCTATCTTTCCTACTAGCAACCGATCTGAAGTGACTGTGGATCGGGCCATCATGATCCATAGTATCATGATTGGGGAGGAAGTAGAAGTTCATGAGATCATACCTCTAGAACTCTACAAGGTGGCTGACAAGTCCTCCACATTGGTAAGGTTAGCCTTTCCTTATTGACATAGAAGGAGACATCCTTATTGAAGAGGACAAGCCCATCACTAAGAAAAGAATGGAGCAAACAAGAGAGCCCACTCATGGACCTCAACAAGAGCATGAGAAAATTCCTCATGAAATCCCTGAGATGCCTCAAGGGATGTATTTTTCTCTACACAACTACTGGGAGCAACTCAACACCGCTTTGGAAGGCTTGAGTTACAACATGGACCAACTAAGGGTGGAGCACCAAGAGCACTCCATAATTCTCCATGAGATTAGAGAAGATCAAAGAGCTTTGAGGGAGGAGCAACAAAGGCAAAAAAGAGACATAGAGGAGCTCAAGAGCACCATTGGTTCTTCAAGAGGAAGACACCACCCTCACTAAGGTAGACTCATTCCTTAATCTCCTTGTCTATTTATTTTTCTATTTTTGATTTTGAGCTTTATGTTTGGCTATGTTTTGTGTCTTTATTACATGATCATTAGTGTCAAGCGTCTATGTCTTAAAGCTATGAATAATTCCATGAATCCTTCACCTCTCTTAAATGAGAAATGTGCTTAATTACAAAAGAACAAGAAGTACTTGGATTTCAAATTTTATCTTGAAATTAGTTTAATTATTTGGATGTGGTGGAAATACTTTTTGTTTTCTGAATGAATGCTTGAACAGTGCATATTTTTTATAGTGAAGTTTATGAATGTTAAAATTATTGTCTCTTGAAAGAATGATGAACAAAGAAAAATGTTATTGATAATCTGAAAAATCATGAGATTGATTCTTGAAGCAAGAAAAAGTAGTGAATAAGAAAGCTTATGGGAAAAAAAGTGGAAAAAATTAAAAGAAAAAGAAAAAGCAAGCAGAAAAATCCAATAGCCCTTAAAACCAAAAGGCAAGGGTAAAAAGGATCCAAGGCTTTGAGAAATAATGGATAGGCGGGCCCAAGGAAATAAAATCCAGGCCTAAACGGCTAAATCAATCTGTCGCTAACCACGTGCTTGTGTCATGAAGGCCCGAGTGAAAAGCTTGATACTGAGTGGTTAAATTCGTGATCCAAAGCAAAAAGAGTGTGCTTAAGAACTTTGGACACCTCTAATTGGGGACTTTAGCAAAGCTGGGTCACAATCGAAAAAGATTCACCCAGTTATGTGTCTGTGGCATTTATGTATCCGGTGGTAATATTGGAAAACAAAGTGCTTAGGGCCACGACCAAGACTCGTAAAGTAGCTGTGTTCAAGAATCAACGTACTGAACTAGGAGAATCAATAACACTATCTGAAATTCTAAGTTCCTATAGATGCCAATCATTCTGAATTTCAAAGGATAAAGTGAGATGCCAAAACTGTTCAGAAGCAAAAAGCTACAAGCCCCACTCATCTAATTAGAACTAAATTTCATTGATACTGTGGGATTCATTATATATTCTGTTCTTTTTATCCTATTTTGTTTTCAGTTGCTTAGGGACAAGTAATAATTTAAGTTTGGTGTTCTGATGAGCGAATAATTTATACGCTTTTTGGCATTATTTTTACATAGTTTTTAGTATGATTTAGTAGTTTTTAGTATATTTTTATTAGTTTTTAAGCAAAATTCACATTTCTGTACTTTACTATGAGTTTGTGATGTTTTTCTGTGATTTCAGGTATTTTCCAGCTGAAATTTAGGGACTTGAGAAAAAATCTGATTCAGAGGCTGAAAAGTAATGCTGATGTTGTTGGATTCTGCCCTCCCTACACTCGAAATGAAATTTTTGGAGCTATAGAAACCCAAATGGCGCGCTTTTAATTGCATTGGAAAGTAGACATCCAGGGCTTTCCAGCAATATATAAAACTCCATACTTTACCTGAGTTTAGACGACGCAAACTGGCATTCAACGCCAGCTTTCTGCCCTATTCTGGCGTTAAACGCCAGAAACAAGTTGCAAGCTATAGTCAAACGCCAGAAATAGGTTACAAACTGGCGTTTAACTCCAAAGAAGGCCTCTACACGTGAAAGCTTCAATGCTCAGCCTAAGCACACACCATAGATTATTTCTATAAACCCCTAGTAACTAGTTTAGTATAAATAGAACATTTTATTATTGTATTAGACATCTTTTTTATCATCCTTGATCTTGGGATCAGGTCTTTTTCCCTATTCTTGAATTCATATGCCATTTATGGGGGCTAGCCATTCGGCCATGCTTAGACCGTATCACTTATGTATTTTCAATGGTGAAGTTTCTACACACCATAGATTAATGTGTGGAGCTCTGCTGTTCCTCGAGTATTAATGCAAAGTACTATTGTTCTTCTATTCAATTGATGCTTATTCTTACTCTAAGATATTCATTCACACACAAGAACATGATGAATGTGATGATTATGTGACACTCATCACCATTCTCACTTATGAACACGTGATTGATAACCACTTCTGTTCTACATGAAAATAAGCTTGAATGTATATCTCTTGGGTTTCTAATCAATGATTCACATTGACTCCCCTCTGACAATGGGGCATATGAATCCAAGATTAGAACCTTCGTGGTATAAGCTAGAATCTATTGGCAGCATTCTTGAGATCCGGAAAGTCTAAACCTTGTCTGTGGTATTCCAAGTAGGATCTGGGATGGGATGATTGTGACGAGCTTCAAACTCGCGACTGTAGGGCATGGTGACAGACGCAAAAGGATAGTAAATTCTATTCCTACACGATCAAGATCCAACAGCTGATTAGCCATACGATATCTGTGCATGGTATTTTTCATCCGAGATGAGAAATCCGACAGTTGATTAGCCGTACAGAAACCGTAGAGGACCATTTTCACTGAGAGGATGGGAAGTAGCCTTGACAATGGTGATACCCAACATACAGCTTGCCATAGAAAGGAGTATGAAGGATTGGATGAAGGAAGTAGGAAAGCAGAGATTCAGAAGGAACAACGCATGTCCATACGCTTATCTGAAATTCCCACCAATGAATTACACAAGTATCTCTATCTTATTTTATGTTTATTTATCTTTTAATTATCAAACTCTATAACCATTTGAATTAGCCTGACTGAGATTTACAAGATGACTATAGCTTGCTTTAAGCCGACAATCTCCGTGGGATCGACCCTTACTCACGTAAGGTTTATTACTTAGACGACCCAGTGCACTTGCTGGTTAGTTGTGCGAAGTTGTGAAAAAGAGTTGAGATTATAATTGTGCATACCAAGTTGTTGGCGCCACTGAGATCACAATTTCGTGCACCAACAAGGCTCAGGGGCTCTTAAGCCTTTAGCAACTGTCTTTGTAAAGAAATACTTTAATAAAATTTCTTTATATTCATCTCTCTAAAAGTTTCCTATTTTGAATGCATTAATTTATGCTTGACAAACTGCAAAAGTCATTGCCCGACCGTAAGTGGTCGGCAAGACAAAGTGATGAGGTCCAAATTAATGTAAGAAGTTACGCAAGTGACTCATATAAAGCGACCTCTAAACAGGTCGGATAAAAAACAAGTCGCAGAAGTAACTTAATAAGGGCCCGATTCCACAAAGTTGGACTCGAGGATAAAGGAAAGCTAAGATGTGTATGCAAATTGCACCAACCCACCTCCAAGCCAGGAGGAGCAACTGAACCACTCGAGAAGGGACTGACTACATAAAGTCAGACCCAAAAAAGGGACTTCAGCAAAATTTTGAAAAAGCATCACAGCAGAAATACTAACCTTCATGCGAAACACTACTTAAAAAGTTGTTAACACAACTAAAAGTAAAAAGTGTTTAAAAAATGGTCGCGAAACATTTCTTAGAAAGGTGTAAAAAACAATTAAAAATAAAGTAAAAAGTTTAAAAGACTACGGGATATTACAAAAGTAAAGTGTCAATAAAAACCCACAGGTCGGGTCACATTAAAAAACAACTTAAACAAATTACAAAGGTCATAAGGGGTCGAGGTTCTCCCTCGAAACATCATCCTTAGCCAGAGGCAAAGGAAGAATAATAGAAATCGAGACAGCATCAATGATCTCGGGAGAAGCAGCCACTGTGACAACCTCAGGACCATCCTCATCACAGGCCTCATGAGTAGAAGAAGTCAGTCTAGGCTAGGCTTTAGGATCGGGCACTGGAATGTCAACCTCATCAGGAGTAGGGATGATCTTCCCCTCAACAACGATATTATCCATACTAAACAAAGTAAGGTCAAGGTCGAGAGATAGAACACGGACTTGATCCTTCAGATTCTGATACATCTCGGCCATCCCCTTAACAACGTGGCCCTGAAGCTCGGCATGGTCATCATAGGCTGATTGGAGCTTCTCCTTCGTGTCAAGCAGTTCCACATAAGTGCAAGAATAACTCTCTTCAGCCCTCTTTTTCATTTCCTTTGGCAACTTTGATGCCGTCTCAGCCTTGGTAGCCCGAGCCTTAGCCTTCTCCAAATCCGACTCCAACTTATCATTTTTTCTTCTAGTTTGGCTTTTAAACCATTCAACCTCTCCACATCAACCCGGGCATAATCCAGAAATGCCCCAATAGTGCTAATAGGAGACTTCTTAAATTCCTTGGCATTGTTGTGCTCAGATAAGCCATCCGGACGTAGTTCCGGGCCATATACTGAAGGTGGTTTAGAATGGACACATCGTCGATGGATGCAAAGTTGTAGGGCAAGGTGTGCTCCTCACTCCAGCCAAAACCATAAGATGCTTTATCATTAATACTCGGCCCTCCAGTAGTCATCTGTTTTTTAGGGGCCGACCCCGAAGTGGTAGGAGATGAAGGCGTGCCCGAGCTCGCCAAGGAAGGATAAGAAGGAATCAAACAGGCACCAGGAGTAGGGATAGTCTTTCTCTGACCCTGAGGACCCGAACTCAACTTCTTTGGAGGAAGTCGGGAAGAGCTTTCACTGACTCCTTTGCCCTGGAGATTCTGAGCGACGACAGTATTCATGGTCTTGCATAGGAACTTCATCGAAGTAGATTCCAAAGCCATTTCTAGGGAAAGGCAAGAAAACACAAATTATTAAACACACACGCCCAATAAAAAGAAAAAAGACATAAAGACAACAGGTCAGGTACTACTTAACTCGGACCGGAGAAGGCTGGGATCCCCCAAGAATTTTTTCGTGTCCAAGTGAGGAGCTTGACCCCAGTGCTCTTCCAAGACACCAAAAAAATACCATTCCACTTCATTTAAATTATCTAAGGTATACTTAACCACCACTAGGTTCTTGCTACCAAAGGGGAATAGAGGGCTCATCACTGTCATCTAAAAAGAAAGGACAGACATCACCTATAGCTCGAACTTTAAAATAGTAGTTTTTGAAATTGTGAAAAGACTCATCAAAAATAAAAAAGACTTTCCTACACTGGGTGGCCCGAAAGGAAATCCAGAAAGCCTTCCTCTTTTGCAACCCAGGCTTAGTTATGACAAACAAGTATAGAAATAGGCTAAGGGAAGGTCAAACACCTAGTTCTCGACACAGAAGCTGAAATCTTTTCATAAATGCCCAGGAATTGGGGTGATGTTGAGAAGGCACTACATTACACGTCTGGAGCATCTCGGTCTTAAACTTAGTAAAAGGAAGGATAATACCCAACTTGGTGAAAAAATAGTCGTAAGCATAGAAGAACGGGCGCTCAAAGCTATCTAAAGGAGGAAAACAAACCCTCTCCTTGGGGTCGGGGGCAACTAGCTCATAATCCTTCTCGTCCTCCCTACTATCACAAATCCAATGGAATCTCCTAAACTGATCTACCACCATCACACAACACAGAACTACAAAATCTAACCCGTCACCAAGGCTAGGGGGAACTTTCGAAGACATTTCCGTAAGGTTCTTACGAGACACAAAGCTACACCTACAAATACAACAACAATGAAACACAAACTATTACCACAAATAGCTTGGTCAGGGGCAAAGAAGTCGGATAATTCGTTGGAAAACAAAAAATCAACATTCTTTCCCAAAAAGCATTTACCCAGCTAAAAGGCACCCCCACCTCGCGACGTCATCGCACAATAGCGGTACCTTTTGGAGGCATCACAAATACAAACAAACGCAGTCACCACAAAAGAAGTACAAAAACTCTAAAAAGGACCCTCTGTTATCAAGCACGTCATCCCAACAGACACAACAGTCCTAAAGCCAAAAGAGGAGAACAAAAGAAACAAAGCGAAATTGCCAGAAATAGCCAATCAAACAAAAACCCTTTCTAAAGAACCACAAAAACATCATCCTCAAAAATAGAATCAAACAAATAGGAATTCACTACTAGCATCCATCAATAACAAAACAAGGCAAGGCCTCAACCAAGCATTTACCAAATACCACCCTAAGGACAGCCAGAAAAGCAAAAAAAAAAGCAGAGTACTAACCTGAGGGTAAAAAAGGGGAGCACGTCAAAAGGCAAGTAACTCGAATGATCCTCTCAAAAAGGGAACCTCTGAAATTTCAAGAAAGAGATAATCTTGGGAGCAGGATCAGTTGAAAAGCAACAAAAGAAAGAATTTATTAGCAAAGGAAAATGGGAGGAAGAAAAGTTGCAAAAAATAAAAGAAGAAAAAGAAGAAGAATGGGCATCAGGGACTTTTATAAATGGCAAAGGATTAAAGGCCCAATTAATAAACTTTAAAAGTGCTCACAAGAATCAAGGAAACTATCCCACCAACCCAAGCCTGCATTTAAAGTGGGGTAACATTTCTAACTTCAAAAACCAATAAAGGACTGATCGCCCGATCTGCTCGAGAGACAAGTACCCGACAAAGGATAAATCGCAAAATACTTGAGATTCTAAGCCAGGACGCATTAAGACAAAAGGGCCGACTTCGGGAGAAGGCCCTCCAAATCCCTAGCCGACCTTTTATAAGAGGTCGAACGCCAGCCAAGGGGCCCAACACGGCGAGGTCACTACTTCTAGAAAGCAATGATCAAAAGAATAAGATCTCAACAAACGCCTAAGATATAAGATAAGATAAGATTATCGCACCTAGGGAGGTCATCACACTCAACTATAAATACACTGGAACCCCCCACGTATAACACACATTCTACTCTACTAATAATCTGCCTAAAGCCCTTGCTAACTTAAGCATCGAAGTCTCTTGCAGGTACCACCCCCAACCTCCTCACGAGGAACTCAGAATTGGTGGCACCTTGATGCCAACAAGTTGGACACTGCCACTCGAAGGAATCCAGACCTCACATCTAGACCTGACTCAATGTTTCAGGTAACCCTCGGAACAATATGCAAAGAAATACAATAAACTAGGAAAAATGTAATTGAAGCTCTAAAATATATACAAACTAAGAAAAAAATAAAATGTAAAAGTGTTTAGGATTAGAACTTGTCATCCAAGATTGCCGATCGGATGGACGACCTCCCTACACTTAAAACTTTGCAACATCCTCAGTGCATTCAGAGATGAGCAAGGGGGGTACAACGACTATACGAGTTGCCACATTCAGCTGGTGGGTCAATCGGCTACTTCATGTTCTTTCTTCCACTTCCCTTTTTGCTCATGATAAATCACCCATGAAAGATAGAAAATAGGATAGTAAGATGAGTAAATGCAAATTCAAGGAAGCATATATTTTTGGAATGTGGTAATGATCACTAAAATAAAGTGAGTGAATAAGTTTGTGACATGAAGGAAACAAGTGTGTGAATTCAAAGTTGCGCGTGATTTAGAACACACACACTAGTATTAAAAGCTATGTCACAATTACAGAAAAGAAGCATGCACTTCACTCATTCTAGTGTGGTTGGGATACTTTAAAGGGAACTTATAGGTTAAGATAAAAAAACAAGTAATAAAGGAGCATAACCTCAACAAAGAATTACCAAAATAAATATTTAAAATAATGATGCTAAAATAGCATCCATTCAATAATCAGTAGCAATATCTCAACAGAATCAGCAAATCAAATCAATAAACTAACACTTACCAAAACAAAAAATTAAATAGAAAATTAAACTAACTAACTAACTAAATAACTAACTAACTAAAGAAGATGATGGTGGATGTTGAGTGATTGTGATGGATGATGGTTGAAGGAAGGAAAAAAAAGAAGAGAGGAGAAAAGAAGAAAAGAAATTGAGAGAAGAGAAGTAAATTGATCCTGTCAATCAAAGTTTAAATAAAGAATTGCCACAATTCAAATCAAATAACCGGGAGTTTGAATTCCCAGGTCGTTCTCCGTAGGAATTGCATTGAAGTGCTCAATTATTGGCTGTGAGGGAATGGGGGTTGACGGCAAGAGGCAAGTGATGAGCGGATATTTTATACGCTTTTTGCCATCATTTTCATATAGTTTTTAGTATGTTTTGTATAAGTTTTATTAAGTTTTCATAGGTTTTAGTGCAAAATTCACATTTTTGGATTCTACATTGATTTTGTGTGTTTTTATACAATTTCAGGTAAATTCTGGTTGAAATTGAGGAGCTAGAGCAAAAGTCTGATTTAGAGACAAAGAAAGCACTGCAGATGTTGTCCGGATCTGACCTCCTTACACTCAAAATAGCTTTTTGAGAGTTACAGAAGTCCAAATAGAGCGTTTTTAATGGCTATAAAAAGCTAACATCTTGAGCTTTCCAGTAATGTAAGGAGCAGAGACCAAAACTGGCGTTCAATACCAGCCTCTTGCCCTATTCTGGCGTCCAGTGCCCAAAGGAAAAGAGACCAGCATTCAACGCCCAAAAAGGACCCCCTAGCGAGCGTTCAACGACCTAGAGGTCTCCTAGCATGTGGATCTCAATCAAGCTAAGCCCAAACACTCACCAAGTGGGCCCCAGAGTCTTTCATTGGACAATGATGAACCACTAGCTTAATTATACATCTCTTAGACGACTAATCCATGACTTCGTTGGGGACTTCTCGATACATCAGTTCAGCCGAGGTATGGGGAGATTAGAGTCTTTATGGTAGGGGCTAGAACCAAAAGCACAGCATCCTCTGATCTGAAAGATTCGACCTTGTCTATGGCGTTTTAAGTAGGATCACAAAAGAGAATGAACTGCAGGAGCTTCACCCTCAATCAGAATGGATCCGCACTAACCCTGGGGTTTAGATTTGGAGAAGCATTAGTGACCTTGTAATAGAGGCATTGATCACATACAGCCTGCCATAGAAGAAATCATCCATAGTTGGAATAGATAGTAAGACTGGATTAATCTAGAAGAACAAAGCATCTCCAAGCCTTAACCATCTTCCTATCATTGCAAACACATCAACCTAGTAACGTTTTATTTATTCTTTTTTTTATGCATTTTAAATAATCAACCAACTTCTCTATTCACCTGACTAAGATCTACAAGATAACCATTGCTTGCTTCAAATCACAATCCTCGTGGGATCGACCCTGATTCACTCATGTATTACTTGGATGACCCAGTGCACTTGCTGGTTCAATTGTACAAAGTGTGGGAATTCGTGCACCAGCAAGTAATGTAAATAGCAAGGGATTAAAGAAACAAACAATTCTTAAATATCAAAAGTAATCAAACTCAAGACAATTAATCAAAAGAAAGGGAAATTCAAGTGCTAAGAAACCTCTTGGAAAAGATTGAGAGTTAAGGTTACCTATTCTAGCCAATGACCACAAAAATAGATGATTATGAAGAATTAGTCCTACTTAGTCAACCCTAACATCGAAGATAAGTTAAATAGGCATAATTGATCTCAATCCACAAGTCCTAGCTTACTCACTGGGGTTGACATGACATGGGACCTGATTTTTTTGGAATTCTTTCATTTCCCCACCAACCGAGTTAGTGGAAACCAAATCAACTAACAACCCTAATGTATTAATCTAGAATGAACATCAATGACTCAAGGTCACCTAGGTCCTCAATTCCAAGCCAAGAGTGTGAAAAACTACACTAAAACTAACCCAAGCATTTTTTTCAAACAGTTGGTGTGTATAAAAATAAAAGCATATTAAATTACAATAATAATAAAATATAAGGCTACCAAATGGATGAAAATAATAATAACAAGTCAATTAAAATTAACAAGAGTTCATCAACAATAAAATAACCAAATAAAAGAAATAACAATTAAAACTAAAAGAAGTAAGATGATATAACAAGAAATTGTAAAGAAAACTAAATCAAGACAATTATCAAAGTATCAATCTAAGAGAGAGCTTCTCTCTCTATAAATGACCTAAAGCATGTTACTAAACTAAACCTAATTGTTCTCCCATTGTTCCCTCTTGAATTATGCTTGAAATAGCTTCATAGATAAGTTAGATTCGGCTCTACAAGCCTAGAATTTGCCCCATCATATTGCATTAAATGAACTCACGTGCTGCATATCACGCGTACGCATGGGTCACACGTACGCGTCGCTTGATGAAATCTCCTCTCACGCGTACGCGTGGCCATGAATTCTCTAAATCCTCATTCCTTCATGGATTCTCCACTTTGCATGCTTTTTCTTCACTACTTTGATCCAATTCTTGCCTTCTAAGCATGTAATTACTGAACAAACATATCAAGGCATCGAATGAAATTAAATTGAATTCAATTTGGCAAATTAAGGGCCTAAAAAGCATGTTTTTACTTTTAAACACAAATTAGGAAGAAATCATAAAACTATGTTATTTCAATCAATAAATATGGGATAAGTCAGTAAACTTCACCCAATTAAAGCAAATAAATACCATGAAATGTGGATTTATCACTGAGTATCCCGCTCGCATCCTTTCGGAATCACAAGAGTTTGTCGGGCACTATATCTGATGACTTGCATTATTTACCTCTTTCTCTTATCTAAAAGGACCATAGAAATAATGAAATCTCATTCAATTAATGCAATTTCATGAATTAAATGGTGAATATTATGATACATTTCTTTTAAATGAGTTGTGTTAAATTTCAGGTGAAAAGAGCAATAAAAGAAGAAGGAAGCCAGAAAGAGAAGTTGGGCGTGTGTGCTGGGAGTGCTACATGGTGCAAATGCCAAGAATTTGAATGGGTATAGCACGCCAGCCAGCAGACGTGGCACATCAGTTATCAAACCCAGAGAAGAAGTCCATAAAGCTTTCAATGGGTGTGGCACACCAGGGAGATAAAGCACAATGGGCGTGGCACGCCAGCTATAAACTCCAAAGAAGCTTCAATGGGCTTTAGTTTGGGTGTGGCACGCCAAGGCCAGGTGTGGCACCCCAACTATAAATTCTAGAGAGTATTCTTGAAGACCCATAAGGGGCGTGGCACGCCAACTTCATCATCTACAAGGGGCGTGCCACTTGAGGTTGAAGGCGTGGCACACTAATGCATTTGAGCAGAGGAGCATGGTGGAAGCACCAACAAGGGCATACCACTTGAGACTTGAGGCGTGGCACGCCAAGTCAAGAATGAATAGGCTTGCCACTTGATTTCTCGGCGTGGCACGCCAAGCATGAAGAAACTCAACACCATAATTGGCGTGCCACTTGAGAACGAGGGCGTGGCACGCCAGTTTATTGGTCCAGAGAGGAAGAATGCAACCTCAACAAGGGCATGCCACTTGAGATCGAAGGCGTGGCATGCCAGCACAAGCCTCCTTGGAACAAGATCAATGGGCGTGCCACTTTGGACTTTAGGTGTGGCATGCCAAAGCAACATGAAGAGTGGCGTGCCACTTGATGATTGAGGCATGGCACAACAACAGTACTCGCATTAAGGGTGTGCCACTTATTAAAGGAGTGGCAAGCCAATTTAACATTCCAGAGAAGAGGGACGAAGAGTTCACTAAGGGCATGGCATGCCAGACCTGGGCATGCCACGCTAGTTCAAATTTTTAGAGGAGGATGATCATGTTTTATTGAAGGCGTGGCACACCAGACCTGGGCGTGCCACGCCAGTTCAAGTATCCAGAGAGGAAGAAGAAAGGAATCATGATGTGTGGAAAACGATCCAACACAAAACTCACCGGCAAGTGTACCGGGTCGCATCAAGTAATAATAACTCACATGAGTGAGGTCGATCCCACAGGGATTGAAGGATTGAGCAATTTTAGTTTAGTGGTTGATTTAGTCAAGCGAATCAAGTTTTGGTTGAGTGGGTTGTATTTAACAGAAGATAAATCGCTTGAAATGTAAAGGGAGAAGGGAAATTGCAGTAAATTAAAGAACAGGAAAGTGAAATAGACTGAATCTTAAAGAACAAGAAATTAAATGACTGAAACTTAAAGTGCAAGAAATGTAAATTGCAGTAACTTAAATGACAAGAAATGTAAATTGCTTGAATGTAAAAGGGATTTGAGGACTGGGATTGCAGAATCTAAACAAAGAGAAAGTAAATTGCAACAATTAAGAGAACAGAAATTGAATCAGAAGCAATGAGAATTCAAACAGAAAGGAAATAAGGTGCAGCAGAGGTTCACAGAAGAACCAAAAGTAAATTGGGATCTCAGATCTCCAGAGACTAGGTAGCAGAGCCTAGATCTCTATTTGCCTTCCCAGATCCAAGTTCACAAAGCAATTGGCAAGAAATTGAAGAAGAAACAGTAAAGAGAATGTAAATTGATTCAATTATGCAGAAAAGAAAATAAAGAGTTCTTGAGTGAGGATTGAGACAGAATTTCCTCAATTCCAAACACCCAAGAATTAAAACAAAGAAATTAAAAAGACCCAAGCAAGAACGAGGAAGAAGAGAGATCAATTCTTCTCCCCAATTCTCTGAAATCTCAGTGAAGACACCAAGAAAAACTCCCAAGTGCAGAAAGAAAGTTCAAAGCTCAAAGAAAGTGCAAAATTCAAAAGCTAAGCAAAAGGTAAGTGGTAAAAAGTCCTAATTACATCAAACTAGCTCCTATTTATACACTTTCTATTCTTGGATTTTGGGATTTGGATGGGCTTTTGATTTGGTGAAGAAATGAATTAAAATGGGGTTTTAATTTGGATGGGCAGGGCAGGATTTGGTGCATGTTGGTGCGGCCTTGGTGTGGTCTGGTGCGGTCTGGTGCGTGAAACGCTGCCCTGCCCGCGCCAAGGGCAGGGCAAGAAAAGTTGGTGCGCCAGAATTTGCCTTGGTGCGCTGTTGGTGCTGCCAGAATCAAGAATTGGTGCGCCAAAAATTTCCTTGGTGCATAGGATGCTGCCCTGCCCTCGCGGAGGGCAGGGCAGGAAAATTTGGTGCTGCCAGGATTGAGCTTGTGCGCCAGAATTGAGCCTTGGTGCGCCAGAATTGAGCCTTGGTGCGCCAGACCCATGCACCAACAAAATGCTGCCCTGCCCTCGCGGAGGGCAGGGCAGTGTTTCCACTTTGATGGCCCGTGTTCGAAACACGGCTGGGACACACTCTCAATTAATTTCCTTGGTTTCTTGGCACGACACTCAACCTCTTGCTTCTTCCTTGGTCCGTGTTTGATTCTTGTGGCATGCATGGGTGACATTTTTCCTTTGATTTTCTTCCTTGGTGAGCCCTATAATGCCCTTGTGGAGGGCAGGGCAAGGTTCTCTTCTTCTTGGTTCCAAGGCACACTTTTGTGCTCTGCCCTTGTAGTGGGCAGGGCAGAGTTGCCTTCATTGTTTGGTTCCCTTATGTTGCCCTCCTAGAGGGCAGTGTGCCCTTGTGGAGGGCAATGTTTGCCTCCCCCTTTGCATGCGGCACACTTCCTCTTGCTTTGACCACACTTTCCTTTCCTTAGGCTACACTTCTTAGGCCACGCTTTTCCTTTTCTTTTCTTTTTTTCACCTATAATAAACCAAAACAACCACTCCAAGTATCACTAAATTCAAGAGGCTTATAAATCAATTAAAATTCAATTAAAATTAGCTTAAACCTCATGATTTAACATTAATTTCATGGTGGTTGCTTGATTTAGAGAAGTTATGCATTTTCACTCCAAATCACTTACTTAGGATGCAAGAAAGTGCATAAATGCTAACAAAACAAGTGAAATTAGCTTGAAAAATGGGTATATGATGACTTGTCATCAAATCACACTGGGCTTTTTGGCATTGTTTTTAGGTAGTTTTTAGTAAGTTCAAGCTACTTTTAGGGATGTTTTCATTAGTTTTTATGTTAAATTCACATTTCTGGACTTTACTATGAGTTTGTGTGTTTTTCTGTAATTTCAGGTAATTTCTGGCTGAAATTGAGGAATTTTAGCAAAACTCTGAAAAAGGCTGACAAAAGGACTGCTGATGCTGTTGGAATCTGACCTCCCTGCACTCAAAATGGATTTTCTGGAGCTACAGAACTTTAGTTGGCGCGCGTTTAACAGCACTGGAAAGTAGACTTTCAGAGCTTTCCAGCAATATATAATAGTCCATACTTTATTCGGAAATTGACGACGTAACTTGGTGTTGAACGCCAAGTACATGCTGCTGTCTAGAGTTAAACGCCAGAAAAACGTCATGATTCGGAGTTGAACGCCCAAAACATGTTATAACTTGGAGTTCAACTCCAAGAAAAGCCTCAGCTCGTGGATAGATCAAGCTCAGCCCAAGCATACACCAAGTGGGCCCCGGAAGTGAATTTATGCATCAA